>NW_026526777.1:67249731-67752582 GCF_024362965.1 Panthera pardus | reverse complement strand
TAATGCACGCGGAACTCTCGGAGGTGCCCGCTGAGCGTCTTTCCGGTAGGAGCATGAGGACCCCAGCGCTACTGGCTTAAACCGAAGAGGGACGGGCGCCCGCGGGGCTCAGGCGGTTGAGCGTCCAACTCGGGCTCAGGTCACGATCTCGCGGTTCTTGAGTTCGAGCCCCGCGTCGGGCTCTGCGCTGACAGCTCGGAACCTGGAGCCTGCTCAGATTCTGCGTCTCCCTCTCTCTCTGCTCCTCTCCTGCTCATGCTCTGTCTCTCTCTGTCTCTCAAAAATAAATAAATGTTGGAAAAAAAAAAAAAGACAAGGGAATGTATTGCTTCACTGATCTGCTGGATTTCAGGTCTTGCTGGATCCAGGCGCTCAGAGATGTCCTCAGGACTCAGTTTCTCTTCCCAGCTCTTGACCCTACTTTCAGTCCCGTATGTGGTTTGAGTTCCCTGTACGTGGTGGCTCCCAGGTGCTCCGTGGTGACTCTGTCTTTTAAATGAGCAATCCCAGTGAAAAGAGGGCTTCCCCCCTTTCCCCCCACCCCCCGCCCCATTGGTTCAGCGAAACTGCTGACACTGACCTGGCTTTGGTCCTCAGCCCATCTCTGAGCCGGTCACTGTGGCCCAGGGACCGAAGTGCCCACCTTAGGAGTTGGAGAGAAGTAACAGATGACCAGACAGGGCAGGGGGTTGTGGTGGCATCACAGAATGCACATCTCGGGGAGCCAAGGGTGCCGATGTCCCTGTTAGCGGCTCTCAGAGAGGAGAGAGCAGAGCACAGCAGAGGGACGAGGTGACTGTCCCGCAGGCCTGGAATGGGAACACGGTATTGGACAGACTGTCCGTCCCTGACACACCCAGGGCACCACTGAAGAGTTTCCTTGGGGACTTACGTCGGGTAACAGACCTGGGCCCGTGAGCCTGGTTCCTGGCCACCGGCCTTCGCTGTGTGTGAGCAGCTGGTGCCGTTCTGAGGGAGGAGGGGTGGGACTCCTTGTGGAGGAATCTCAGCGTCCCCAGGGCTGCGGCCGGGCCCCAGAAGGGGGTGCGAGTGAGCGAGCCAGAGGAATGGAACAGGGCACCGGCCAGGGCTCAGGGGCCCAGGGCGGAGGGTCTCACAGCCCCCCAGGGAAAGGCGTGTCCAGCACTCACGGGGGACGAGCAGAGAGAGCAGGTGTGGACCACTGCCCCGTCCCCATCCTCAGTTACGAGACTGGGTGACCCCGGTATCATGGTGAAGGGCAGGGGTCCGGGTCCCACGCCTGGAGGCCCCGCTGGCCGTGTGTCCAGCTCCGTGGCGGGAGCCCTGCGTGTATTCGCTCCCTCGTTCGCCACACCAGCCCGTTGCCGCGGACTGAACTGTGTCTCCATCAGGGTCGCATGTTGACGCCTTAGCCTTCCGTGTGTCTGTGTCTGGAGACGAGGCTTTTAGGAGGTAGGGTTACGGGAGGTCAGAAGTACGGGGCTCTGCCGCGATGGGGTCGGCGCCCCGGGCAGAAGAGACCGCAGACGGCTCGCTCGCTCCCTCGCTCTGCCAGATGGGAGCCCACGGAGAAGGCGTCTACCAGGCCAGATGAGAGCTCCCCCCAGACAGCGCACCGGCTGGCGCCTCGATCGCGGGCTTTCAGCTTCCAGAACCGTGAGATATGAATGGCTGCTGTTTAACGGGCCCGTCTGGTGCCCCGTGAAGCAGGTGCCGGTGACGTCAGCCCCGTCGTGCGGAAGGAGGACCGGAGATGCCGAGCCCCCGATCGACCCGCTCCGGGTCAGAGGGGGGCAGAGCCAGGTCGACACGGACGCCTTGTTCCCTTGCAAGCGGCATCCGCTCTCGGGCTTTGAGGCCCGAACGAGGCAGAGCACGTGACCAGGCCCAGCACCGAGCCAGCCCGCGGTGGCAGTGAGCACGGTCGCTCTGCTCTCCTGGGCACCTGAGGACGTGGGCACGAAGCAAGGGGGCCGCGGTTGGGACCACCCCCAGTGGGGTGCCGAGGGCTCCTGGAAAGACGGGCAGCGGGGGGGGGGGGGTGGCCGGGTGGGTGACGTTGAGAGGCAGGCAGGACGCTGGAGAGCAGGTCCCCAAGCCCGGCGGGTGGACCAGGCTGGGGTCTGGGGGTGGGGAGCTCAGGGGAAGCGTCCAGGGGACGGCAGGGACGGTGGGGGGCGGTGAATGGGCCAGCCTCCGCCTACACCGTGGCCGCCGGGGAAAACGTGGGGGTGCCCCCGGGAGGCCGGCAGGGGACAGGACGTCCCGGGGCCACCTCCGAGAGGAAGAAACGGCAGCGGTGTTTCAGCCCCGCTTTCGGCGGCCTGGAGCCTGCGGTGGCTGGTTTCCACTCCCAGAACATCAAAGGGAACCACGCTCCGCACACAAATTCAACCTGTCACGCTGCAGAGTCTTCTTGCCCTAATAGGAAATGTCTGCTGGTGAGCGGCTCCCCAGGGCCTGCCTTGGCGCCCGGCCGGGGGCCGAGTCCTGCCCGCCCGGCTCCAGAATGTACTGCCCGGGGTTGCAGGGCCCCAGATTCGTCTGCCTGCACCTGATGAGCTCTGCCTCGAGAAGCCCGTCCGTCGGCTGTCACCGCGGCCCCGTGAGTCCCTGCTGAGCTCAGTAATCGGACGGTGGCCAGGAGGAGCTGGCGTTTCCCAGCGGCTCCCTGGCAGGTGGATGGATGGCTCGTCCCTCCTCCGGGGCTCAGAAGGACCTCGTTAAAGCGGGTGACACACCGTCTCCTGGAGCTGCTGGCCGGCGTGGCTGCAGAAGCCGCGTTAGAGGGACGGTGCCACGAGTGCGCGTTCTGGGCTTCCCAGCTGGGGTGCCCCTCGACGGCCGGGCGCCCCGATTTGGCGTGCACACCCCACGGCCCCTACGCATTGGGCCTCTCTGATCAGGTTGGCGTTCGGGGAAGAAGAAGGGATTCCGGATCCCGTCGTGGGGAGATCCCGCGTGAGCAAGGCTCCCCAGGGCTGCTGAGGGCAGCGTGTGCGTCCCGGGGCCAGAGTGGGGTTGCCACGATCTGGCGAGTCCGCGGATGTCCCCGAAGGGTGCTTTTCGTACCGTGGTCAAATCTACGTGACGTGAAACTTACCGTTCTCGACATTCTTCAGCGTGCGGCTCAGCGGGGTTAAGCACATGCACAGCGTTGTGCGACCACCGCCATCCATTCCGGAACTTTCTCTCCCATACAGGGGCTCTAGAATGGTTAAGCAGCAGCTGTCCGTTCTCTCCTCCCTGTCCCGTGGCAACCACATTCCCCTTTCTGTGTCTGTGATTCTGACTCCTCTGGGCTCTTCCTCAAGTGCAGTCACACGGCGGTGAATTTTTTTCTGACCTGGTCTTCACACACGTGGTAGCACGCGTCAGAATTTCTTTCCTTGTTAAGGCTGAAGAGTATTGTGTCGCATCCCTTCATCTGTTGATGGCCGTTTGGGCGTCTTTAAAATGAAGTGGCCGGGGGCACCTGGGGGGCTCCGTCGGCTGAGCATCCGACTCTTGGTTTCAGCTCAGGTCGCGATCTCACGGTTTGTGGGTTCGAGGCCCGCTTCGCGTTCTGCGCTGATAGCTCGGAGCCTGCTTGGGATTCTCTCTCTTTCTCTCTCTCTCTCTCTCTCGCTCTCTGCCCCTCCCCCACTTGCGCACGCTCTCTGTCTCTCTCAAAATAAATATTTAAAAAAGGATCTGAAAGTATTTAAAAAAAAAAAATGCAACAGCTGTTCTCAGGGCCTCCAGATACCCAGCTGGGACATCTCAGTGCGGTGGCTCCAGGGTTGACTTGGAACATCTGGTTGCCTGGGAGGGGGGTGCCCAGAGGAGAGAGAGGGGAGCCCCACCCTGGTAAGCAGCCTGGGTGGCGGGAGCCAGATTGAAGGTCGACATCTTCCCCAACCCAGACGGCTCGTCCACACCGGTCTTGTCACCCTACCCCTCTCGTGGGTGACCGGTGTGGACGTGGGACAGGTGACCTGGTTGTCATTCATCAGGGACGTGTCTGTTCCCTGCCTTCCTGACATCGTCACGTCTGGATCGAGGCTCCCGGAACGGCTGCAGCCATCTGGGGACCAGCCCGAAGGTGAGGCCGTCTATAGGAGAGGCAGCACAGAGACACGGAAACAGCCCGGGCCCTCGGTGACAGTGGCACTGCTCAGCGAGCCCAGTTCCGAGCTGCCGGTCATAATGCCTCGTGCCAGGTAAGCTCGTGTGGCTTGCTTTTGTGTCCCGTCCAGCCAGAGCATCCTAAGAGATCTCATCCCTGAGTAGCTAGATTCCTTGGCTGGATCCTTCCGTGAGTTATCTTTGGAAAGAGTGCGTAAGAACAGGGGCAACTCACCAGCCGCGATGTTGACCTACACCCGCCAGTAAGTGTAAATATAGATAAAATGGAACAAATGACCCTTTTTTTGGTTGGTTCATCAGCCAGTCGCTACGTATACACTCCCATATCGCCAGGACCTCGGTGGGCGTAGATGGCATCCCACCCGGGTTTACAGCGTGAACGCCAGATGCCTCTCTCTCCCTGCACCTTCTCAAGCCTCGTGGAGGTGGCCCGGGGCACGTCAGCAGGTGACGTGCTGAGTCTGGCAGCACAGGGGAGGCCTGACTCCGTGCTGACCCCCCCTCCAGGCCTCCTGGGCGCCCATCCCCACCGCTGATGCGCCAGGAAAGGCACGAAAGAGAACAGAACTGCCTTTGAACACCGTTACCTTTGAAGGGGTGACTCAGGCATGAAATCCGCTCCCGTTTACGAGATGCACATTTATGGAGATGCTCTTGTCCTGAGTGTTCTTGGCCCCGGCCGAGGCCGCTGTTGGCTCAGAGCAAGCCGAGCACCCTCCGGGGATCCGCTGTCAGGATCAGCAGCGCCTTCTTTTGAGAATTCTAGATTGTTCCAGAATGCATCCAAGGAGGGGGAAACTCACTTCTGGAAACGGCCGAAGATGTTTGCAGCCGAGCGAGGTGACCGCGGTGGCGATCGAGCCGCGTCATCTGACTTCTGTGGATGGAGAGCCTCGACCCAGACCCGCGTCTGAATCCCGACGTGGGTCCTGGGGCTGCTGTGCGGGGTTCGGGTTCTGATCGAGCAAGTGTGAACAGGAAGCAGGTCAGAGAGGGAATCTGCCTACGGTGGGGCCCCTTGTCGATGTGAGGGGCAGGTCACAGAGTTGTTTCTGACCTCTCCCTGGGGGCGGGGTTGTGGCTTGGTCCCCAGACCCTTTGGGGACCTTCCCCCTGATTTGTGTGTGGGTCTGTTTGTGATGCTCTGGAACATAAAGTCCTTACGCTGTTCATAGTCCCTTCTCTGCACGGCTTTTGGGTCTCGTCAGGCTTCTGTCCCTCTCCTGCCCCCTCCCCAGACCCTGCCAGGCCTGTGGGAGGGAGAGGAACCTACTCACTGACCTGCACGGCCACGTTCACGGTCAGAAGGCAAAGTGATGCCCAGCCCAGCATCCCCCTCACTGAATTTTGCTGGTGCCAGGAGTAATGACATCTGTGATAACCGTCCCAGGAGGCGGTGCTCAGGAGGGCGGGTGATGGTGGGGGTGCCTGGGTGGCTCAGTCCGTTGAACATCAGTCTTGATTTCGGCTCAGGTCACCGTCTCACGGTTCATGACAGGTCGAGCCCCAGCCGGGCTCCGTGCTGACAGCGTGGAACCTGCTCGGGATTCTCTCTCTCCCTCTCTCTCTGCCGCTCCCCCTGCTCATGCTCTCTCTCTCAAAATGAATAAATAAACTTTAAAACAAAATCTAGCTAAGAAATACAGGAGGGGGAGTGATGGCCGAGGTCCTGGGTGGCAGGGGCCCGAGGCGGTCTGGAGGCCAGGATCACGGCTCCACGTCCCTTTACCGTGCGGCCTTTCCTAAGCAGCCCTGAGGTTGGAGGGTGTGCAGGGAGTCTGCCTGTCTCGGTGGGACCCAGCCCGTCCCTCGCCTGCAGGGACCAGGAGGGGCCGATCAGTCTCCTTGGCTTCTCAGCTGGGATGGTCCGCGAGGGCACCGGTGCCCTGTGCTGTCCAACCCCCCACCCGTCCTCTTCCGCTCAGGGCAACGCGGAGAGGTGGACATGATTGCTGCCATTCTCAGGGGAGCAAACCGAGGCACAGGATGGTTAAGTGACCCGTCCAGAGTCACACAGGACGCTGATGAGTGGCAGGGTTGGGGCTCAACCCCAAGCAGCCTGTGTTCAGAGTCGGTATCCTTTTCTTCTTTAATTTTTTTTTTTAATGTTTATTTCTTTATTTTTGAGAGAGAAAGACAGAGAGAGAGACCGAGCACAAGCAGGGGAGGGGGGCAGAGAGAGAGGGAGACACCGAATCTGAAGCAAGTTCCAGGCTCTGATCTGTCAGCACAGAGCCCGACACGGGGCTCGAACCCAAGAGCTGTGAGATTGTGAGCTGAGCCGAAGTCGGATGCTTAACCGGCTGAGCCACCCGGTCACCCCTCTTTTTTTTTTAATGTTTATATTTACCTTGAGAGACAGAGAGCGAGCAGGGGAGGGCAGAGAAAGAGAGAATCCCAAGCTGGCTCCGTGCTGTCAGCACAGAGCCCGACGCGGGGCTCGAACCCACGAACCGTGAGATCGTGACCTGAGCTGAAACCAAGAGTCGGACGCTCAGCCGACGGAGCCCCCCAGGGCACCCCCGCCCTCGGCTGCACGGCCTCAAGGGGCTCATGGCTTGTGCAGAGGACGAGGCGTAAGCTCTTGGGGCCCCCTCCCACCCGGCACTTGTCCTCACATGGGTGACACGCAGCGATTCGAGTCAATTCAGATTCCTCAGGGACTTGTAGCTGGTGCTCGTGGGCCCGCCGTCCTGCCACCCCACTGGCGAGCCCCTTTCTGAGCCGGCCTGGCCTGGTCCCTCGGCCTACCCCCTGCAGCCTCGTTGGCCCCAGCGCCTCCAGCCTCCCCTTGGAAGCTGCCGTCCCGGGGGTCCTGCCCACAGCTCCGCGGTGGCGAGGCCGGCACTGGGATGGCCGCGTGGCCCCGCGCCGGTGGAGGTCGAGTCCGGGCCGCCCGGATTCGCGGAGGGAAGGCCTCTGTCATCAGGACAGCCGGTTGTAATTCTCCGTCCTTTCCTGACAGAAGTTTCCGGGCGGGAAGAGGGGTTCTCAAATCCGTTCTGTTCTTTGCCCCTTTAGGAAACGAGCAAGGGGGCCTTGGGGGTCCGTGGGAAGCTGGACTGAGTTTGTTGGGCTGTTGTTTTCCGGAAAGGCGTCCTCCAGCCCCAGGGTAAGGGGTCCCGGCAGAAGCCCCAGTGCCCAGCCTCTCCTTCCCCTTTGCTGGCGGCCACGGGTTTGTGCAGACGGGCGTGTGCTGGTGTCTCAGTCAGCTTTGCTGTGTAACAACCACCCCCCCTCCCAAGCTTCGTGGCCTAAAACAACAGCCGTTTATTTAGTCCGCATGCTGCGGGTTGCGATTTGGGCTCAGCCAGGGTGGCCTCCTCCTCCTCCAGCAAGGCTGCCCGGACTTGTCGCGTGGTGGCCGGACAGAGGGCGAGAGCGGGTGGAGGCCCGCGTGGCCCCGGTGGCATCGGCTCGGAGCGTGCCGCTTCCGCCACGTTACGTCTGCCCGCGAAAGTCACGGTCAGCCCGGATTCCAAGAGCGGGGAAGCAGACCCCGTCCTGTAACGAGAGGCCGTGCGGAGTCGCGTGTCGAAGGGCATGGGCGCAGGGAGAGTTCTCCAGAACCGGGGCCACTTGTGCAGTCGGCTCCACTGGCTGAGGCGCCTTTTGTCCTGGGTCTTGTCTGTTCAAAGGGGGAGTAAAGACGAGGTTGCTGCGGCCACCGGGCAGGGCCACGCAGTGACACAGTGACGTCTCCTGAGTGCTCCGTACCCCGCAGATTTGTAGTCCTAATCCCGGGGCCGCTGGTCCCCATGGCATTGGCGATTGACAGGTGCACAGGTCAGCCCAGAAGACAGCGTAAAGCCGGTCTCTGTTTTCCCACCTCGGTGGCTTATTAGTCTGTCCCTGTGCACCTAGAAGGGTCCTCGGGGAGCCCCTCCCCTGCCTCCCCACGGCCTCTAGGTCTGCTGCAGTCCTGCTCTGCGCCCCCCCCCCCCAGCCAGCCACCGTCCCTCGAGGGGATGAGGTTCTGTGTCCAGGAGGCACAGAAGTCGTAGTGGCCCAGCCCCTCTTGTCCAGGCCGCTGGTTCCAGTTGCGAGGGCTGGAGCCCATCTAGATGGTACGTGGTGGTTCCTCGGGGTTTCTAGGGACTGGAGTCCTTCCCTGGCTTCTAAACAGGAACCCTTGGCGTCCTCCCCCGCCCCGGCAGGTGAGCTCAGACCGTCTGTTTAGCTGAGAGCCTCGCTTTGTCTGGTTAAGTGGGAAGGACGCCCTTGGATGGGGGCCGCGTCCCAGAGCCCTTCCTGGAAGTTCGGGGGCTTTTGTCACGGCAGCAGGACAGTCACACGGCATCCTTTGTTTTCTGTGTCGGGTGCCTGTGGGCTTCTGTCCCCCGGCTTGCTTGGCCGCCGTGTGGGCCTCTCTGTGGCCACTGAGATGCACTTGACAGGTGCCGGGCACTTCCGTCAAAGTGGGAAGAGAATCTCGTTTTGAAAGAAAAGCAGCGTCACACCCTGCGGTCCTTGTCCGCAAGCGTGAACACACTGTCGGATGGTCCCCTGAACAGCGCGCACACCGTGGTCCTAACTGTCCTGAAAAGACTCGCGTGTCGGGCCGCGTAGCCTTCCTGATTGCCACTTTAACGGTTGCCTCAGGCCGTGGCACGTGGATGGGCACCGGGCCTCGGGCTTCGAGAGGCTGGGACATCCTGAACCTAGCAATTAGGATACGTTTCTTTCGACGGTAGGGTGAGGGGTACCACCAGTGGCCGCAAAACGCTGTAAGAACGGGCTTCACTGGGATCGTCAAATCCCAGCGAATTCCCAGCAAATAACCTTATTCCTCAAGGTTCTGCTCTGGCATTGGCCCCTGGGAAAGACTTTTCAGGTCACCTGACCCCTCCCCCCAGCCCCGCAGTCTGGGTGGCAGCCCCCCCCCCCTCATGCTCCCACGTACCCCTTACCGAGTGCACCCTGTGTTCTCTGGTCCGCACGTCCGTGAGACGGGCTGCTGTCATTACCATGATTGCACAGGGGGAAACTGAGGCCTGGAGAAGTTACATCACTTGTCCAGACCTCGCGTCTTGTGGGTGGTCCCGCTGGGGTTCGGGCCCTTGGCCTTCTGGTGCCCGGCCACCTCTGTACCCACGACATCATCCTGCTGCCGCCCCCGTCACAGCACTGACCACATGGCCCTGCGTTCCGTGGCTTATGCGTCCGTCACTACTCTGAGGGTCTCGAGGGCCGGGACGCTTCCTCTCTGTGGGGGCACACGTGGCTTCAGCTCAGGTCTTGGCTCCCAGCAAGGGCTTCCTGGATACAAGGGGGAACAGAATGGACGAAACGAATCGTATCGATTTTAAGCAAGAGGCGGCTTCGTGCCCAGAAGTGCAGGCCTCCAGGCCCGGGCCGTGTGGTTGCGAATGTTTCCCCTGCCCTCGATGCACGTGGGAGGCTCAGCAGGCCTGCGCTGCCGGGGGCTCAGGGGCAGGATGCGGGGTGTAGCATCCTCCCGATGCCAGGGGGTGTGGCACAACTTGGGGCGCCTGGGGACCGCTCGCCCCTGGACCCCCAGCAGTGGTCCGCCAGGCTGGGAAGGTCCCCGGTGCGTGGCACGCCGGGCCCCACTCACACTTGGCGCTGGAGGCCCAGGGCATCTTGCCTCCACGGCTTGAGAGGACCGGGGCCTGTGACCCCGTTTCACCAGCCGGGGGTGAGCACACAGTAGGTGTGTCGTACCTGACAGGTGTTCCCCGGGGGCTTGAGTGGCTGAATGAGGCTCGGCCACGAGCCCTCAAGTCTCAGCGGCACCCCTGTGGATGAAAGAGCCACTGAGGCCAGTGGCCCCAGAAGAGGGTTTCAGTTTTCACTGCGTTCATCTCACAGAGGCTCCCGGCGGCTGTGACCTTGGCCCCGAGCCCCTCTGTTTCCAATCGCCGTGTCTGCCCATCCGTGGAAACTTCATCTTGTCAGGCTGCGGATCCTGAGCAGACGGAAGTGTGCCGTCCCCTCCAACACGTGTCCTCTGCTGCCCTTGCACCTGACCGGCCAGCTGTAACACCGGGCCGGCTGGAAGGCGGGGAGGACAAAGCCCAGCCCCCAGGGCCTCAGCGCCCTTGCAGCCCCTTCCTGCCCCCGCCCTCCACCCCCCAGCTCACCCTCTGGCATTTAAGCCCAGACTCTGTCGTGACGGGGCTCCGAGCTGGGGAACCCAGAATTCCATGTGGTTGAATTTCTGCTTAGGCTCAACATCCTGGGGAGATCCCGGGGTCCCCTCCAGGTCCCTACCCTCCCCCCCCCCAGATAGACCTAAAATGTTCAGTTCTGTTCGCCGTCCGTCCAGGGCAGGGAGCGTGTCGTGGATCTGGGGGGCTCGCAGAGGAGGTTTGCGGACAAGCCCGGGGAGGCCGATTCAGCACCAGGGCCACTAAAATCAATTAGCGGCTCCGGTCGACCTCGCCTCCAGCGGGGTGATCAGCCTGTCACGGTGGGGGCGCAAAGAAGGACAGAGGGAGCTGATCTCATTTTCTCTGTCCTCGAGAAGGACGCCAGATTTCTTTGTGGCAGCCCGGGGCGGGGCGGGGGGGGCTCGCTGTCCTCCTTGTTGGGAGGGAGTGGTAGCCGCTAAGGGCCGTTATCCCCAGGGTCTCACCTGTAAGCCCCCTCCTGTCCCCAAGCCGCCCCGCCCGCAGGTCCCCCAGCCGCCCTCTGTTGTGCGTGCGTCCCAGGGGAGAACAGGAGCGTGTACCCCGAGCTGGCGCTTTCTGACTCGGGGGTCGGCGGGGAGGGCGCCGGGCGCGGGCAGCAGCTGAGGCCGAGGACACCCCGTCCCTGTGGAGGGACACAGGCACCCCGGCCACCCTTCATTCCTTTTCTCCTTTGAAACCTGTGCTCGGAAAGATTTAAGTCACGATGAATTCACTTCCCCGTCTCTGAGTGGTTGAGGGGGACAGAAGGGTCGCAGGCGACAGCCTGATCACCGCACTGACGTGTTTCCAGCGTGCGACGGGCCGGGGCCCCCCATTAAGGAGCTCGTGTGCTGTCGGGGTGTGGAAAACCGTCCACAGATCCCTTCACCGCGGGTCCGACATTTACGGGTGGAAGCCACCGGCGGGTGGGTTTTCCGGAACGTGGAGCGTGGTCGGGAGCTAGAGCACTGTGTTTGCCCTGCTCTCCTGTCTCAAGCTTTTAGAGTCTCCCTCTTTGCAAGTTCCCCGTCGAGCAGTGCGTGAGGCACAGGCCGGTTGACAGAACCCAGGAGGACACAGCGTCCCCACCGACCTCCGCAGCCTCGAACCCTGGGCGACCGTCCTCCGGCTCCTGGGGACTGCCTTCACCCTGCGCGACACACACGGTCCCACTGGATGCGGTCCAGACACCCCTTCCTCTCCCGCTTCTCCTGCCGTGACCTTGCACTCTGCTCTGGGGTCACCAGATGGAAGGGTGCGAATACAGGTGGCCCAGGTCCCCCGCTTCTGTCCCCCCCCCAGAAACCAGAAGCGAGGTGTGTGCGTGAGGGAGGGACGCGCCGAGCCCTGTGGAGGCCCGGTCCCCTGGCTCACCGAGGCCGCGGGCACCTAGTTCAAGCCTCCCTGACCTTCCTTGCCAGGACTTTTGGCCCGAATCGTTTGTGAACCTGCAGGCCTTCCCTCCCGCTTCTGGGTGGGCTAAGTGACGTTAATGAGAAGCCGACAGCCAGACGAGCTGTCTTGGCCTTTCTGGGGCTGGGGCCCTGGACCGTGTTTTTGCACCCTCTCTGTTGCTTCTGATGCCCCCCGCCCCCGAGGCCTGAGAGTCGCAGCTTCTTAGGGCCGACTGTGACCTTCCATTCATCTGGTTCCGGCCGGACCAGACCGCAGTGAGGAGGGACCTCTGTCCTCGGGTGTGGTCACCCTCCCATTTACATTCCCCCGTGCTCCCCGAAGCTCAGGTTCAAGGTTGTGCCCCTGACAGGGCTGTGCACAGGCAGCCGTCCCCGGAGGGTGACGGAGAGAGAGCGTCCGGGAGCGAGCCTCGGCCGCTGACAGCAGCACGGCTCGATGACCGATGACCGCAGAGCCTGCATCCGGGATCAGACTTGCCTGACCGGCCGGCCCAGGGCTGGGGGTCACCTTTGTCAGGAGCAGTTACTTTGGAAGACAGCCCTGGCCTTCTCCGAGTTCCAAGAGGCCCTGGGACCCCGCTCCAAACCCAGCGCCCTCCGCAGCACCCAGGTGAACCTGTAGGGCTGCAGGAACAGATCATTGGCCCCCGTTCTCTGTCCCCGCGCCCTGTCCGCAGGGAGCAGAGCCGCCCCTCGTGGGGAGGACGTGCCAGTCACTTCTGGGCAGGAGCGGGGCCGGGCCCCAGGCTCCTGTCCCCTGGCTGTGCCGCAGAGGGTGACCTCCCCACCCCGGCTCCGCGTCATGGGGGGCTGATCAGAGTCTTGTGCTAGTTTCCCACCAGGGTGTGTGACGCTTTCATTCCGTATCTCTGAGGCCGCTCTCTCCTCCCCTCGGGGGAGGGTTCTTTTTTCTTTTTTCAAATTTATTTATTTTGAGAGAGAGAGAGAGAGTGAGCGCAGGGCAGGGGAGGAGAGAGAGGGAGACAGAGAATCCCAAGCGGGCTCTGCTCTATCAGCACGGAGCCCGACATCGGGCTCGATCCCACGAACCGTGAGATCGCGACCTGAGCCGAAAACCAGGAGTCAGACGCTCAACCAACTGAGCCCCCCCGGGGGGCCCCCTCAGAGAAGGGCTTTTACACCTGATTGTACGTTAGCGCCCGATGGGGCTTGTTTGTTTTCATTTTTTAAGCAAGTAATTCCTGGCTGGATCCCTGTGCCGTCGGTGGTCTGGAGGCGGGGCCCTTGACCTGCCTTTTCATGGTCAGTTAGAGGATTCTGATGGGCAGATTGGTTTGGAAACTGCTATAGACCCCTCCCCCGCGCTCCCCTCCTCATCTTATCGGGTGCCCTCACCCCTCCTTCCACCCCCCCACTCCCCACGGCCCACGACTCCCGCCCCGCCAAGCAGCGTCCTCTCAGCAGGTAAACAAGCTTACGTTTCTTGAATGTGCTTGTTGAAAGCGTGGTCCTCGCCCTTGTCCCGCAATCCCGCACCTCGTTCTCTCCCAGACCTCTGACCCCCTGCTTCCGCCTTGTCACCCTGTCAGACCTCCCCCTGCAGAGGCCACTCGTGGCCGGATGCGCCCCTGCTCCCACCCGGTCCCTGGGCCCGCAGCCCAGCATCCCGAGTCCCTGTTTACGCTCTCCCGACCATGGGTCCCCGGGTCACCTTGTAGAGCGGAAAACTGAACCCAGACCTGGCTGCGCCCTCTTCCCCTCCTTCTGTGCAGCCGCTCACTGGGTCCCGGGGACACCACCTCCTCGGGTCTTCCTGCCTTGTCCCCGCCGCCACCCTGGCTTCCCGCCTCTGACCCGTCACCGGGATCTTGGCACCCTCTCTCCTCGCAGCCTCCTGCCTCACCCCTTCTGCCCCGTTCTCCTCTCGGGGTCACAGCGTGTGCTCTGTAATTAAAACCCGACAGTATAATCAGTCCCCTGTCGAATCCCTTCCCAGCAGCTGCCAGCGGCTGGAGAGGGAAGCCAGGCCTCAGGGCCTCTCCAGTCGAACCACTGCCCCCCTGGGCCCCACTCTATTATTTTCAAATTAAATTATTATTATTTTTTTTGAGAGAGAGAGTGTGCAAGAGTGGGGAGGGGCAGAGGGAGAGAGAGAGAAAGAATCCCAAGCAGGTTCTGTGCTCAGCGCAGAGCCCGACTTGGGGCTCGATCCCACGACCCTGGGTCCAGATCAAAAGTCAGACACTCAACCGACTGAGCCACCCAGGCGCCCCTATTTTTTTTCTACTGAAGCGTGAGCCGGCCTTGTCTCCCTCGCTCCCCTGTGTGCATCCTGTGTCGCCGCTCCTTTCGAGGCACCGTGTGCCCGTGAGGGTGTGAGCTCCCGAGACGGCGGTGGGCCAAGCCCCCTCCCTCCTGGGCTCCACATTCCCTGGACCCGGCACTGGCCCACGGCTGGCGCTCAAGTGGAATAAATTAGAACTAACACGTTACCGTTGGGTACCGCTCTTTATTTAGCGGGTGAGACTCATTGAAGACAATTAACACCTCTTCGTACGGAAATGTGCTAAAGCCGTTTTTCAAACTCACTGCTGAAAAGACTAAAACGATGTTTTCATACGGTGAAGCTAGGCCCTTACCTCTAACCTTCCTGTGGCACCTGTAAGCTTATAATGGCAAAAGGGACCTATGATCGTCATTTCCTAATTAGCGAAGTTATTGGTCCCGGTTAATGATGGATTCTTTTTTTTTTTAATTTTTTTTTTCAACGTTTTTTATTTATTTTTGGGACAGAGAGAGACAGAGCATGAACGGGGGAGGGGCAGAGAGAGAGGGAGACACAGAATCGGAAACAGGCTCCAGGCTCCGAGCCATCAGCCCAGAGCGTGACGCGGGGCTCGAACTCACGGACCGCGAGATCGTGACCTGGCTGAAGTCGGACGCTTAACCGACTGCGCCACCCAGGCGCCCCAATGATGGATTCTTCATTTATCCACACGGACGCAGCTGCTGGTGACATATGTAACGTGTCGTACAAGTCAGTGTGTGCGCGCGACGCTTGTGTTTTTGCGCCCAAGAGTTATCACGAGCACGTCAACGCGGGTCAGAGGGCAGTGGCCGGGCGCCCCTCCCACACCTCACGCACGGAAGGTCGCCTCCTCTTTCAGACAAAACGTGGCGAGCCCGTCTCCTCCTGGCAGACGAGCCGGTGTCTTGGCCAGCGTTGCCGTTTCGCACCGCCCCGCGTGCCCACGGAGCGGCCGGTTCCGTGGCGGGCGGGTGGGGGTACATAGAGGCCCAGAGGCCTCTGATGGGCTTGGTGATTCTGGCCAGGTTCCCTCTGGGCAGCTGATGGACGGGTGCCTTTCGAACTCTAACAACCTCTGAGCTCAGGGACAGTTGCCTGATGCTCAAGACGTCCGTGTATACAGCAGGCTGAGCCGTATGAAATCGCTGTTCCCCGGCTATTCTTGACCCATGAACGTGGTAATCTCACGTGGTCTGGCCCAAGGAAAACAGGCCGGGAGCCTGAGGCTTGGCCGCAGCTACAGAACAGAGGGTCACAGGAATTCAGCCAGATCCCACCAAGTCCGGGCACTGTGGCCACAGGTCACAGAGACCCTCTGCTTCACGGTCTCCCATGAAGGACTCTGGCCCCGGGCAGGGTGGTGGTGGGGAGAGCTTCAAGGATATTTTGCAAATCACGAAGGATGAGGGTTCTTCACTTGTTTTTTTTTTTTATTGCGTTAAAATTCGCACAGCAAGAAATTTACCGCCCCAGCCGTTTTTAGCACACAGTCCAGTGGGATTAGGAGAGCTCGTAATTGTTCCCTAGCCACCACTGCCACCCGTCCCCAGAACTTTTGTTGTTCTGCAAAACTGAAACTCTGTCCTCATTAAACACTAAGCCCCCTTCTCCTCTCCCCCAGGCCCTGGCCATCACCATCCTATTTTCTGTCTCTAGGAGTTTGAGCGTTCTGGTCACATAAGTGGGGGTCACACAGTCCTTGTCCTTCTGTGACTGGCTTATTTCACTCTGCATGACCTCCTCCAGGTTCATCCATGTCGTAGCAGGGGTCAGGTTTCATTCCCTTTTTAAGGATGAATGACATTCCAGTGTATTACGCACCACAGTTTGCTTATCTATTCATCTACCTGTAGACACTTGGGGCAGTCACGTGTTTAAAAAAAATTTTTTTTTAATGTGTATTTTTGAGAGAGAGACAGAGACAGAGCATGAGTAAGGGAGGGGCAGAGAGAGAGGGAGACACAGAATCCGAAGCAGGCTCCAGGCTCCGAGCTGGCAGCACAGAGCCTGAGGTGGGGCTTGAACCCACGGACTGTGAGATCCACGTGAGACTGTGTGACCAGAGCCAAAGTCCGACGCTTAACTGACGGAGCTACCCAGGAGCCCCAAAAATGTTTGTTTATTTTGAGACAGAGAGAGAGCAAGTGGGGGAGGGACAGGGAGAGAGGGAGACACAGAATCCGAAGCAGGCTCCGGGCTCCGAGCCATCAGCACAGAGCCCGACGCGGGGCTCGAACTCACGGACCGCGAGATCGTGACCTGAGCTGAAGTCGGACGCTTAACCGACTGAGCCACCCAGGCGCCCCTAGGGGTCCGAGGCTCTAGCCATTGTGCACAACGCTGCCGTGACCATGGGTGTGCAAATATCTATTTGTGACTCTGCGTTCAGTTCTTTTGGGTGTATACCCAGAAGTGAAGTGGCTGGCTTATGTGGTAATTCTATTTTTAATTTTTTGAGGAAGCCTCCGTATGTTTCCCACAGCAGCCGACCTAATTTACCTTATTATTATTTTTTTTTTTTTTACCGTAAGGATGTAACACAAAGAGCTCAGGCTTCTAAACTAGACAGCTCGGGGCTTAAATCTTGGCTCGGCTGTGTGGCCAAATCACCTAGGCTTTCCGAGACGTGGGGTTAGTAATAACTCCCTCCGACGGTTGTAAGGGTTAGAGGTGCGGTAGGCAGGGGGAGGGTAGCGCGGTCTAGCGCACCGTACGTGTGTGTGTGGGGGGGTGGCATCTGTGTCATTTTTCCCTGATTTTCCCCCCACGTGCCCATGTTCAGCGTCTGCTCTCTTGCTGTTCCTGTAGCGTTCTCTTTTCCCTACTGTCCACGCGGGTCTGTCTCATTTCCCACCACGTGCCACATGCTGGGGACGCACGCCTCCCGAGAGTCCCTAAGTCCCCCGTCTCATCCTGTGTCCACTGCCGAGCCCTGGGTCCGTGTCCCCATCGCTCCTCAGCCGCTGCCTTCCGGTCTTGGACACTCGCAACCCACAGCACCTGCTGACATTAATTGTCCTGAATCACTGCTCCGGTTAGATCACTCTCCTGCCCCCAGTGCTGGCCGAGCTCTGTTTCCCTCCGCTCAGGGGCGTGCGCCCTCTCCAGGCATTCCCAGCCCTTGGCCAGTGCCCCAGCAGCACCCCCCACCCCGTGTCACCTGCCCCCATAGGACCCCGCGCTGCTCCTGCCTGCGGGAGGAGGCTGGAGTTCAAGTGCCCTACCTCTGTAAACTGGGGCACACCCGGGGTGGGGGTGGGGGGTGGGGTGGAGGATGAGGGGCCTGCTCACTCATCTGGGGACTCCCAAGGGCAGGGACTGAGTCAGGTTTCTGGATGAGCCGCTGTGAGACCTGAGTAGTGTATCCGGCCACATCCCGCAGAAGTGGGGGGTCCAGCAAGGCTCTGCGCCCCCGGCCGGGCTGTCCTTGGCTGAGAGAGGAGGGTCTGCAGGCTCTGGGCCGGTTCCTGGGTTGATCTTAAGTCCGCGGTTGTCACACTTCAGTGGGCATTTGCGCGGAGCGAGGATCTTGCTTAGAAATGCAGGTTCGCCTGCCTCCCTCCCCCAGATCTAAAATCAGATCCAAGGCAGGGGTGGGGGGGGACCCAGGCATCTGCGTTGTTTCCAGTTCTGCTGAGAAGTAACTGACGCCCGTCACCGGGTAAGCGTGAGGCGTGGGGCGTGATGGTTTGATTGACATCTGCTGTGAAGTGATCGCCTGGGTGGGGGGAGAGGGGGTGTGGGGGGGGGGTTCAGCTCACATCCAGCTTCTGCAGAGACGATACAGGGAGAGAACAAACTCCTCTCCCCATGTTGAGCTCTCAGGACTTACTCTGAACCTCCCTACGTACCCACAGCAGCGCCAGCTCCCGTCACCAGGCTGGACGGACGCCCCCAGGGCTCACCTTGACCTGGGGTGTGCACCTTCTGACCCCTCCCTCCGGCTCCCCCGCCCCCACCCCTCCTCTGGTCTCTTTTTTCTACGATTTCGGCTTTCGTTTCGTTTTAGATCCCACATATAAATGAGATCACGCGGTATTTGTCTTTTTTCTGTCTCTGGCGTGTTTCACTTAGCGCAGTGCCTTCAGGGTCCACCCACGTTGGCACAAATGGGAGAATTTCTTCGCTTTTTAAGGCTGAATAATATTCCATTGTGTGTATACCTCATCCTCTTCATTCATCCACCACGGACACGTGGGTTGCCTCCGTATCTCGGCCACCTGCTTGGTAAATTCTGCAGTGAACGTGGGGGTGCAGGTATCTTTGGATCAAAATGGAAATGCGGGACCGTACGGTCGTTCTGTTTTTAACTCTTTGAAGAGGCTCCCTCCTGTTTCCCACAGTGGCTGCACCAGTTTGCCTTCCCACCAACAGGGCACGGGGTCCCTTTTTCTCCACGTCCTCGCCAACCCACCTGTTGTTTCTTGTCTTTTTGATTCTAGCCGTTCTGACGGGCGTGAGGTGGAATCTGAGTGTGGTTTTGATTTGCATTTCCCTGATGATGGGCGGTGTTGAGCATCTTTTCATGTGCCTGTTGGCCATCTGGTTGTCTTCTTGGGAGAAGTGTCTGTTCAGGTCCTTTGTCCATTTAAAAAAAAAATTTAATGTTTATTTTTGAGAGAGTGAGCAAGAGAGAGAGAGAGAGAGAGAGAGATGCATGGAGTGCGAGTGGGGGAGGGGCAGAGAGAAAGGGAGACACAGAATCTGAGGCAGGTTCCAGACTCTGAGCTGTCAGTACAGAGCCCTACGCGAGGCTCTCATGAGCTCATGGCCTGAGCCGAAGTCAGACACTTAAGCAACGGAGCCACCCAGGCGCCCCTGCCTTTGCCCGTTTTTTAATTGAGTTATTTGTTTTTCTGCTATTTTTTTTTAATTTAGGTTTACTTATTTATTTTGAGAGAGACCCCAAAAGAGTTGGAGTGGGGGAAGGGCAGAGAGAGCGGAAGAGAGAAAGAATCCCAAAGCAGGCTCCACATTGCCAGCGCAGAGCCCGACGCAGGGCTCGAACCCAAGAAACCGTGAGATCGTGACCTGAGCCAAAACCGAGAGTCGGACGCTTAACTGACTGAGCCAGCCAGGTGCCCTTGTTTTTCTGCTATTGAGTCGTAGGAGTTCTTTATGTATATTGGATACTGATCCCTTATCAGATGTATGGTGTGCAGATAGTTTCTCCCATTCCACAGGTGGTCTTTTTGCTTTGTCGATGGTTTCCTTTGCTGTGCAGAAGCCTTTAGGTTGGACGTAGCCCCACGTGTTTATTTTTGCATTAGTTACTTGAGCTTTAAGGGTCCTCTCCAAGAAACCATCACCAAGCCCCACGTCAGAGAGCTCTGTGTCTGTTTCCTTCCAGGAGTTTCTTGGTTTCAGGTCTTACATTTAAGTTCTTGGTCCATTTCAAGTTACTCTTTGTGAGTGGTGTGAGGTAGGGGTCTAGTCTCGTTATTTTCTATGTGAATATCCACTTATCCCAGCGCCATTTACTGAAGAGACTGTCTTCTCTCTGTCAAGTATTCTTGGCTCCCTTGTCAAAGAGCAGTCGACGCTCTACGCCTGGGTTCCTTTCTGGGCTCTCAGTTCTGTCCCATTGGTCTGTTTGTTTTTATGCCGGTACCATATTGGTTTGACGATCGTAGCTTTACAGTACAGCTTGCAATCAGGAAGTGTGACGCTTCCCACTTCGTTCTCCTTTCCCTGAGTTCCCGGCTCCGCTGAGGTCACCACTTTTGCTTTGCAGATGGGCAGAGCCACAGGCTGTGCTCTGTGTCCAGGTGCTGCCATAAGCGGGGCTGTTGGGTGGGCCGCACAGTGTCCCGTGTACCTGGCATGCTGGAGGCGTGTTCCACAGTGAGCGGGGCTACAAACTAGTGTCCTGGCCTGGTGTGGCGGGAGAAGCAGCTCTGAGGCTGGTAAAACTCATTCCTTGTTGTCTTAACTCTGGCCAAGCCATGCCCCTAGTTCCCTGGGTGAGCAGGTGCACTGGTTTCCCTCTGCTGGCTTTGCCTGCCCTTGTCCCGGCGGGAGCACCCACACAGAGCTTCCGGCCGGGCTCATCAGATGGGGCAGCAGGTGGGGCTAGGGAGGGCAGCTTAGAGCAACTCTCAATTTTCCAAACACACCTTCCATTGGGAGGGGCTGGAGCTGGCCTTGGGGTTGGCTGTGGATTAATCCTCTTGCCTATGCGCAGCAGGGAAACCCTCCAGTTGGGACTGGCTTTGCCCCCCGGGGTGATTAGCCTGCCGGGCCTCTGGCCTGGAGGGTTGCGGGGTTCCAAGTGGCTGGGAAGTCCCCTGCACAGCATGTGGGGCTGGGATGCAGCTCCCTCCCTGGGCAAGCCGGGCTGTAAGGCTGGCAGAATCCTTTGTTTGGGGATCCAGAGCAGGCAGATCTGATTCTGCACCGACCCCTGGTGAGCGTGTGTCACTGGCTTTGGGGATTGCGACGTGGGCCCTGCGGGTGTGACGTGGGCCACCCGGGTCTGTGCTGGGTGCTTTGGATCGCCCCCGCCCCCGTCAGAGCCGGAGATGTGCCTGCAGTCCCGTGGAAGGAGATCAGAGGGAGGGCGCCCAGAAGGGACTCGGGGGGACCTCTGGTGGTGGTGCGCTGGCCCGGGGAAGGGGCTGGGGGGTCAGGGTGTAGCCGCTGTTCTTGTCCGTCCGGCGTGGCCTGTGTTGGTCTTTGCGGTGTGAGGGTGCTCTTGCCTCACCGCCCCCATTCTTGAGTCTTCGGTGGTGTTTTGCTAATGAATACTTGTTGGCTCTCCTTTTGGGGAAAGGCAGTGACGTCAGCAAGGACCTCTGGTGCCGTCTTGGTGACGTCACTCCCTCCAGGCGTCTGCAGGTTTAGCACACAGAGCAGGTGCGATGCAGGTGGTCTGACACACACGGGACGCTGGGTGCATTTGGACCCTCGAATTCCACCTCCCGTATTCAGGCGCTGCGCTGGGGGCTGGGGACAGTAAGGTGAATGGGGTGCCACCTGGGGTCCCAGAGGGACTGTCAGCCCTTCAGGCGGCAGAAACACAGTAGGTGGCAGTTGTTAAGAGGAGGAGCGTGGGCAGGGGTCGGGATCAGGAATCAGCACGTGGACTCGGGTCAGCCTTGGATCTGAGGCACCAAGGGGCGGGCCCGTGGGAAGGGCCACCTCGGGAAGCCAGCGTGGGCCACCGAGATTGGGCAGGGACAGGCCAGAAGCCAGGGTGCAGAGAGGGAGGAAATGGGCCCCCGGGGAAGCTTCCCTGAGGCGTGGGAACCGTGAGGAGGAAGGGGGTGAGGGAGCTCACCGGTCTCCTGGCTCGTTTCCGGAATGGCCTGCTCTCTCGTCTGGACCTGCTATGGCACGTCACCCCCGCCTGCGAGGCAGTGGGAGTCGGCAGCCCCTTTAAAGACGCCCCCTAGGTTTTAGGGGGGCCTGGGTGGCTCAGTCGGTTGCACATCCAACTCTTGAATTTGGCTCAGGTCATGATCCCAGGGTCATGGGATCGAGCCCCACTTTGGGCTCCGTGTTGGGTGTGAACCTGGTGGCCCGGAGTGTGAGAGCCCGTGAAGGAGGGGATTGGCGTGTGGGCTGTGGACTGGTTGGTTCGCAGATGAAAGTCCATCACTGGCCCTGGGGGGGCAGTCTCTGGGGGGAGGGGCAGCCTCTGGGCAGGGGGGGCAGTCTCTCAGGGCAGGGGGCAGGACACCAGGTGTCAAAGCTTGAGGGACTCCTGGCTGACACCTGCTTAGCGTGGAAGGCGGAATGATGCCCCCCAGAGATGTGCACACCCTGACCCCCAGAGTCTGGGAAAATGTCCCCTTCCACAGCGTAGGGGGCTCTGCAGACGTGACTACGGGAAGGACCTTGCGACGGGGGGTGGGGGGTCTCCTTGGCTGATCGGGTGGGCCCAGCGTCATCACGGGTCTTGCAGGAGGGAGGCGGGAGGGTCAGAGTCAGGGAGAGACGTGAAGGTGTGGGGTGTGGGAGCAGGGGTCGCAGAGGAGGGATGTGGGTGCTGGCTGGGCTGGTGCGGGAGGGGCCGGGAGCCCATAAACGCGGCAGCCGAAGAGCCTCCGGAAGGACCCAGCCCTGAGGACGTTCCAGACTCACGACCTCCCGAGCTGTAAGAGGATGGTACCTGCTGCTCGAAGCCGCTGAGGTTGTGGTGGCTGCTGCAGACAGGGGACGGCCACTCGTCCTGCTGTGGGCTGCTGCGAGGCCCAGGGCCCAGTAGGAAGGCAGCCTGGCTCCAGGCAAATGACAGCTGCGTCGCGACATTTCCCGTAGGGACCTGGGAAGTCATACCCGGTAAGGGCCCTGGACACATGCACAACCTTGCTCTGTGTGCCCGTGGATGTTCGGTAAATCTCAGGCTCCCCGTCCCCTCCCCCACTTGCAGGGACAGCTAGTCGTGGCCCCAGGACCGTGCGCCCCCTCAGGCTGCCACATGGGCCTCGCCGGCGTGGGGCTAAGAGGCGGGCCGGGCCGGAGTGGGAAGGTGCTGGATGCCGGCCGCTCCTCTCCGAGCTCCTGGGGGGTTGGGCAGCTGGGTCCCCGGCCGGCCGTCAGCACGCAGGCCACCGTGTCCCCGGCACCCTCCGAAAGCTGTCCCCTCTGGCCTCTCACAGGGACGTTCGTCTCGGCCTTCGCCGTCCTCTGCGGAGCCCGCACCGACCTCCCGGACAGGCACGTGTGCTGCGTCTTCTGGCTGAACATCGCGGCGGCCCTCATCCAGACCCTCACGGCCATCGTCATGGTGGGCTGGATCATGAGCATCTTCTGGGGCATGGACATGGTCATCCTCGCCAGTGAGTAGCCCGCCAGCGCCCTGCTTTCTGGGGCGGGGGCCGGGATTCGGGGGGAGGGGGCAGGCGCCGAATGGTCTGGGCGGCTGTGATCCTGCGGGGTGTTGGCGCTTTGCAGGCAGGCCCGCCCCTCCCTGGAGCCCGGGGCTCAGGAGGGCTCACGGGTGTCCTCGTCACTGGAGTCTGCAGCCCCCTGGCACAGGGGACCGTCCCCACGCGCCCGGCCCAATGCCTGCAGGGAATCCTGAGTGCAGACAGGCAGAGATCTGAACCAGAGGCCATGAGCAAGAAAGACAGAGCTGCTCATCAGCTCAAATGCATCGGCCTCCTCTTTATCAAGGAAGCAGCCCCCAAGGACCCTGAATGGCCGGGGCGTGGCCCGCGTGAGCTGAGGTCCCCGTGCCTGGCATCCCCTGTCTCCATCCTGCAGTTTTCCAGAAAGAAGGAAAGCCTACCTGGCATCTCTGCCCACGGGACGCCCTGTGACTGTGGCGTGTGTTTTGTTTCGTTGGACAGCCAGGACAGCACGATTTGCCTCCTCCTTGGGATCTCAGCGTTGTTCGTTGTGCTGCGTGAACCCTTGCCGATCATTTGGCCCACACTTGGTGCAGACACAAAACTGTTCTGTGCGAGTGCTTAATGTTACAAAGTCAAGTTTCCCAAAAATGACTTGATGAACCTTTTTAAAAGATAACCTGGCAGTATACCTGGAGATAAACCTAACCGAAGAGGTGAAAAATCGATATGCTGAAAACTATAGAAAGCTTATGAAAGAACTCGAAAACGACACACCCCCCAAAATGGAAAAACGTTCCATGCTCCCGGATTAGAAGAACAAATATTGTTAAAATGTCGATACTCCCCAGAGCAATCTACATATTCAATGCGATCCCTATCAAAGTCACACCAGCATTCTTCACAGAACTAGAACAAACAATCCTAAAATGTGTATGGAACCAGAAAAGACCCCAAATAGAGAAAGCAACCTTGAAAAAGAAAACCAAAGCAGGAGGCGTCACAATCCCGGACTTCAAGCTGTGTTACAAAGCTGTCATCATCAAGACACTGGCACAAAAAGAGACACACAGATCAACGGAAGAGAATAGAGAACCCAGAAACGCACCCACAAACCTATGGCCAACTAATCTTTGACAAAGCAGGAAAGAATGTGCAGTGGAAAAAAGACTCTTCAGCAAGTGGTGCTGGGAACACTGGACAGCGACACAAAGAAAAATGAACCTGGGCCACTTTCTCCCATCCTGCACAATAATAAACTCAAAATGGATGAAAGACCTCAATGTAAGACAGAAAGCCATCAGAATCCTCGAGGAGAAAGCAGGCAAAAAACCTCTTTGATCTTGGCCGCAGCAACTTCTTACTCAACACGTCTCCGGAGGCAAGGGAAACAAAAGCAAAAATGAACTACTGGGACCTCATCAAAATAAAAGGCTTCTGCACAGCGAAGGAAACAATCAGCAAAACTAAAAAGCAACCGACAGACTGGGAGAAGATATTTGCAAATGACATATCAGATAAAGGGGTAGTATCCAACACCTACAAAGAACTTACAAACTCAACAGCCAAAAAACAAATAATCCAGTGAAGAAACAGGCAAAAGACATGAATAGACACTTCTTCCAAGGAGACATCCAGATGGCCAACCGACCCATGAAAAAATGCTCACCGTCACTCATCATCAGGGAAATACACATCAAAACCACAATGAGATACCACCTGGCACCTGTCAGAATGGCTAACGTTAACAACTCAGGAACAGCAGATGTTGGCGAGGATGCGGAGAAAGAGGGTCTCTTTTGCACTGTTGGCGGGAATGCAAGCTGGTGCAGCCGCTCTGGAAAACAGTGTGGAGGTTCCTCAAAAAATTAAAAATAGACCTACCCTATGACCCAGCAATAGCACTGCTAGGAATTTACCCAAGGGATACAGATGTGTAATTTGTAGGGGCACATGAACCCCCAAAGTTTATAGCAGCACTATCGACAAGAGCCAAAGTATGGAAAGAGCCCAAATGTCCATCGGTGGATGAATGGATAAAGAAGCAGTGTGTGTGTGTGTGTGTGTGTGTGTGTGTGTGCGCACACACATACACACACACAATGGAGTATATATATACACACACACAATGGAGTATTACTCGGCGATCAAAAAGAATGAAATCTTGCCATTTGCAACTACGTGGATGGAACTAGAGAGTATCATGCTAAGTGAAATAAGTCAGAGAAAGACAAATATCGTGACTTCACTCACGTGTGGCACTTAAGATACACAACAGATGAACATAAGGGAAAGGGAAGCAAAAATAATATAAAAACAGAGAAGGAGACCAACCGTAAGAGACTCTTAAATACAGAGAACAAACTGAGGGTTGCCGGTGGGGTGTTGAGCGAGGAGAAGGGCTGAGGGGTGATGTGATGGGTGTTAGGGAGGGGCACTGGTTGGGATGAGCACTGGGTGTTCTGTGGAAGTGATGAATCACTATTCTATTCCTGGAAAAAAAAGATATTTTGATTAAAAATAAATAAGTAAATAAATGATAACATCCCCCCCTCCCCCCCCCCCCCACACACAAAGAACTAAAACCACTCACCGCTGTTTGGCTCTACAATGATAAAAAGAGATCTTCCAAAATGACTTGTAAAGAAACAACAACCATACTTGCCAAAAATGGACTGAAGGGTGAGGTGGTAACACCCAACGTCTGCTTTTCCTGGGACTTTCCTGAACTTTCTAAGCAGACGGTTTTGGCCAAGTAGAGGAGAGATCTCTACAAGGCTGACCGCCCTCGGTGCATTAAGGAATTCTCACGAGTGCAGAATAGCATGATGTGTTTTAAGCTCTAGGCATCTCCTGTCGTGGTTTGGACAGAGCAGGAGAAGGTGTTACTGAGGTTTCATGCGGGGTCTTTCTTCAGACATGGAGGGAGCCATTTTGTTTCATTTAAGAACGCTTTGGCGTGTTTCCAGTGGTTTCACAAATATCCCCTCAAGGTAAGAACACAAGCAGGCCTCCAGATATTTGCGACTTTCTTGCAAAGACGTCCAGGGCAATTAAAAAAAAAAAAAGTTCTATGTGGAACCGTGTTAGTAACCTTAGTGACTAATACTTCTCAGAAGTACAAAACATCCTCAGGGGAAATTTTTTCAGTAAAATGAAAACGGCTTAATGTTCTCTAAGCGTAAAACCACTGCTTATTATTATTTAAAAAAATGCAGAAAATGAGGAAGAGAGTGAAAAAAAAATAGCAGCACGAATAAGGAAATATTTAAAGATATTCAGAAGGAACCCCTGGCAACATTTGGGTCATCATTCCAGAGCCTTTACAGAATATATTCAAATGTATCTTACGCAGTTTTTAAAATTTGGATTATTTTATGGATATCGTTCGTGTTTGAAATTTGGTGAGGTTTTTTTTGTTTGTTTGTTTGTTTCGCATTTCCATGTCTAGAAATATATGGAATTTTAATTACTTTCAGGATCTCCTTTGGATGTCACGATTAAGTTTTTCCCTTTGCAGAACATAGTTGAAAAAACCTTTTGCAACTAGATGTTCGATAAACGCTTTCTGGTGACGAAAACCACCGGTGGGAGAAGGGCACCTGTCCGTCCGTCCCTGCGGTGGGTTCCCCGGTGGGTTCCCACTCCTGGGGGGATGGGGGGGGCTGTTGTTGACCTTGAAACCAGGAAAGGCCGCCCTTAAAATCTGAGTTTGTGCTTCTGTTCAGTTTCCTTGGCCATCACTTCAAGGGGAAACGACTTTACTTTTAATGTGTATCAGAGGGGAATTCTCTTTCACACTTTTCAATTTAAAACTAGCTGTTCTCACAGCGCCTGGGTGGCTCAGTCCGTTGAGCCTCCTGACTCTTGATTTCGGCTCAGGAGGAAAGAGTGGAGAACTTCCAGACTGGACCGGTTTGGGCGAAAGAGTCGCATTCACTAAGTGCGGTCTATGCTCGGGCACTGGATCCTTGGACAGCCAAGGGGCATTAGGAGATCAGTTCGTGAAAACAGAACGAAGTCCGCGGATCGCACAGTTTCCCTGATAACTGCCCCGTACTTATGTGTGAGGCTAACATTGGGAGAACATGGCTCAAGGGTACCTAGGAATGTTTTTGTGCTATTTTTGCAAACCGCCCAAAACCTGAAATTCCATCACCCTGAAAAGTGAAAGGGTTAAAGAATAATAATCCCCTTAGCGAGACCTCAGAACAGACACCGCGTGTGCCTGAAAGCAGCCACACTCGTCGCCGGGTGCCCCCGTGCGGGTTTGCTGTTTCCACGCGTTCCGTCTACCTCATTGGGGCCACGGATTCTCGAGGACAAGGCGCCACCTTGCCCCTCTCTTCACACCCCAGGCTCCTCGTGGTGTCCTGCACACAGCAAACCATTCGTGGGTGCGACTCTCAGTGTCAGAGATAGGGACGGCAGAGGCAGGAGGGGAATTCGGGAGCCCTAGAAGGATCGGGAACAACTGTCGTGCCTGGGTTCGGGGTCCCCTGAGGGTCCAGGCTCTGGGGCACACATAGATGCTGGGGCCAGGCGGGGCCGTGGGTCAGCGACCGGGCAGGCCACCCAGCCAGAGAAAATGCAGGCACCGGAGCCCGAGTGGGATCCAGCAGAACCAGTGGTTGATCGGTCAGACTGGCTTCCGGGAAGGAGGTCGTCCGGCAGCAGAGGTCAGGGAAGACGTGGGGTGGCTGTTCTGCCAGGGGGGTCCCAGAGTCAGGGCAAACCAGGCAGACCCTGGGAGACAGGGACAGCCAGAGAAACAGGAGGGGAGCACCAAGCCTGGCCAGCAGTGGGAGGGATAAGCAGGGGAGTGGTCGGGAGGCTGGGGAGGGCCGTTCTCAGGGCAGACACCGCCCCCCTCAGGAAGTCAGGGTGGAGGTGGGCAAGGAGACAGAGACCGAGGCAGGCCCGTCATGGGAGCCTCCCCCTGTGTGCTCGGGGGAGGGTGCGGGCCATCGCAGGCATTCGGGGGGAGGGTGCGATCGATCGATCGATCGATCGTAGGCGGTGCAGCGAGGCTGACAGTTCCCTAGAGGGAACTGGCCGCTTCCCTAGGGGCCTATGGGACGGCCCACAGGCTCCTGACCCTTCCCCAGTTGGAACCTGGGAGGTGTGTCTGCTCTGGGAAGCGTCCTCAGCCTCAGTGGCAAAGCCTGACCCCTCGACTGCCTTTTTTGCCATCGCGCCGATGGCCGGCGGGGCACTTGGGCATTTAGGAAGGAAACCTTCCACTGGAGCAGAACGTGTCATGTCACCGGCCTGTCTCAGTAAAAGTGAGGTGGCGCCTAATCCCTAGAGCTTTCTGGTTATTTTTATCTGGGTCACCCTTAAAATCCAGGGACCACGGGGTCTGTATCTCAGACATAATTGAAAGCCCCACCCCCCGCCCAGACCCCAAGAAGAGGGGGGGAAACCTGGTCACATCCTCTCTTTCCATCACCCCAGACTGTGGTCTTAGCCGGAAACCCCTTCCATGTCCGGGTGGCCGCTCTGGGTGGGCCACGGGATACCAGTGCGAGAACCCCCATTTCCACCCCTCCCCAGGCCTTCGCTGTGGTCACTCGGCTCCTTGGATGTCCCCACACTGGCTCCGGGGATGCTCTTTTTGCGCCAGAGTCTTTAGACTTAGGTGCAGGAGGAAACCACCCAGGATGGACACTCTGAGGGGAGGACCCACAGTTGGCTTGTCCGCCCGAATCAACAGGTGGACGGGGGCTGTCCTTTCTGGGGTCATCCCGCCCCTCGCCGCAAAAAAGAAGGAAACTTCTCGGTCGGAACAGAGCAGGATGATTTTCACACAGCCCTGTCCCGAGCGTCATCGACAAACATACCCCCAAGAGACACCCCCCCAGCAAGAGGACCACCAGGTTAAACCGGGATCTAAGTAGACGTTAAAACCGAGGACGTAGGAGCTTGCTGCTCCGCTGATGTGAATAACGACAAAGTACGGCCCACGACAGCCCGTCCTGGTCGCGGGTCCATTCGTCCTCGGCCGTTCTCTGGCACTCTCCCTCTGCCGCTGCACCCGGGGCAGACGCTGCGGATCGGGTTCAGGACGCTTCCTGCTGATGAGTCGTGTGTGTTCTCGATACACGGCTTTGGACAACCGCTGCCCGCTGATCCGGAGAGTCGACAAGACAAAATCTGTTGGCCATCCCCCCACCCGGCCTCGGGCTTTCCCGAGGCGCTAGGTTTTCTGTGTGTGGCTCCTGTCCCTATAAAGGGTGACCGTGTGGCTCAGGCGCAGCCAGGCTGGGGTCAGGATGGGTCGCTTCCAAATCTTCAGTCTGTCCTGCAGGCATCTCTCCTTGGGCCCAGGAATTCATCTCCAGGCACCCATGGGGGGCGGCGAGGAGAGAGTGAGGGGCAGGGGGTGGTCCCGGAGGGAGGAGTGGGCTTGGTTGAGCTGTGGGGCTGGGGGTGGCCCCATGGGAGCCTCCCGTGAGCCCCTGCAGCCCAGCACGCACCTGCTGGTCCCTGGACCGGGGCACAGTCCTTCTACAGCCTCCTCCTCAGCCCCCGTGGCCTCTGTTTTTACCCTGTTTTCACCCTGTTTTCTTTCTTTCTTTCTCTCCGCTCCCTCCTGCGGCCTCACATCTTGTGTCGCCCCCAAGTTTCCCAAGGTGAGTCTGCCGATGGGCGATGGGCGGCCTCGAACCCGCCACTGGCCTCACCGTCCCCAGAACACGGATGCTCCCCGCCCGCACCCCCCCCCCCCCCGCCACCAACTTGGCCATCAGGCTTTTGTTTTGTTTTTGTTTTTTAGATCTGTTTGTATTTATTTTTGCGTCTTTTGTGTATCCCGGGTTTTGCTTTTGTTTTCTTTTTGTTTCGATCTTTAGCTTTTTGATTTGGACAACGTTGAAACATAGACAAAAGCCGAGGGCCTGGTATACTGAGCCCCTCAGCGCCCACACCGGCTTCAACAGCTGCCAACTCACGGTCACTCCTGTGTCATCTGGGACATCTTCTCTCTTTCCTACATTTCCGCCCCCCCCCCCATAATTAGGACTCAAAATTGGTGAATAATTTGGGAAATAGACAAAAAGCAGTCAAGTCCACAGAAGTTGCCTCTGGGGGCTGAGTGACCAGCTAACGGGGGGAACCTTTCAGCAGATTCCAGTGGCTGAATTTTCCCAATGGCCTCAAAATGATTAACGGTGTTTTAAAGGCTTGGAGCCCTTTGTGTCCCACACGTCTGGCTGCTTGAGCTCACACATGCGGTGACAGTCTTTTGCGTCCTGTCTTCTGTTTTGCTTTCCGTCCTCCTGTCCATCCACACGTCCCAGGTGCCTGTCACACTGCCACTGCCTCCCACGGCTCTGCCCTGGGAAGTCACACCAGGCAGTGACTTCTGGGGTGTGGCTTGAATACCTTGAATTCGTTGAATACCTTACCGCCCCCACCCGGACACCCCCCTCTCCGATACCCCCAGTAAACCCAAATTTCCATGGCTCTCCATTCATCCTTCTGTTTCCCATTAAAAAGTGCATGCCCCTGGGAAAAGCCGGACCCCCCGCCTCCCTCAAGCATAGCAGTCATTTCTACTTCAGTGAGAATAAGACCTCACAAACATATTCCGGTTCGCAGGCACCTCCTGGGGAAATCCCGGAGGAAGCTAGCGCCTCACCCCGTCTCTCTGCTTCTTCCTCGCAGGCTACAAGGAGCAGGGCATCCCACAGCAGCTGTGAGCCCGAAGGAGCCGCCAAGAACTCCGGGGTGGTCCGTGAGGGGCGCACCAGGCAGCGGCGGGCACAAGGACCCTTACGTCTTCTCTTCTGCCGTGTCCTGGGTTTGGAGCGCCAAGTGGGGGCGATTTAGAAAGATATTTATTTCGAAAACACATCTGCTTTTCTTGGCAGGCTGTGAGGCTGCCCACCCCTCCCCCTGCTCCAGAAAGACGCGGGAGCCCCGAGCATCTCAAGTGGGGTAGGGAGTGGGGTCAGGGTTGCTGACAGCGAAGCTGGCATTCTGGGCTCACCCCTGCCTCGCACGGCTCCCTGGGTCCCCCTAAGCGTCTCCTGACCCTGCCTCTCTCTTCTGCAGCCCACGCTTCGCCCACTCCCTTCCTCATGCCTGAAATCTCTGGGCCTGGTTGTGTTTCGATCTTTACTTCTCTGGAAGGAGGCCAGTGACCCCCACCCCCCCCCAGACCAGAATCCCCAACGAAGGCCAGAAGCTTTCTCGTTACACTTAACTCCGCTTCTGGCCCGCGGCCCTCCGGAAATCCTCGGGGCTGGACGGGTCTCGGAATTCCAAAAACCCGGATCCGAGAAAGAACGAGAGACGTTTACCGCCCGTTTCCTGCTGCCCAGTCGGGACCAGCTCCCCGCCGTCAAGCACAGGACCGTTTCTGCGGAGAGACGTGTGAACAGTCGGGCCGATTGGGATCAATAAAAACGCCAAATAGCGTCACCTTGTTGGTTCAGGTCAGATTTGGGCCTCAGGAAGCGACGGAAGGGAACCCAGCATTCAAGAGCGTTCGGGGATATAGAGTGGCAAAAAAAAGAAAACCGTAGGAGTCGTGCCCTTCTCTCCGGAAACCCCTCTTGCGCACGAGTCCCCGGGGACGTTGCTGTTGTGACGGGGGTTCCTCCCACTGCAAAGGGACAGTCGGGGCCTTTGCGGCACCTGCGTAAAGATTGTGAGTTGGATCCTGGAGGGGGAGGGGGGCAGGAGCTCACGGAAGTTGTTTGGGCCACTGCGGGTCGAGTGTTAAGAGAAAGGAGATCCAAGGTCATGTGACAGGTGGACATCTGCATGCCCGTTTTCGTCTCGCGGGAATTGCTAAACCGTGGGTCTGGCTCCAAGCTGTTTGCGGGCCTGGGGCTCCCCGTGGAGAAGTGGAACCCCCCACCCCCCGGCCGCAGTCCCTACCTACCACCCCCAGCCCCGAGTCGGAGGCGGCCGGATCCGGCCCCTCTGCCAGCCGCTTGGCTTTGACCAACACCCGGTCTGCTCCCGTGGCCGCCCGGGGCCGGGCTGCACTTCCTAAACCCCTGGCTGTGTCCGTCTTCCTGTCCTTTCCCCCCTGACCCAGCCAGGCCTCTCTGCTGCTGCTTCCGTGTATGCGATCCTGTGTGTTTTCAACGCGTGGGACCAGGCTTGGTTTTCTGCAGAAAGGCAGAACCTTCCGGTGGGTGAAGACGGGGTCGTCTGGGCCAGGAAGAGACCAGGAGGCTGCTGGGAGCAGAGGATCTTGCCTTCCGGCCGCGGAGGGGCAGAGAGGAAAGAGCAGTCTCTGTGGCACGTTTAGTGGCAGTCCAGACACAGGCGGGGTTTTCCTGGGTGACAAGTGTCACCCTGAGCCCGGTAGGGGCGGCCTACTACAGGGCTCGGTGGGCTCGGAAGGCCCATTCCCCTGGGCACCCCCGCCTCCGAGGCTCCCCTCCGCTGCCACCTGCTTCCGAACTGGAGAGTCCGTGAGGATCGCCTCACCGGGGAGCAGCCCACTGTGGCCTGAGTGTCACCGTCATCAGATGACGGCCAGTGGGCAGTGGCCTCCAAGGAGTCTGAGGTGGCCGCTCGGGCTGTTGGAAGTTCAGCCAATTCATTAAACGGCAGCCGGCTGCAAAGTAGGGTTCCCGTGAGCAAGTGACGCGGCACACGGGCGATGGCCCCGAGGTCCCAGGCTCACCCCAGGTGTGGCCTCTCGGTGCTCACGCTTCTGCAGGATGCCCCCCAGCCGCGGGTGTCTGGGGCAGGGACTTCAGGCACGCAGAGAAGGTCGCAGCACACGGGATACACCCAGGACCCTGCGGTGGCCCTCGGACCTGAGCGGCAGTTCCTGGGGCAAGAAGGAGCCGCCGGGACCCGGGGGCGTCCCGTGCATGGTGGAGACTGTTCAGTTCCGAGTCCGCGGTAGAGCCGAGGACCTCCGGCCGGGAGGCCCAGGCCCCGTGGGAGCGGCGGGGGACGGGGGACGTCGGGCCCCGGTCCCTGCACCCTTCTGGCCGCTGTGGGGCGGGGGCCACGGTGGGGCCGACACGCTCCAGCTGCCCCTCTGCCCCGGCTTCAGAAGCGGCAGGCCTGGCCTTGGAGCCGGTCCCCGGCTGCACTTGAGGGGGCGTAAAGAAGGGACCAGGAGCAAGATGCCTTCCCTGTGTGGCCCCAGAGCCGTGTGTCAGCCCCGACGACGGGGGGAGCTGCCCGGTCCTAACACGGAGGACCAGGCCCCCCGCCGTCCCTGCCTGGGGGCTCCAGGCGCTCTGACCACCACTCCCAGAGGCAGGGCCGTGACTTCAGCTTCATGCGGACGCCCCGAGGGCCGAGGAGCAGCGGGCAGGACACGTAGAGACAGTGGCGGAAGCCACACGGTCACCATTCGCCCGGGGAAGAACAGGGACCCCGGGCGTCAGAAGGAAAATCCCAACACTGAGCCCTGAGGCCAGCGCAAGGCGGGGCTGAGTCCCCAGGAAGAGAGAAGGCCTTCCGGAGGCCTGGGGCTCTCCAGGGGGAAGGCTGTCCCTTTTGCCACAGCTCAGCTCTTTAAAATGCAAAAGTAAGTCTCAAATGCTTTCTTCCCGAACCCCCATCCCTGCACAGAGGGGTGAGTTTGCAAGGGTTACTTTGGTTTTGCCTGGATCCTGCGCCCCGAGCCCCTCCGGCTGCCACGACACTCGCTGTTTTCACCCCGTTGGTGGCATTGGCAAAGAAAGCCCGTGTGTGTCGCGTCAACCGCTTAGGGACCCGGAACTTAGACCCAAGCCCCCCAGGTGGTGGCCGCAGACCTTGTTCAGCGTATTTATTACTCCCGCTTGGTGGTTGGTTCGGAGGGCTTTCCTCAGAGGGACCGCAGGTGGGTCCCAGCTGCACTGTGACCCTCCCTGGAGACCGTGACTTTGCACGTGCGGGAGCCGTCTGGAGCCGCTGCTGACCGCGAACCTGCCCCGGGGCTGAGCAGAGACGGGCTTCCTTCTTCTCAACGGTCCCCCCTGTGCTGGCGGCAGGCGGTTCTCGAAGGCGGGGCTCCCTGCCCTGCGTTTGTATCCAGAGAGCACTCCGTGGACGCTGGTGTGGACTGACAGGGGTCTCCTGGCGCCCTGGCTGCCACGCCCTGCCCTTCCCGCCCTCGGGGGGGGGAACAGCAAAGTGAGTGGAGGCAGGAGGGGCGTCTCTTTCCGCAGAGGGCGCTGTGTGTGTGTCGGGGTGGCGAGGAGGCCAGGCAGTGGGAGGGGAGGCCGGGAGCGGCCTGAGCAGGTGGGCAATGTTCGGGCTCCCGCGTTCTTCACCCGCCGGGCTCCTAGGGCTTCAGAACGCTCACGGGGTCGCAGGCGTGCAAGCCACGTGGGACCCTCCCTGTGGTGATGCGTGGGGCACCTCGGGGGTGACTTCCAGCTTCCGTGCCGTTCGTCTCTCCTCCCGGCTCGTGCCTCCGTTTGACCATCTGTAGGCTGGGGACAAGGAGGGGCTGGGCAGCCAACGCCGGTCGGTCCCTTTTCTCTCCGAGCCAAGGGCCTGGAGGATGAGCCCAGCCCGGGCGACCCTCGATTCCACGGTCCCGTCCCGATCCTGTCACAGCGGGAGGCAGAGGACAGGGTCGCACGAGTACGGGTCCTGTTTCCAGTACAGCTTGTCTCTCTCCTCGGATTTGGTCCCCGGCCCCTCCCTTCCTGCCTGGATTTGCCAAAATGCCAGCCACCCGCAGTCCAGCCCGGGCCACTGTCACTGTAGGTGAGGCGCATAGACACATGCACACTCTGTCACACATGCGTGCAACACCCCACGCACACACACGTGTGCTCACAGCCCCTTTGGTTGCTGGGTGAGGACGAGACTGTCTGGGGACTTAGGACTGGGTGTTTCACGTCCGCAGAGGGGCCTCTCACACCCCCCGGGAGCCGTCCCTCCGGCGTGGCTTTGGTGGGTGCAGTTCCCCTTCATCATCTGCAGGGCCCTGGGCCTGGAGCTCTTCCTCCTGGGGACCCTTGGCTCAATACCCCCACCCACCAAACCCAGCTGTGCTCGTCCCCCACGCCTGGCTTGTGGGAGGGACAGCGTGGGTCTGCCCAGAGCGGTGGGGACCATGATCCCTTTCTGGGCCCTTCTGGGGCTAGACGGTCCTCTCCTCTGAGGCTCCTTTTCCCACCACCCTCCCACCGGCCCCAGGACGGGACGCAGCGGGGAGAGAAGGGGACGGAGGTCAGGCCCACCCCGCCTTCTGGGTCAGCGTCTGGCTGGGCGTCCCCACCGGGGAGCAGGCGATGGTGGCCGTAACTGGCCCGGGCACCCTGTGGGAGCACTTGGCTGGCCCTCTGCACAGGCCGAGTGATAGGCCTGTCGTAGCTGGTGCCAAACTTTTTTAAACAACACACATAAACGCAAGCCTGGGTGTGTGCATATTAGCTGAATTTATATTTGGACGAGTGTTGTGTTGAGACTTGGAGTTTTTGACCCGTGATTGACTGTTTGGGTCTCTCTTCCTTCTGTTAAGCGAATCCCTGTTCGTTTCCGTGGTTCTCTGGCAAGACCCGCTGCCCGGTCTCCCAGGGCTCGCTCTTTCTACTCCTGCCTAGACCCACAGCGGCTTCACCCCACCCGCGGCCACTTCCCTTGGGGTCCTACGAGCCTGCCAAGGGGGTTTTCCGGCACATTCCGTGGACGGGAGCCTTCCTCGGTTCTACGAGAGGGAGAAAGTCTCAGGTTGGGGACCTGGGGAAGCTTCCAGACTTGCAGCCTGGGGCCCAGGCCTGCAGCTTTGCCTTCCCAGTGTCCTCAGGACAGAGCCCTCGGCAGGCCCGCCCGCCACTGCCCGGGGCCCCTCTGCTGCCCGGGGCCCCGCGCCCCTCGAGGCGCCGAGCAGGGCCCCGACTTCCCCAGCGCCCCGCCAGCTTCAGAAGTCACAGCCCAAACGCCATGCCGTATACGTCATGGCAGACAGCGTGCATGACGCTAGGAACCTGTATACATAGCCCCGTGTACATATTTATATATTCCTATTATAAATACACAAAGCATGGCAATCCTTTGGCATTCCAAATCTGTGTTTTTTTAAATCCTGGAAATACAACTTTAGACACCTTTTCTTCCTGTTTCTCTTTTCTATGTAATAAACGTTCATGTGACCTTTCTGGTGGCTTCTCAACCCCCTGTGTGCTCTCATTTTTCCGGCTGGATGGACCCAGACTTGGTCCCCAGTGCCTCCCGCGCTCGCTCCGCCAAACCTGCTGATGCTGTTTTCTCGGCACGAAGGCTGTCTGTCCTTCCGAGGGCAGGGCTTCGTTTCCCACCCTCCCCTTCTCCTGGGGGTAGATCTTTGGTGTTCTGATCCCTTTGGAACTGGGAATTCACCCGCCACCCTGGGCATCGCCCCCCCCCCCCCCCCCGCCCCCGGGATCGCCAGGAATAAGGTACAGACGGGATTCATCCCTATAGACGCCTGGTGGGGGAAACGTGTGTGACGTAGACGTTCGGGGGCGTGTTCGGAAGCGGTTAGGAGCACTTCTAATGAGCTGTTCAGCCCTAACAAGGGACCGGTTGAACTACTTGGGAGGAAGGGCAGGGCACGGTCCAGGGCCCCGCCGGCATTTTCTTCACCGACGGGGTCAAGGCCTGGAGAGCTTATCGAGTTTGTGGACGAAGAGGAGCAAGCGGACGAACAAACCGGGATTCAGAAAGCCCCTGACGGGCAGGCCCCAGATCTGTGAGCTGACGCTAAGGGCTCAGCGACAGAGCTGTCCCGGGGAGCGAGCGCCCCTCGCCGTCCCTCACGCCGTGAGTCAGGTGCACTAGGAGGAGGAGGGGGTTCTGGAATGCCTCGTCTGTAGAGTCGCAGGCAGCGCCCGGCACCGGGGAAGGCGAGTCTCCAGGTGTCGCGTGCTGGGGCTTCTCTGGCCTGTCGGCCGCAATGCCCTCGAGTGTGTAGCACGGGACTGCTTCAAAGTCCCGTCAGTCCGCGAGACTCCGGGCTCAAGCGGGGCGACCTCCAAGGCCCCAGAAATGGGCCTCGGGTTGGCTCAGTCTCTGCTAAACCCGGGCCTAAGGCTGGCGATGACCCGAGATACACCCCAGGGAGCCTTTCCTGATCAGGTGCATCTTCCAAATACTGGGCTCAGATCACCCCGGGAAGGCCCCGCGGAACAGTGCAGCGTCAGAGGGACCCCCTTCCGGGCGTGGGGGGGCACGTTGGGCCGCGTGAAGGCGTCTGTGCCCCAGAATGCCCCACATCCCCAGCCCCCAGGCTCTGGGAGAGGCCCGTCACAGGGAGGGACACACAGGGCCCGGGCACGAGAAGGGCCGCGCTGGGGTTTGTGGATCGGGCCTGGCCAGCCGGGTCGCTGAGACCTCACACAGTGACAGAAACCAGGAATTGCCGAGGAGAAGCGGGGACGGGGCAGTGGCCGCTCGGGTGAATGGGGCACACTTTGACAGCCTCCCGGGCAGCGGGACCTCCGGGGCCTGGGGGAGCTTGGGCGTCCCCATCCCGTCAAGACGCCGCGGCTCCGGGGTCCGTGTCCTTGCGGAGACGGGCGGCCTGAATGGCCCCTGGGTGGGCCATTCCTCTTTCCACTGACTAGGTTTGGGCCCCCAGAAGGGATCAGGCTCTGAGACGAGCGGTCAGAGTGGCACACGTTTCTCTTTTCGCCAAAAATAGCCACGCTTAACACACACACACACACGCATGCACACCCCTCTAGAAAGCAAAGAAACTTTTAAAACTGGGGACGTCGTTGGCGGAGGAGGCAGGCACTTTGCAAACACTCAGAAGCTTCCCCCCACCCCCATCCAAATCCTCCCTGGCGCCCCAGGCCCAGCTCCAGGACTGTAACCGCCGGGCGAGACCAGACTGGTCCTGTGGCCCTGCCCTCCACCCCTCTGCTCCCGGGCCGGCTGTTCCCCCCCCCAACCCATACCACCCACGTGATGCAGGGGGAGGCTGCCCGTCCCTCCACTCAGCCCACCCAGCCCTCCCGCTCAGCTAACCTGCAACGATCGAGGGTCTTTCCTGAGATCCTTGGGATCTTTCCTCCTTGGTCCTGAGGCTGTGTTTGCAAGCCTGAAGCTACATCGGGCCTGAGGCTGGACGAGACAGCGGCACGCAGGGAGATGGAGGAGGGGGTCCCCAAGGCCGGTGCTAGCCTCGCCCCTCCCACCACGGGCCACGGTGCTCCCCGCCCTTCCTGCCTCTCTTGATGCTCCTTCCTTCCTGTGAACCGGCTCAAGTTGAGCTTCTCTCACTAATAACAAAAGGAGCCCTGGCCTTCACCAACCGCGGACGCACGTTTGCATGCACACGCGCCAGGCCCGGGCAGGTGATCGGCGAAGCCTTTCGCGTTGACGTAACATAGGCTTCTGTCCCCGCTGGCACCACCCACATCCCGCTCCACCGTCCCCTCCTGTAAAGGTCACAATACGTAAAGAAAAAGTTGGGGCGCCTGGGTGGCTCAGTCTGTTGAGCGACTTCGGCTCAGGTCATGATCTCACAGCTCGTGCGTTCGAGCCCCGCATCGGGCTCTGTGCTGACAGCTTGGAGCCTGGAGCCTGCTTGGGATTCTGTGTCTCTGTCTCTCTCTCTCTCTCTGCCCCTCCCTGACTCAAGCTTTCTCTGTCTCTCTCCAAGTAAATAAACAAAAGGTCCAGAAAATGTTAAGCCACATGTACAAATCCTTTCTTTTCCCATCGAGCTGACGGCACGTGTGGATGTCCAGGCGGGTGAGGGCCAGGCAGGACATCTCAGCGGGCTGGGGGCACCGCCTGGTTAATGAGGGTCAGTTACAGCGTACGAAACCAGGGCCGGGGTCCCAGGACCAAGATCAGTGTCTCCTTTCTGAGCCCACGTGAAAAACCGCACCCAGAGGTTGGCGGTCTGAAGTCCTTGCATGAATTCTCCGCGATCCGGGATCCTCGGGGCGTGCAGCCGCCCAGACCTGCCGGACCGGCCGCACAGCAAGGCCCAAGTCCCTTGACAGAGGGAACCAGGTTTCTCAGACACGAGACGCCTCCCCCACATCGTGCGGGGTCCTATAACACTTTTCTTTCTCTTGTGCCACCCGGGTCCCGTTCCAGGCAAACCTCTTCGCGCAGGAAGGGTGGAATTCGACGTGGTAAGCGGCTAACGGGGAGTGCACCTGCCCCCTCCTACCTAAAATGGAAACTGTTTTATGCAGTGAGTCCTCCGCACCCAGTGCAGAGGCAGGATTTGTTTCCGTTGGCTTCCGGCCCGTCTGGAGGGTTGGTTGCTTAGCCGCGCAAAGAAGCCTGAGCCGACAGGCCTGCGGGCTCGAAGGATTTCAGATCGGAGAGAAGCCAGCCGGGCAGAAAGAGAGCAACGCTTGGAAAGATGAGCATCAAACCTCGGCAGGGGTGGCGGGACTTCGGAGGCTCGACGGGGTTCCAGAGCGCCTCGCGAGTTCCGTGAAAGCTTTTCACTTCCCGCTCAGCTCTGACTTCAAGAGGCGTTGTTTGGTGTGGCCACGTGGTGGTCCCCGAGTCCTGGGGCCCCACGTGGTTCGGGGGGGGCAGGGCTGTGCCCGAGCCGCACCTCGCAGAGACGCCAGGACCGTGAGCGCGGGCCTCCCTGCCTCCTCGGCCTCCAGGTCCGGCCTGCAAAGGTTCCTCCCTCAACCGTGGGGGCTGGAGGTGAGGGACTCTGGCTGGCCTGCCCCGGCAGGGACCCCTGCCCCGAGCGTGCGGTCAGAGTCAATCTCAGGTTCTCTCTCCAGCCCACAGTAGTCTGGTCTGACGCGGTGGGGAGGGTCGACGCCCTCCAGCCCCCCAGCTCGCTTTCCAGGCTCACGTCCTGTCAGTTCTGCGGCCGGTCTCCCCTCCTCAAGACCCCGGCGGCCCGTCTGGTTTTGCAGAATCTGATACAGGAAACTTGGGCTCCTGTTCACCATGGGAGCCACATGTGTCCATTAAAACATTCTGGAAGATTCTGGGGCGCCCGGTGGGGGGGGGGGCTCAGTCGGTTAAGCATCCGACTTCGGCTCAGGTGATGATCTCCCGGTTCGTGGGTTCGAGCCCCGCGTCGGGCTCTGCGCTGACAGCTCGGAGCCCGGGGCCTGCTTCGGATTCTGGGTCTCCCTCTCTCTCTGCCCCCGCCCCCCCCCCTCAAAAATAAAGAAAAATCATTTAAAATTTTTGAAAAACAAGTGTGTGTGGACTGAAAATCACTTCCTCAACGGCTCTCCTGAGGAACCACGAAATCTCAAGGGCATGACGCCCTTCTCTGTGACCACCTCCACCGTCTCGCAGGTAAGTGTTCAGGAAGCTTCCATGTAACTCCTCCAGCGACCAGGACTCGCCGCCTCCTTCCTCTGCGGGACTCGACGACCTGCTAGAGACGGGTTGGCTGAGCCGCCCCTACTTTCCGGCAACAGCTGCCCATCAGTCCCTGCGGATCCCTCAGAACCGAAGACAGAGGAGAAGGCGGGAGTCCCCCATGAGGCGGCCGGCCCGGCTTGTCTCCGCCTCCCCGGCTTGCCTTCTGCACGGCGAGCACCTTCGGCCCTTCTGAACGTCACTCTCGTGACCTGGGTTCCGGACATACCCTGTTCTGATGGAGGAGTCCCAGCGCACGTGTTAAATTGTCAGTGCGTGTGAGCGGGTGTGGAGGGGCGCGTGTGGAGGGGTGGGGTGTGGAGGGGTGCGATGTAGAGGGGTGGGGTGTGGAGGGGCGGTGTGTCTGGAGGGGCCTGTTTGGAGGGGTGCAGTGTGGAGGGGCACGTGTGGAGGGGTGGGATGTGGAGGGGCACGTGTGGAGGGGTGTGGGGTGGAGGGGTGTGCGTGGAGGGGTATGTATGGAGGGGTGTGTGTGGAGGGGCCTGTGTGGAGGGGTGTGTGTGGAGGGGCCTGTGTGGGAGAACATGTGTGGAGGGGTGTGGCCACAGGCCAGCCCTTTTCAGCAGGAAGGTTCTGGAAGCCAGAAGATGCTCAGGATGAGCAGGGGGCCTGAGAGGGCTCCCCGAGCGGACTTTGGAGGGAGCAGGAGGGGAGGAGCGCATCTCGGATCTTGACGACGCGCATGTGCGGAACGTGTTCAGACCGCGCTGGATAAACAGGAAACTGTCAGGAAGGAAAACAAACGGCTCGCGTGAACTCGGCTTTTGTCAGCGAATGGGATCCCGCGAGCAGCGCCCTACTCCGGGCTCTGGGGGACTCGCTGGGGACTCCAGGCCGTGTTCCCATGGGGGTGTCCCCCCCTCCCCCGGCACCTCTAACTCGGGGCCCGGGGCTGGGGGGGAACGGAGCTGCTCTGCACCCCATCCCCCACCAGCCCACAGCTGTTCAGCGGGGCACCCCGTGTGTCCCCCCCACCCCCACACAGCCACAGCCACCACGGAGGGTCGCCCAGCTCGCCAGTCCCACCCCCACCTGGGCCCCACACGGAGCTCCCCCCGCTGCCTGGAGCCACCATAGCCCCAGCCTGATCCCGGGCCTCAGTGTCTTTGCACGTGCTTCCCTCCCCGCCCCCCCCCCCCACGACCCTCTGGAGAATTCTGGATGACCTGACCCCTGACCTCGGGTGGCACCGCCTCTGCAGAGCCCCCCTCAAGCGACCTCGTCACCCTCCCGGGTCAGGCGCCCCGCTCTGCGCCCCTCCGACCCCCACAGGACATTCGCATGGTGCACTGCTCTTGCCCGCTTACCTGTCCGCCCCCACGCCCGCCTTGTCCCTGGGTTCCAGTCCTGGCCTGGGTCCTGCCCTCACTTTTCCTAACCTACACAGCACAGGTGATCCACGGACATGCCTGCCCCCCTCACCCCTCCCCCCTCTGGTTGTTGCAGGGGTAAGTTGGTGCGGGCCACCAACCCGAATGGACGGCCGCCACGGCCCCTGCGTCCCCTCAGGACGGAGATGCAGCGAGCTGGGGCGCCTGCGTGGCTCATGGGACGCCTGGGTGGCTCCGTGAGCATCCGACTCCTGATTTGGGCTCAGGTCGTGATGTCAGTTTGTAAGATCGAGCCCCGGGTCCAGCTCTGCGCTGACAGTGTGGAGCCTGCTTGGGATTCTCTCTCTCCCCGTCTCTGCGCCACCCCCCCTCCCTTCACCGTGCCCTCTCTCTCTCTCTCTCTCTCTCTCAATAAATAAGTAAACTTAAAAAAAAAGCAGCTGGCTGGGAGAAGCCAGGAGGGGAAGGGATCTTAGGCCCCTGGCATTTGGGGGCGCCTGTCCTGCCCAGCACCGGCCAGAGGGGGGCGGCCTCCCCTGCGGGCGGGGCAGCAGGCGGTGGGCGGCGGTAACAGGACTAAAATTGGGCGCCTCTTTTCCACCGCGGGTAAACAGGGCTGCTGTGTCGCCAGCAGGTTGCCGCGGTGAGACACTGATTGCCCAGGACTTGCAGAAACTATTTTTAAAAGAACCCAAATGCGTGTTGCCTCATCGAAACCCACAGAACTTAGCGTGGCCCTCCCCCCCCCTCCATCCCCCCGTGCCACACCCCAAAACCGCTCTAACTCATTCACAAGTTTGGGAAGTGCGGGATGAAAGGTAGAGCGGGAAACAGCCTGTGATGTTAGCAACGGGGCTGGGGACCGATGTGTGTGTCCCCCAAATTCACACGTGGGAGCCCCAACCCTCCTCGCGACTGTATTTGGAGCAGCGCGGGCAAGAACCCCTCTCAGGCTAAGGCGGGGGGCACGGCAGGGGGCCCCGCCCAGGCAGGCGCAGGGGCGCGTGGAGCCCAGCACACGGTACCTCCCCGACTGATCCAGGCTGATCCAGGCTGATCCAGGCTGCCCAGCTCCCCCTGGGCTCGCGGGATTCTGCGGCCCAGCCGGCACCCCCAGGACAGGGCCACGCTTGGGACCCACATCTGCAGCGCCTAATCAGCGTCATAGCCACCAAAAAACCAGGACTCCTGGCTTGGCCCCAGGCCGCCCCCCAAATTCTGTGACGTAGCCGCCGGCCCAGCGAACCCCCCCCCCCGGCTCGGAAGGTAGACTCAGTCACGCAGCGTCACGGAAATAGCTTGAGCTGTGGTTCAAAGCCGGGGTCCGAGTTGCTTACCAGCTGCGTGATCTCGAATAAGTCGCTCACCCCCTCTGTGCCCCTGCGTTCTCAGGTACAAAATGGGGGTGAACGGGGCTCATCCCGCAGGGTTTTCGTAAGGATTGTCCTGCTTAGTCGTCAACCACCTCGTATGGTGCCTGGCAGGTGGTAACTCTTCCTCAGTGGCCCCTGTTCCTTTGAGGCAGGGACTGGCGGACTTTTCTGTAAAGGGACAGATAGTATTTTAGGCTTTGCAGCCACTGCAGCAGAGGAAAGGGTTGTGATTGGAGGAGGGACGGCCGCGGGGGGCGCAGGACCCAGGGGCCAGGGAGCCCACGCCACCTGTGAGTCATTCTCCTGCCTGAGGACGAGCGTTCGTGCACCCAACGGCCGTGGTCACCGAGGGCGCTCGGGGACCGTCGGCACACGTCCACTAAGCACCTGTCACGTGCCTGGCGCCGCTAGGGGGTGAGGAAACAGCAATGAACAGGGCAAGCCCCCGCCTTCGAGGTGACATCCCAATGGAGCGGACAGAGCCTAACTCCTAACCCTAAACCCCGTCGGTGGCCGCGAACACGGAGGCGGTGTGGGTAGGACGATTGCTGGGAGACGGGGCCTGGGGGAGCCTCGCCTTCACCCAGCGTCCACACGCCTTTCCGAGGGGCCGACCCTGGAGCCAACTCGGCTGGCGGTTCTTCTGTTCAGACTCTCCGGGAAGCAGCCTGACGTTCTGGGAGACGGTGTAACCCCAGCCTGCGGAAGCGGGGGGGCCGAGGCCAGGAAGCGCCAGGCCCCCTGCTTCCGGCCGGGGACCCCGGAAAGACAGGACAAGGCCCTCCGCCCGCAGGTGCTCCCCGGGGAGGAGGAAGACAGCACTGGATCTGAAACCGGGCAAAGCCTGCTCTCCGAATCTCTGCTCCCCATTTATTTCCCAGGTCACAATGGATCCAAGCCTCAACTTCCCCGTCTCTAAAACGGAGACCACAGAGCCCTGTTTGTGGAGGCGTCTGGGGGCAAATGGGGGGCACAGAGGCGAGCAGCCCGCACCCGACCTTGCACAGAGCTGCGCTCCATACGTGAGGACCTCGCGGAGCTGCCCCAGACCCAGGGGTGCGGGACAAGCACTTTGTGGAACTGCTACGCAAACGTTTTGTGGAGAAGGTTGAAAGGCTTAGTGTTTTGTTTTGTTTTTAATTTTTAAATGTTTATTTATTTTTGAGAGAGAGAGACAGAATCGGAAGCAGGCTCCAGGCTCCGAGCTGTCCGCACAGAGCCCCGATGCGGGGCTCGAACCCACAAACGGTGAGATCGTGACCTGAGCCGAAGTCGGACGCTTCACCCACTGAGCCCCCGCCAGGCGGCTCTGAAGTGCCTAGTTTTGAAAGGTGTCTTCAGTCCTTTGCAGAGCGAAACATCCAATCTGACCCCCACTCCCGGGGACCCCCGCAGTCCCAGTGCAACCCCCCGGTTCCCAAAGAGCGTCAAGACCACCCATCCCGAGGCGGAAAGACCACACTGCAGACGGCACGGTGGTCTCCAGGGCCTTTATTCGGGAAGGTACAGAGCATTGCAGTCTGTTCGACAGGCACTGTGTGTGTGTCGGGGGGGGGGGGGTGGGAAGAGTCTGTAACAGTTCAGTTTCCTCCAAGGTGTTGTGTCGCGGCGAAAGGAGTGCAGAGAGAGGGGGAGCCCTCTGGGGGGGGGGGGTCCTGTCCTCCGGAGGAAAAGCAACGGCAGAGGGTCTCTTCCCGAGCCAGGGGCCTGGGTTGTATACACACGGGGGTGGACGGGATGCAGGAGAAACTCAAAGCTAGATACAGCTCACAGAGGCAAGAGTCCGTGGGGGGGGGGGGGGCAGGGGGGCGGGGAGGGGGGGCAGGGCTGTGTCCAGGCTCTTTCCGCCAAGTGGGAAAGGGAATTCAGAAAGAAGGCACAGCTTTTAAGGACACACAGGATCCCCAGCCTCCCAGTCTTAGTGTTTTGTGCAATTAAAAAACCGGAAAAAATAAATATAACTTAAAAACTTCTTACATGGCGCTAAAGGCAAGTCTGCGGGCAAGCAGTTGAGAAACTTTCCTTGAACGCTAAGCACGCTGACCACTGAGGAGCCCCCCCCCCCCCGGGGGACCCGGCAAGGACGGGGCGGGAAAGGACGTGGCTTGTCCCACCGTCCCGGCACCTGCAGCCCCAGGAGTCCCTCGGAAGGGTTCTGGTTCGGGATCCACCTATCCCTCCAGGATGGGGGGGAGGGGACAGGGAAGAGGGGAGGGAAGGTTGCGAGAGCAGGTGCGGGAGAGGAGAGCTAGCGAGTAAATACAAACCCCCCCCCAACCCCTAAGAGAATAACCCTAAGAAAAAAATGCCGCTTTATACCACCTTCGCGGACAGAATGTCACCCCAAGCAACCGGTCGCCGGGAAGAGGCCCCACGGACCTCCTCTAATAAACACGTCGCTTTGCCTTTTTTTTAGCACGCTGTCTGCAGACAACGGGTGCCTGTTTAAAGTGCTTGGAAAATGTGTTCTCTTAGGAGATCAAGCTGGTCCCCTGCACTTTTTTGTTCAGAGCGTTCATTTGCTTTAGCAAATTTCCTTCATCGATGGACTGAGGGTGACCTGTGGTCCACCCACGGCGGTGGAATCGGGACGTCCAACTGAGCAATGTCCCCTCCCCGCGGACTGCTGATGCCCCGGTCCCCCCTGAGCCACGAGCGACTCCAGCTGGGGCCACCCAGCGCTGGCTTTGGTGCTCCCGCCTTTACAGGGTCACATGCTGTCACGAGGTCTCTCGCGCTCGGCCGGGACGGGGTGTGACCTTTGGCGAGAGCCCCCCACACAAGCTCCCCACTGTTTTGAACCAGAGCCAGGAAGTTTCAGACTGATTTCCTTTTCTAAAATCTGTACTCAGATAGCCTCATGCGTCCCACCCTCCGCCCCCACCGACTGTCACTCACCCAGCACGAAAGGGGAAATGCCGGGGTCACGTGCTGGGGTCAGAGGTCTCCCAGAGTCCCCGGGGCGATGGGGGGGATGGGAGGGGGGAGCCCCGGAAACCCTGACTCTTGGATCGGCCCCTCTGGGCTCACGCTCTGGGGTACACGGACCTCCACCATGTCCCCGACCCGGCTGTCTGCGGATTGCTACCCCGTCAGAGCTCGGCTCTGGGCACCGGTGCGCCTCTAACAGCCCCAAAGGGCCACGGAGCTGAGAGGTTTGTTCTTAAAAAGTCATGCCAGTTTCACATTCTTCCCCATAATACAGACTTGCCTTGCTTTAAAATGAGAACACGGCCTACTTGGTTCCCCAGTCATCTTCAAGCAACTTAGAGGCCCCAGGACTCTTCCCCCTGCCGGGAGCACCCTCCTGACACCCGGCACCCACCACCCGCCCTGGGAGCTGCCCACACCGCATCCGGGGAATGTGGGTCCAAGCCCTTCGGGCTGGAAGAGTTACTTCACGGGAGAAAAATGAGGCCAGGAAGGCCAGAAATCTGCTTCTTCCCTGCCCAGAGCTGTCCCCCGAACGTGCTGGGGACTTGACCTCGTGAAACAAGCCCAGGGATGTGGGGGGTGGGGGAGAAGGGACGTGAGACAACCGATCTTCCTCTGGGGGCCGGCTGTGCCCCGGGCCGCCCCACCCAGTGCCGCGGACCTGGTCCCAACAAGGTTGGGAGCCGGAGGCACAGGTGGTTCTGGGGGTAGGGGTGGGGGCGGGGCCTCCCCCAAGGTCAGGTTTGCAGAGCGTCCCTCTGAAATCCTGGGTGATAATCAGATGGAAGACGGGGGCTCCCGCCTGCCCCCTCCCGGGAAGGTCGAGGTCAGAGAGCACAGCCAGTGGACTCCAGCATTCTCCTGGCTCCTGGGTCCGGCCCCCAGCTGGAGGGTCTCACTGCCAGCTGGGTGGGGTCCCTACTTTAGCAGGCCACCACTCGTCTGTGGGAGCCCCTGGGCCGCTAGGCGGAGAATGCTTTACTCCTGGCCAACGTGCACTTGCCAGTGGCTTTGTGCCCCAACCCGGAGATGCTCCAGGCCGGAGGGATGGGGCCAAGACAGGCTGAGCTCGGGGGGCGGCCACCAGGGGGCAGCAGGCCCCCACTGGAAGGCTGGGGCCAGCTCCTGCGTTGGGGACCTCACTGCCACCTGAGCCTGGCTCCCCCCGCCCCCCACTCCTCTTCTGCCAGCAGATCCTGTTTATAAAGAGAAGTGGGAGCCCGGCAAGCTCTCCTCTCCTCTCCTCTCCTCTCCGATCTCCACCTGGTCTCTTACAAAGTGTCTCATAGTGCAGTTCAGGAGGGTCGGCTCTGGGGCGGCACCAAGGGGAAATTCAGAAGGAGAAAGGAAGGGGGCGGCAGGGAGGAGGGGTGGGGGGGCGAGGCGGGCCGGCCCTCAGGCCAGCGGGGCGGCCTGGCACATCTCCGTCAGGATGTCGATGAGGTTGTTCAGGCCCGAGAGGTAGCCGTCCTCCCGGTTCCCCTCCTGCCAGGGGACGTTGTGCTGCAGAGTCTGGCCCTCGGGCAGGGGCGTGGTTTTCCCAAAGTCGATCATCCACACCTTGGCCTGCTCCTTCTGGTCGTGGATGAAGAGAAGAGAGCTGCCGATGACCTGAAGGGGAGGGGGCAGCTGAGGAGGGGGACTGCCGGGGGGTGGGGGGGGGGGGGGAGGCCCGCCCCAGGGTGGCCACCCAGGGGACAGAGGACACCGGCCACCAGGGCAGCAACTGCCTTCGGGGAGGGAGGCTGGATGACAGACCCCTGGCTGCCAGCTGCGGCTGCACACTGTCCTCTAGTTCAGGCCACGGCTGAACCTCAGGGCCTCTCCCTCCACCCTCCCCCCCTCCCCCCCACCCCCGCCACACTCCACCCTGACTTCTCCTGTCCAGGAGCCCACACTGTACCCATGGGGCAGAGGAAAGGACCTCCCCAAATGCGCACACGGCACCCCAGGGGGGTGACAGCGAGGCCCAGACCGGCCTCGTTCCAGCAGCAGGACCCTGGGCAGACATCCCGGGCAGGACAGGAAAGACCCTGGAAATTACCCCTTGGAAACACGGAGCCCACACAGGGGCTCCCTCCGCCCGGGCGGAAAATACCAGAAGCCCCAGCTAATCTGGCCTCTTTCTAGGCCTGAAGCTTCTTGAGCGAGACTCCAGAAAGAGTACGGCAAAACCAATTTTCCAGAAATAACAGCAAAGCCTGGGTGCTGACGGGGGTGATGGGGTCCTTCCGCCCGGTGCGGCGGGTCCTGGGGCTCGAGGTCCCCAGCCCTTCCGGGCTCGGCCTGCAGGATCACAGCCCCGTCCTCTGGAGCAAGGAGGCTGGGGGGGAAGGGAGGCTCCAGCAGGCTGCACCAAGACCTTTTATCAAGCTGAGAACACATCCTGGCCCTGCACACCCTGGGCCCCAGGGAGGTGACCGAGGAAAGAACGTCCTGAGAGACCTGGGTGCCACTGCTCAGGGCAGAGACCACCCAGTCTGCCCTCTGGGCACCCCAGTCCCTCCTCATGGGCGGTCCTGGGGTCAGAGCCACCACGTGTGGTGGCACAGGTGCCCCCGGGCCGAGGGGCAAGTCGGGGATAAAATCCAAGGGCAAGCTGGGCTGCCTGCCTGGAGGAAGGGCCAGCCAGGTCACCTGCACAAAGATGCTGTGAGGCTTAGCGGGGCCTGGCCCACCTCCCTTTGGGGGCACTCCCTCTGCCCGGAGCCCCGGGACCACCTGTCTCCTGTTCCTCGCGCTGGACCCCTAGCCCTCCCTGTGGGCAGGGCTCGGGCTGAGGCTCCCTCCACACAAGACCTCGAGAGGGGCTGCCTTCGGGACAGAGCTTCAGGCTTGCAGGGGCGGGGGACCTGATCGGAGGGGTCTGCCCACGGTTGCACCACCCTAAAAACGCCGCTCCGGCTTCCAGAACGGGCAGGTCTACCGGCGTGGGAGGCCAGCAGGCCCGAGGGTCACGGCTGACCACACAGAGCGTGGCTCTCTGCCCAAGAGGACAAAAGCCCAGTATGTACCTCGTGGCATTTGAAGAAGGGAGAAACTTCCAGGGTGGCCCGAATGTCCTTCAGCCGGTCCCGGTAGGCGATCTGGGAACAGAAAAAGGCCAGAGCTGTAAACACACGGGGGGCGAGGTGGCCTCTAAGCCCCGTGTGGCCCAGACTCTTCAGGTGTCAGAGCGGAAGGGAGGCTACACCCTGGGCATGTATTCCAACCTCCTCCTCTCGACACGAAGGAGCGGAGGCCCAGACGGGGCTGTGCGCACCTGCCCTCCTTCGAGAGCGGGAGGCGCCGGAGGGCAGCCCCTCGGGGCTCCCCCCAAGGGTGGCGGGGGTTCTGGGACGCCGGCGCAAGTGCGGGGATAGCAGCGGAGCGGGCCCGTTGCCACGGTGGCCTCCGGAACACAAACCTCCGTGCCCCTGACCTTGCGACGGGCAGAGTAAGCGGGGGAGCCGCCAGCATCTCTCCAGAGGCCTCTCCGCGGACCAGGGGTGAGCTGTGCCGGCTCTGGGGGTGCCTGCCGTCCCCAGGGGCCCCGGGGTCGCTCGACACCATCCCGCGGCAACACGGTGGCCTGGGGCTCAGCACCTCGAACAGGCCCGTGCAGGCACGGGTGTGCGAACTCCGTGGCGGGCCCGGCTAAGGAGCAGGTGACCGGAAAGCAGAGGGCTCGGGCTGTGGACAACTCGGGTGCGCGCCCCACGACCAAAGCCTCCTTGCGGGGGGCTAAGGGAAGCCCAGCCCAGCCTGAAAAGGAGGGAGGGAGACTCAGGGCCAGCGAGGAGTCTGCCCAGAGAAAAGGCGGTCCGGGTCCACCTTTCCCTGCTCCACACCCCGGGAGGCTGTTCGCAAGGCACCTCTCCCAGGGGGTCCAGGACCCATGTCCCCGGGGCCCCTGGGTCGTCCCAGGGTGCCCTTCCCTAGGGACCTAGAGGCTCAGCACACCCTACCTCCGCCTGGGGGTGGGGGGGCCCTCAAGGTCCTGACCCCACAGGTCAGGTGTCTGTCCAGCCTGTCTACCGTTGCAGTGGCAAACGTGAAGTCACTTTGTCACCAACTTGTGACACTCACAGCCCCGGGCTCGGAGAGGCTCCGACCCCCGCCCCAGGCACTTCCCTCAGGTGGCCTCAGCGCCTGGGAGAGGCCCGGGAGGCCTCGGGGAGCGCGGGGACCTGTGTGTGAGGTCCGGCTCTGTCCCTGCTGTGTCCTTGACCCCTCAGTGTCTCACCCGGAAAGTGGCACAAGAGCCTACCCACCCCAGAGGGCTGCCTGCGGCTCTGATGAGCACACCATTCTCGACGGGCAGCGAGGCTACAGAAATCCACCGAGGGAACCGTCCTCAGTGCGGAGAGGCAAGCGGCCAGGGAGAGGGAGGGCAAGCCCACCGAGTGTCCCCACATATCCAGTTGGAGGCTGGCCACCAACTCCCGCTTCATCTTTTGGGGCCGGCGTTTTCCATGCGGGCAGAGTGGCCCAGTGTGGTCCCGGGCTGGACAAGAATGTCTGCAGGGCACAGGTGTCCCTGCGCGGCCGGCCCCTTCCGGGGGGCGCCCCGACTCACCAGGATGTTGCGGTTTCCTTTAGTGAACTCTCTGAAGGCCTCGGTGACCTGCTCCCTCGTTTTGGTCTTCTTGAAGTCTCGGTTCACGGAGCCGTCTTCTTTCTGAGAACGATACGCGCCCCGGAGGGGTCAGGCACGGACCCCGCCCGCCAGCAGCTCTCGGGGGCAGTGGAGGCACCACGGTGCCCGCGGGCAGTCCGAGGAGACCCGCATCTGCACCGCCAGGCACAGGGCGTAGTCGGGCGGCACCGTGGAGCCTGTCCTGAGCCCCGACAGAACAAGGAGGGTGGCCTCAGTGTGCCAGGCAGAGGAAGGCGGTCAGGGAAGGCCTGGGGGGTGCGGGCCAGGACTGGAGGAGGGGGCTGAGGGCAGCAGGGGCTGGAGGAGACACATATGTCTCGGCTTCCCTCGGGGCCTGGCCCTGGGAACCCCCATGAGTGCCCCACGGGTCCCTGCCATCTGGGGGCGACCTCCCTCGCCAGACAGAAGAGAGGTGCTCCCACCGCAAGTTCAGTGAGGTTCCTTTTGTAGCTTAAGATCTTTTACCATATGTTCCCTGAACATAGCCAAGATGTCACTGCCTGCCCATCTCTGCTCCCTGACCCGCCTGCTGCAAGAGACTACTCATCTTCTTAGCCTGGCGCTGTGTCTGTTCCAGGCTGTTCCCGGAAAGCACATGGAGCTTAGCTCCCCCAGGAGGACAATGTGTTCTTTTTTTTTTAATTTTTTTTTCAAGTTTTATTTATTTTCAAGAGAGAGAGCATGAGTTGGGGAGAGGCAGAGAGAGAGGGAGGCAAAGAATCCGAAGCAGGCTTCAGGCTCTGAGCTGTCAGCCCAGAGCCCGACGCGGGGCTCGAACTCACAGACCGCGAGATCATGACCTGAGCTGAAGTCAGATGCTTAACCGACTGAGCCACCCAGGCGCCCCGAGATCTGTTCTTAGTTAAGGACAAAGGGTGAGGAAGCAGGGCTCCACAAGGAGCCCCCAGACTTGGGTCTGTGCATCACCAGGCCGGAGACGAGGTAACGCAATGTGGCTGCCTCTTGAAGATTAGGACGGACCCTGGGGCGGAGGGGGAACTTGCCCACAGGGGCTCGTCGCGGGGCGTTTGCCCAGAGCAGGGGAGGGGAGACGGGCTGCTGGCTGTTCCTGCAGCCGGACAACGAACGGAGGCTTGGGCACCCAGCCTGAGAGGGAGAGGTAAGGGGAAAGCGGACTGTTTCGGAGACATGAAGGAAAACGAGCATATGAGAGGGAAGCATGAAACTTGCAACCCGTACGAGGGCTGGATGCAAAAAAGGAAAAAAAAACTGGTTTCAGATGACAGGGGAGGGACACATGGCTTTCTCAGCCCAGAGCTCACAAAGCAGTGCTGGGGAGGGGCGGATGCCCGGAGCGCCACCCTCGGCCCAAACCCAGACGCTAGGGCTGTTCGGTGACGACCCGGAGCAGGCAGAGGACAGAAACCCAGGAAGGCCGCAGGGACCGCTGTCTGCCCGGCCGGCCGGCACCTCGCAGCCCGCTCCCCGGGGTGAAGTGCGAGCCCGCACCTGGTCATCAGATCCAGGGCGGGGACACTTGGGGACGCGGAGGAGGGGCGTTTGGTCCGGCTGCCCGGGCAGAGGGAGGGTCCTGGCAGGGAAGTCACCGCAGCCCGCACGCCCCCGCCCCTGCATCTCGAGGCCCATCCCCAGCTCTCAGGCCACGGGCAGAGTGCGCGGCCCCCGCACTGGCACGCGGGTTCCTAGGTGGGCTCCCGGTCAGGGCTGGGCATGGTCAGGGCTAAGCGTAGGGTCCTCGGCAGAGGGCTAACCCCTGGGGCCGGCTAGAAGCCACCCTGTTCCGGGGCCCCGGTCCCGACTAAGGAGCGGGCGGATTTCCCCAAACACGCTGGGCCTGTGAGGAAGGAGGCTCGCGGCCTCGGAAGGCCCTGCGGGCTGCCGCCGCCCCCGGGGCGGATACGGGAGCCTCCGTCCCTTCCTTCCCCGGGCACCCGGCGGGCCTCACCTTGATGCCCTCGATCCTGAAGCCGAGGGTGGCGGTGGAACTGATGGTCTCCCTCCACTGCATGTACCGAGGCTTGGTCACAGCCCGCTGGGCTTTCTCCTCCTCGGTCGGGGCCTCGGGGTCCACCTCGATCATCTTCTGGTACATGTCCTTCCGGAGGCTGGGCTTCTTCCGGGCCTTGGTGAGCTCCTCCTCCAGGTAGGTCCTGCGTGGGAAGGGGGGCGGTGATGAGAGCCGCAGGCCACTTACGCGGGATGCGCACACGCTCTGCTCAGGCCGGGGCCGGCTCCCGACCAGCAGAACTGGGGGCGGCCCTGCGCATGGGGCGACCTCGTGCCAACACCAAGCACTAAGGCCGAGCCAGAAGGTGGCCTCGGAAGGGGCCACGGTGGCAGAGAGGGAAGCCTGTGCCTGGGGTGGGGAGGAAGCCCGAGGGGGGCCACACGGCCTGCCCCGCCCAGCCCGTGCCTCCTCAACACCTGCCCCCCAGCCCGAAGGCCGGAGAAGGCACAGCCAGTGGAAGTCGCTCACTGTCCCGCCGTCGAACCGGCAGGGGTCCCCCGGAAACCGGAGTAGGGGCGGGACAGGACTTCAGCAGCCTGGGGCTGAATCCCCGGCCCGCGATGCCTCCCCTACCCCCATCGCCAAACAGAGATGGGGCATCACCCCTGCCACACACACGGGCATCCTGCACGTTGCAGACGCACCCCTGCTCCCCAGTGAACCCCCCTCTTCTCCCCTGACCCCGGGCTCCACCGCTGCCCCGGACCCTTCCTGAAACAAATCACAGGACAGAGCTGTAGCGGAGGGAAGATTTCTGTGCTGGCCCATTGTGGGCGGCGGCCGTGACGGCGGCCCGGCCCCACCCTCCCCTCACACCTGCTGCTTGGGGACCCAGGACAGACTGCGCGTCAACTCATGATGCCTTCAGAGGTCGAGTTTTCACCAACCACCGTGTCAAATATAAGGAAACGACAAGTCCTGGGTTGCGAACGTGGGCCTGGTCATTTAGAACCTCCCGCAGCCCTCGCCTGTACCAGTGCACACCTCCTCCACGGGCGTGCGCACCTCCCACGCACACGTGCATGCACACAGCCATGCACACACCCACACACACGTACGTGCAGGTACACCCCCATGCACACGTGCACACAGACACACGTGTGCACACAGCCATGTACACCCACACCCCCACGTGCACACCCCCACACAAGTGCGTGCACACACAGCCATGTACACCCACATACCCACACGTGCACACACCCACGCACGTGTGTGCACACACAGCCATGCACACCCCTAAGCACAATTATTCACACCCACAACGTGCACTCATGCACATGCGCGCACACTCATGCACATACGCAGTGCACGCAAACCATGCACACACACGTTCATACCCCATGCACACGTACACCCACACACCCATGCACACCCCCCCCACATGCACATACACCCCACACGCACGCACATCCATGCACCCCCCCACACAACATGCACACACAGCCATGTACACCCCCACACATGCACACCCCCACGTGCACACCCCCATGCACGTGCATGCACACACAGCCATGCACACTGCTACGCACACACATTCACACCCACACTGTGCACTCATGCACACGCGTGCACACTCATGCACGTACACAGTGTGTGCGAGCCATGCACGCACACATGCACACCCCGTGCACATGTACACCCACACCCATGCACACCCCACACACACACTCATGCACACACACCCCACACGCACGCACACCCATGCATCCCCCCACACACACATGCACACACAGCCATGTACACCCACACACACGCACACTTGCACACCCCCACGCGCGCACAGAGCCATGCACACCCACGCACGGGCTTGCGCACAGCCACGCACACCCTCCATGCACATGTGCACACAGCCATGCATACCCCGCGCACACGTGCATACACACACGCACACACGCACGTGCGCACACAGCCATTAACACACACGTGCACCCACACCCCCATGCACACACTCATCCCACACGCACACACCCCCACGCACACATGCGCGCACACTCATGCATGCACACAGCCATGCACACACCCCCCCCCACGCACACACGCACACACGCACACACCACGGTGCCCGCCGAGCCAGGTCAGGGATGGCAGGAGCTTCAAGGCAGAGGCCGAGGGGCAGGATGCTTTTGCGTGGAGTCATGTCGGGCCGGCCCGGGTGCGGCTGTGTGTGCGTGCCACGTGGCCGGGGGTGGGCTGGCCGCCCCACATGCTCCGGGGCCCACTGTGGGGGCCTGCGGGGCGGGTGGGCGGCCGCACTTCCGCAGAGAGCTTTCAGTAGCTCCTTAAACAGGAAGCAGGCCTGGGGCTTTTTCCAGGAAGGGCCCCTGCAGCCAGTCTGGGTGGGGTCGCTCACCCTCCGCCCGGGGCACCGGTCAGCAGCGACACGGCGGGGCCTGAGCTCCCCAGTGCTGGCCTGGCCGGGCCTCCCGCCTCCGTCCGACAGCGGGATGGGGGAGCAGAGGCCTCTGCGGGGGACGGGGGTGGGGGGACGGCCACTCGGGGCGAAGGGTGGGTAGGCGGCAAGCCCGTGGGCACCCACAGCTCGCGCACCAAAGCTGGGGACGGTCCTTGTCTCCACCCCCAGCCCCGACATCAGGAAGACTCGCGTGACACACAGCACACAGGCTTACGGGGGAGAATCTAAGAAAAGTCCCTGGAACACAAGCATACATCCACGTGGAACCGCCGTCCCCGATGCCCCCGATTTAGGACACTACAGGTGCCACGTCACCTTTTCCTGAGCGCCCCCCACCCCTCCCCCCAGCTTGTGGCTGAAGCTGGCTTGGCTGGTCAGCCGTCTACTGCTTCCCCGTGACAGGTCTCAACCCCTCATGCCTGGGACTCAGTGATGGTGGTGGCCCTGGGCTCCGGCCTCCTCCCTCTGGCAAGCACTGGGCGTGGCCAAGGACTGCTGGTCTTAGGACGGGTTCTGTCTGGGGTTAAGGGTTCTGGATCGACCCAGCATGGACTCGGGGCCCCACGGAGCCCCCTCGGGGCATGGTCTGCAGCTGGAAGCCTGGCACGGACCCGGGGCCCGGCTGAGTCCGAGTCCCCGCACCTCTGTGTTTGATGTCTCCCTGCTGGGACTGGACCACGCAGGACCCACATCTCCCGGTGGCAGTGAGGAGCGGAGGAGGGCCCATCCCTTGCATCGTGAAGCGGAGGAGAAGCTGGGGCAGGACCAGTTCTTCCCTCCCCTCCACACAGACCGCTCTCTCACCCCACAGCCTCCGCCTCGAGGCCCCGCTCCCAAGTGAGCTAACGCTGTCCCAGCCTCGCCGGTCGCTCCGGGGCGCAGTGGGACAGAAGCTGAAGACACAGGCAGGGCCCAGGGGGCGCCAGTCCCCAGAAGCCTCCCAGGGAACAGACAGCTACACGGGGCAGCCTCGTGGGACGGACTTTCCACACATCCCTCCCGCAGCGCATGCTTTTTTGGGCCACGGTCTGAGTGAACGCTAATCGGAATATTTCTGTGTCTTCCCTTGAGAGGGCCCATCCTGGTGCACCGGGGAGGGCCTTCCGGGGACAGAAATAAGACTCTGGGGAAGGGCAGCGGCCAAGCGGTGGCTGGAGGGACATTCTGTTTCCTCCCTGTGGGCTGGAGCGGAGGGAGGGAGGAAGGGTGCGGGGGAGGGAGGTCAAGGACAGCGAGAGAGCAAATAGAAGGGCCTGTACTTCCCCATCTCCGGTCCCTGCCTGGGGGCCTCGCGACGAACACGGCCTGCAGGGTCTGACTTGAGGACACAGTCCCAGGAGTGAGGAGGGAAGGAAGGGGGCTGTCGGGCCCTCTTGTCTCCTGGCCCCTGCCTGCCTTGCACACGTGTGCGCATATGCACACACACACACACACACACACACACGCTTCTTTCTCATTCTCGTAAGAATAAAAACCATCCAAAGCAAACCCAGGCCCCAGCTCTGAGCCGCTCCCCGAAGCCCGGTCTCCCCGGCGAGCCGTGGGCGGACGGACGAGCCGGGCGTCTGGCTGTGTAGCCTGGGCGGCTTCCCCCGCCGAGGGGAGCACGGCACCCCAATACCACGTGGCCAACAGCCCGGGAGGACTTCACGAGCCCTGCCCGCAGCAGGAGAGAGGGAGCCGCTTGGTGACTCCTTGGGACAGAGCGGCCCAAGGCCGAGATGGAGGAGAAAACCACGCCGCCAAAGCAGGGCCCAGAGCTGCGGGCGGAGGGGTCTCGGGTCCCCTCGGCTCTGCGCATCAGCCGGTCTCCTCCTGGCCACGCTGCCGGTCTCCTTCCCTCCGAGTCCTCTCCAAGCTCGGGCTTATCTCCCGGGGCAGGCGCCAGGAGTCGGATCCGAATCCGCGCACAGGCCCGAGCACCCCCTTCCGGCCTCTGTGCCCTCTCCGGGCCCCCTGGAGCACCCCGGCCCGTCCCCCGTGAAAGCAGCTCCCGGGCTCCCCCTCCACCACACTCGTAGGGCAGGGGCGAACCTTCGTGGGCACCCCAACATATTCCACTGACCAGCTCCCCCTTCCCACGGGTGGGGGCGCAGGGGGGCGCTAAGACCCTCTACCCCAGTCTCCCCGTGCGGCCACCACCTTGCTGCCCGGCGATCCCACCCGCCCAGAAAGGCAGTTCTCTCTGCCCCACCCCTCCCAGGGAGGCTCAGCACGGAGCCCCTCTTCCGGCCCCACAGCTACTGGCTCTGGAAAAGGGGGGAGGCCGTGAGGGGCAAAGCCGGCGTCCCGTCCCCTCTGCGGGATGGCGTCACCCACGCCCCGAGCCTGCCCTGCCGCACCCCAGGCCCAGCTCACCTGATGCCCATCTTGCAGTCCATCACGCAGGGCGAGTCGAAGGCGGCCAGCAGGTCGTCCATCTGGTTGTAGCGCTCTCCGTCTTTCACCACGTCGCCGTGGTAGGCGGGGACAAAGGGCTTCAGCACATCGGCCATCAGCCGGTCGAGGCAGCGCTGCTCTGACTCACAGTGCTTCTTCAGGATCCTGCCGTTGGCAGCCGCCTTGAAACTCCCTGCAGAGCAAGGTCGGGGGAGACCCTGGGTCGGTGTCCGAGACCCTCCCCGCTCTCACCTCCCCCCACCTGCCCGCCAGCCCCCGCGGTAGGTCTCCCGGGGCTGCTCGCCCAATAAGCACCGGGGCTGAAGGTGCCCCCAGGTCCCCACTCGTGGACCGAGCACTGTAAGGGGAGTGGAGGCAAGTCCTGGCTGCAAACCGGGCTGGGTCCCCAGCTTCCCTGACCCCAGGCTCTTCTTCTGCAGATGGAGGGGCACCAGCGCTCACTGCAGGGTTCACACACGCGAGACCCAGCCACTCCTCTTCCTGTGTCACTGTCACCACCCCCACCCCCTCATCGGTCCAGTCCTCGGGCAGTGACGGTGCCTCCGGTCTCAGGGCAGAAGCTCTGATGGGGCAGGTTCAGTCCCAGGGCAGGGACGCTGGCTGAGAAGCGGGGGTCCGAGGCCCGGCACAGGCCACCCGCGACGTGACCCTGAGTCACGCCGTCGGGGACGTATTTATTTAGTAAGGGTGTCCACCCAAGTGCCTTGGGCCCACGTGCGGGGGATATAAAAGAGGTGTCGGACCCTGGGCTGGTCTGTGGTCATGAAGGTCAAGTCCGGGGCAGCCACGGAAACCTCCCAGGGGATGAGGCCCACCAAGGGGCCCCCGCACGTGGACCAGCCAGCGCTCAGGCTCTGGCTACAGATGTCCCCTCGTCCCTCGCGGGCGACAGGCGCCCTGGCCGCCTGCACCCAGGACTCTACACTGTCCTTCGCTTGTGGGGTGATCTGCCTGCACCTTCCACCTCCTACAAGCTCCGTCGGGGCAGACCCCCACATCTCCACGAATGCCGTGACCCCTAAGACCATGGCGACGTGGGGATACGGTGGGCGCCCAATGGCACGCTGAGCCTTGCCTCTTTGTCCAAGATGGCAGATGGTGGGCGAGCTGGAAGATGATGCTTTCGCGTATTTTGCTGAGGTGAAGCGGGAGAGAGACAGAAGGGGGAGACGGAGACACCGAAAGAGACAGAGACGAGGAAGGGGGGCTGCGTGTGCGTCTGGGGACGGGACAGGCTCCGGAGGGGGTGCTGTCCTCCCGTGTTCTCAGGGCAGTGCTCGGGCCGCATCCGGGGAGCACGCCACTGTCTCCGAGAGATCCCGTTCCAGATGCTTCCACCTTGAGGAGCATCGGGGGCCAGGCCCTCCCTGGAGAGCAGAGGGTCCCGGGGGAACTTCCACGAGGGCCTGCAGCTACCTGCGTGTCCTGCCAGCTGGATCCAGGGGTATTTCTTCTTGAAGGACATGACGAAGGGGGACCAGTGCACCATGTTTTTTATTTTCCGCCATGATTTGCTCTAGAAACAAGCGAATGAGAAAACTCTCCGTTAGCAAGGAAACCACAGGGGCGCCCGGGCGGCTCAGTCGGTCGAGCGTCCGACTCTCGGTTTCGGCTCAGATCACGATCTCGCGGTTCGTGGGATCGAGCCCCGGGTCGGGCTCCGCGCTGACAGGGCGGAGCCTGCTTGAGGTTCTCTCTCTTCCTGTCTCTCCACCCCTCCCCCACTCACATGCCCAATTTTCTCCCCACCCCCCACATAAATAAATACACATTTTAAAAAAGGGAACTACTGCTTTCTGGCTAGGACAAATCCAAAGCCAGCGGACTCGCTGCCTGTGGCCCCAGGATGACAAGTGTCAAGCCCACAGGGCTCCAAGGACGTCACCTCCCTCATCTACGCAGCAGACGGCCAGCGAGAGCTCGACAAAGCGCCCAGATGCAAGGGGACCTTCGGGGGGACGAGGGTCTGGCAGGTGCACGTGACCCCATCCCGGGCCACTGCCCCGTCAGGGAACAATAAAACCATGCTCCCCTTCTACACACCCCTCTCGGGCCTCAGTTTCCTCCTCTGCCTCGTGAGGGAGGGACAGCTGGGCCACCGGGCTCCTTGCACTGACTGCTGGACCCTCAGGGGCCCGGGGACACGCATCCCAACTGCAAAGCCCCTCGGAGGAAGACTAGAGCTGTCACCCGGCTGCGGTGTGCGACCTCACACTGTGTCTGCAGACGTTGCTACACAGAGGCCCTTCTTGCCTGCGGGCGGTTTGAAGAGAGACCTTGCAGGGAGTTCCCCGGGGACAGCACCCTCCACCCCGCGGCTCGGGTGCACACAGGGGTGAGTGGGCCCGCAGTTCCCTCCTCTTCAAGGTACTTCTCCTTCTGAGGGTGTTTCTCAAGTAAGGAGAGTGTGTGTGTGTGTGTGTGCGTGTGCGTGTGTGTGCAGGAGGGCGCCCTGGCAGAAAGGAGAACGGACACTTATTTCGCACCCGACTTTATCGTCCCGACAGGCACACAGGACAGTCGCCGTCCCGTCGGCGGGGAGAGCCCGAGCCTCAGGGACACGAGCGACGGGGACGGTTCTGGAACCTTCACCCACACCACTGCTTTACAAAAATCCCCTCCTCCCCCGGCAGTCAACGTTTCTGCAGAAGCACACAGGCCCGAGAACCCGAGCTGCAAGTCAGAGCCAGGGGACCACCACCGGTTCCTGAGAAGGCGGGTCCCTGACTGGCAAAACACAGAGCAAAGCCACGAGGCTCGGCGCCGGGAGAAGGGGCCAGAAGCTGTGCGGGAGGGGGGGGCGTGAGGAGGGGCCCGCTTCGACCGGGGACCCCGAAGACCCGGGGGGCTCGCTCCCTGCCCCACGGCCGCGTCGCTGCGGAGGCTGCGGGTGCCCAAGGTGAAACCAAGGTCACATCAGCCGCCGCTGTCACCCGGCTCTCAAGTGAAAATCTGTTTAAGGAGAAGCGTCTGCTGGAACCTGGCAATCCTCCTCCGGTGCCAGAAACCCTCACCCCGCCACCGAGACCTGGTCTATTCTTGCACGAGGCCAGCCCTCGCCAGCCCACGTGACGGGAGGGCCGGGCCTCTGCTGGCAAGGTTGTTTTTCTAGATCCTTCCGATGGAGATCACCAAAGAAGGCTAAGGAAGGCCGAGGAGTTTCTTATCTAAGCCCCCAGAAGGGCGCACAAACAATGCAGGGGGAGGCACAACGGGAAAACCTCACTGCACGAGATGAGCCGGGAGGGGGGAGTGGGGAGACGTCAAGGTGGGTCCAGAGGAAACGTGCACAGCTGGCCACCACTTGCCAGCCACGTCCCGCCAGCAGAGCTCGGGGGGGGAGGGGGACGAGGGTCTGGCAGGTGCATGTGACCCCATCCCGGGCCACTGCCCCGTCAGGGAACAATAAACCCACGTTCCCCTTCTACATGCCCCTCTCGGGCCCCGGTTTCCTCCTCTGCCTCGTGAGGGAGGGACAGCTGGGCCACTGGGCTCCTTGCACTGACTGCTGGACCCTCAGGGGCCCGGGGACACGCATCCCAACTGCAAAGCCCCTCGGAGGAAGACTAGAGCTGTCACCCGGCTGCGGTGTGCGACCTCACACTGTGTCTGCAGACGCGGTGGTCCCTCGGCCAGGGAGGGGCGTGCAAAGACGGGGGAATGCTGGGAAGGAAGGCCTTCATGTTGGCTGCGCCCGGCAGAGGCAGGGTGGGGGCAGGGGGAAGACTGTCACAGGCAGGGGCCTGTGTGACAGAGCCCCGGCCCGGGTCTGGAACGGTTGGGTCCAGGCCTGCTGGGAAGGGCAGCTGGAGGCGGTGGGGGACGAGGGTGAGCAGGTGAGGCCAGGAGGCCCGGGGCAGGGCAGCATACGCAGTGGGAAGAGGCTGGTCGGCCCGGGCCGGAGTCCTGGCTCCAGCCCCTCCTCACTGACTGACCCTGGACAGGCTCCTGACCCTCCCGGTGGCCTTATTATCTTGCCTGTAGGATGACAGCAACCCTCGGTCCCCCCCGCCCCTATCCCAGGAGGTAAAGCCATTCAGCGATCACGGGGTACGTGGGGGAGGGTCTCAGCTCTGCGTTCAAGGAAGGGGGGGGTCTCTGAAGTTACCCCGGGGAGCAGCCCGTCTGGAGCTAAGCGCAGGCGTCGCCGTGGTTACTAAGGAGTAAAGACCACCGAGCCCGGGGCTGGTCAGACCCACTCAGTGTGGTCGCGGCTCCAGGAGACGCGTCCCTTCCTCACCTCCCAGGACACCCGGGGTGGTCGCTGCCCCCAGTTATCCCATTCTCCGCTCCCGCCCACAGGCGCCGGCAGGTGCTGGCTCACCCCCGGGGACCGGGCCCCAATCCTACAGCGGCTGCGCCTGACGCCGGGCGAGGGCCCTGACCCACGGTCTCCGCCAGCCCTGAGGACGCCGCGCCAGGTAACGGCAGACGGGCTGGGAAGGGCAACAAGGAGGTTTCTTCGAGGCGGGTCCCCTGGGCAGTGGGGCTGGCAGCCTGCTCTGGGGAGTCTCCTGAATGCCCCTTTAGCAGCAGGGTCCTGAGCCCTTGGGAGACGCTCCGAGGCTGGCCACCAAAACCCCGAAAGGTCCCACCTTGGGGCTGAGCAGGGGCAACTACGGGATCACACAGGCCTCTCCCAGCAGGCAGATCTGCCCGTGGCTGGAGTCGTGCACTTGGGATGTTCTCGGGAGCACGTCAAGGGGAAGGAAAGGACCAGAAGCCAGCAGGACGGGACAGGTGAGCGGCCTGGAGATGCCGGATGTTTGGAAACCGCTCCAGGCAGCCCCCGCCCCTGACCTGACAGGAGCGGAGAGAATGTGGGCAGGGCTGTAGGGGGAGAACACCACCTGGCCGCAAGCCCCGACCCTCCTCGAGGGGACGGAAGAATCTCGGTGGGACGGGCAAACCCCAGACTGGGCTTCTCCGGCCTTGGCCAGCCAGTGACGCTCCCGAACCTGCCAGCAGGGACCGGAGGCTCAGGACACAGCACCTTCCGGCTCCCCTTGCCTCTTCAGTCTAGAGGTGCCCGGCCTCACAGCAGAAGCGACTCTGGGGGCCAGGACTCGTGTGGGGCGGATGCCTTCACTCAACGCCCGGAACCTCAGAGCGCACGGCTCCGGCCTGTGGTTCTCGGCCGCATCTCTCATCTTGGACTCAGAGATGCCAGAGCCCCTGAGAGCCTGGGCAGAAAGTATTCACCGGCCAGCGGGCTGCAGGGCCCAGGCTGAGCCCCAGGGAGGGGGCCCAGGGGGTGTCTGATTGTGTGTGTGTGTGTGTGTGTGTGTGTTTTAAAGGTTTTATTTATTTTTGAGAGAGAGAGAGAGAGAGAGAGAGAGAGAGAATAAGCAGGGCAGGCGCAGAGAGAGGAGACAGAATCCCAAGCAGGCTCCAGGCCCCAAGCTGTCGGCACAGAGCCCGACGCGGGGCTCGAACTCGCAAACCGTGAGATCGTGACCTGAGCTGAAGTCTGACGCTCAACCGACTGAGCCCCCCAGGTACCCATCTGTGTGTTTTTCTAAACCAGACCCCAAGCCTCCCCGTGATGCTTGTGGCTCCTGGGAAAACGCCATCCTCCGGCTGGGTCCCCCAGACACCCCACGTCTGTTGCAGGGAAACCCCGCCTCCAATGAATGAAAGGGCTAATGACTAGGATCACCTCAGTCTTCCATAAACAGACAAGGAGAGTGGCGAGGGAAGGAGGGGGAGGAGGAGGAGGGGGAGGAGGGAATGGCGCAGGGAAGAGGGGAGGATGGTCACGAGTCAGCCCTCCCCTCGTTCACCTTCTGCCTGTTCCTTGGGTCTGGACTTGCTCTGTCTTCCCTGGTGGCCTCCTTCTTGCACGTGGAGAGGACACTAGACCCCCAGGGGGGTGTCAGAGCCTAGTGCCCATTCCCCGCCCCTGCAGGAGCTGCCCAGGGCTGGCACTCTCTCTCCTCAGCTCAGCCCTCAGGGCCCTCTGGGGTCTGCCTCCTGCCTTCTTTCCAGCCACCGCCTGCCCCTCGCAGCCAATAAAAAGGGTAGTGATGCCGGGGACAGAGATCCCTCTGGTTCCAGGGCTGCCTCACGCACTATGGGACGTTTAGCCGCCTGGTGCCCCCTACCCCCATCCACAGGCGGCCGCGCGGCCGTTCACCAAACACGGTGTCCCAGGCCCGTGAGCCTGGCCCCACACACCTCCCCGCACCCACCCTGAGACACCTGCCAGGTGCCTGTCTCTGCCGTCAGGGATCTCTCCCCAGAACGGCTGCAGAGAACTTCGCTAACCCTGCGCAGCCCGGTGCCCCTTTCCCTGGAAGCCCTTCCTCTGCTTCAGCTGCCCCCTTCCCCCCGGGTGTTTCTAGAATGCTCTGGGCACAAGACACCTGCACGCCAGCTCCTACCCGGGCAAGCGTGAGCCCCCTGAGAGCCGGGCCCCCAGGACCTGGCCCCACCGCGCACTCCCTTGCAGGGGGTCCCCGAGAGGCCACCACGGCCCTCCAGGCCTGCAGGCTGCGCACAGCCCCAGCGGTTCAGGAAGAGGGAGACCAAAGCCAAGAGGCATGCGAGGGAGGCTGCATCTGCCCATTGGGACCCACTGGGAGCCTCCTGGCACAAGCTGAGGTTTCCGGACAGGTGCAGGCTCTTCGGGGCCCTGCACCCCCCCACCACTCCCATCGGCCACGGCACTGCCTGGACCGTCTGGAGAAGCAGGCCTCCTGAAGACAGCTACTCACGGCCCCATGTTTACCCCAGCGCGGCCAGCCCCTTCCTCCAGCCTCCCTTCCCTCGACGTCGCCAGGCCCGGGCTGGAAAGGCTGGCCTTCATGCTGGAATTCGCTGCCTTCTGGAAGGCAGCACGATGAAACAGAGCGCGATCATGTTTGGGAGGCAGAGGGACCCCTTGGTCTACCTCCTCTCGGCTGCAGCTGCGAGCAAGCCTTTGCACCTGTCGGTCAGCGTTGGCATCTGTAAACTGGGCTCGAGAACATCGCACATGCCCGGCCCATAAGGTCGTGGGGAGGACTGCGGAGGAAAGAATACATATGTACAGGGGCTCTGTATACGGTCACGGGGCAGGCGAACCTTAGGTGTTCAGTTTGCTTTGACTTCTGTGTCTTTTTTTTTTTTTTCCTTTTTAGTTGAAACAGTTTTCACCTCCAACGCACGGAAGCCTGGCAAGGATCCATTTGGGCACTTCCAGAGGATCGGATCGTGGCTAAGTGGCAAGCAGATGAGCTCATTGTGCGGTCAGCCGCTTGCAAAGCCTCCCCGTGGGTGCTCATGCGGTGGGAGCCCGCACAGCACCTCCCGAGGCCCCAGATGCGGGGAGAGTCCGAGCCGGCCGGGCCAGGCCAGGCCAGGCACTGGCAAAATTTTCGGGTTCAGAGAATCCGTAAAGCTGCCCAAGAGAGAAAAGTTTCCCAAATAACCCCATCTGCCAAGCACCGCGGAACACGGCTATTTGGGGGGGCAAAGAGATTACGGAGCAAGTTTCATTTTATAAAGGGGATTTTATATCCTTTCCTTAACTTCTCCCCACCTAACTTTTCCCCCAATTTTCCACTTTTTCCTCCAGCACGTCCCTTTTTATCTAAACAGTCTGACTACTTGGCTACCTGGTCTTTGCAGAAAATCACGAGAGTCTCCATTTTTTTCTTTTAAGTCTGAAAGAGACGAGGGCAAATCTCGAAGACATCAGAAAAGGGGAATCTTCTCTGGACCCCGCGACTCTCGAAAACACGCTGGGAACCTGGGCTCCGCTGCTCCCGTGCGCGTACGCACGAGCGTGTGTGCGCGCTGGTGAGTGGCGGTGACTGGCTTGCGGGGGAGACGGGCGAAGACATCGCCCGTGTCACACGTCTGGCGTGTTGCCGGGCATATCAGTAACACCTCACGGTCACCCTCACGCACGACGCTGCTTCTGCGAACGATGACACGCGTCCGGAGAGGTTAAGTCACTTGCCCGAGGTCACACAGCTTCCTGGTTCACACCATTTAACTCCGAGGATGTTGTTGTATTTCAGCCAACAGGGTAACTAGGCACCCCCCCCACCCCATCCTCTCCCCGTGCTGGGGCGACGGGCCTTGCCCCCAGTTAAAAAACAGCCTCAGGCCAACAGCAAGGGCTTTGTCCAAAGAGTGACCTTTCAGATGGGGGAGGCCTCAGTAGAGGCCTGCCCTGCCTCCTTCCAAGTCTGTTCCCAGCACTGCCTCCCCAACACACCCTTAACAAAGCCCTGCAAATGGATGGAAAAGGTCCCGGCCCGCGGATGGCCCGCGCCGCGTCAGCGCCTTTGTTCCGATCTTGCAAAAGTCTGAACGCGACTCCTTGACTTGTCCATGTTTGGAAAAAACGCTTTTTTTCTTCCTTCTTTCGGTCTAAAACAGCAGCAAGGGTTTCCCCGGTGATGGTTCTGTCTCCGGCGCTGGGGGAAAGCCTGCGCTTCTCTGAGTCCCGGGGCCGGCCAACTTTGTTCATTGTGTTCCCCCTGGCAGAGCGCTCCCGTGGGGCCAGCTAGGCGAGCCCAGGCAGGTAGAGCTCCCCCCCCACCCTCCCAGGCCCAGCGGTTCCCTCCTGCAACCCCGGTTAGAAACCTCGCTGGGGCCAAAATCGAAACCCGCCCCTGCCAACAGTGAGCTGTGAGCTTGGAGGGGGCGGGGGGGGGGGGCGCGGCGGGGGGGGGGGGGAGGTGAGGGAAGGCCTTTCAAAACCGAGACCCCGAGGATCGGAAAAATTAAGCCCGAGGACTTGGCAGGGCAGGTGGCTGCGGCTAGGAACAAGAGCCTGGCTTTGGAGACTAACTGTCCTCCCCCCCCCCGCTTTAACAAATAAGAACAGTCCCCTGAAAACCAAATGCAGAAACACTTTTTTTCAAGAAAGACCTGAGGAAGGTTTTCTGTCATTCCCGCCTCCCCCACGTGACGGTCCCAAAGCTGGAGGGGGTGGGGGGTTCAGAACACTTTCCACAAAGGTTAGGGCTGGGCGCGGGTCCCCTGCATTGCCCCGCACCTGTCCTTTGGAGAGCCCAGCGACAGAGGGAGCCCCACTCTGGATCAACGGCTGGGCTAGGCCAGTGCGGCAAGGATGGGCCTTCCTCTCGAGCCTCTTGGCCACTGTGGGTGCGAGAGGCGGGCACTGCCCGGGGTCCTGGGCTTGGCGCTCTGTCCTCTCTCTCCGAAGAGGGCTGCTGCGCCCCCAGGTCCCTGCGCACACAGGTGCAGGCGCCCTGCCTGCAGTGGCCCCCTCCTCCCTCCCGCTGATCTGCGTCCTATCTGCCTCCGAAGCTGGGACCCGCGAGCTGGCCCTTCTGCTCCGAGGGGTCTCGACACCAATCCAGCCACGCGCCCGGTTCCGGGGCCCTCCGCGAGGCAGGGGAAGGTGCGAGTGCTTCTTGACTGTGTGTTCGGTGCTGTGTCTGCCCATGAAGGGTGAGCTCCTCCCGGCACCGCCGTGGGCCCCCCAGCTACACACGCAGTGGAGGACCGCCCGCCGGCCGTCCCAAGCCCCGCACACAGCAAAGCTCGGGCCCTGCCACATCCCTCCTCCTGCACGACGAAATCCACCCAAGCTGGCTCACGCCTCCGTGGACTCACCTGCCGGGGCCTGGACTTTTCCAGAGACCTCTCCAGGGAGGCGGGGGGGAGTGGGGGGTGGCATATTCGCAGGAACTTCCTGCTCAGTCTGCCTGGTTCTCTACACCCACTAACCACCCACTGTGGTTCCTGGACAGTTGACAGCCTGGCTGGCCCCAGGGGTCTCTGACACACACGCGTGAGGGCTTGGCGGCCGCCCCCCCCCTCAAACTGGTCAACCAAGCAAAGAAAGCTCTCCTAGTCCTGCATACTCCAGACCTCCCCCCGCCCCAATTCCTAGCTTCACAGGAGCTGGCATCCGTGGACCCACAGTCTTGCCAAATCAGCCTTTGTTTGGCTACCCAGGAACGGAGGGAGCTTTCACTCATGGAGATGTTCCCAACCCTCCCTACCAGGCGGGGCCCCACAAAGCTCCGTCTCTGGTCTAGAAGGTCCCCAACTTGGCTCCTCCTTCCTCCTCCCTCCTGGGTTCCATCCTCTTAAGAACTAAAAATAATGGAAGGCTGGAGGAAACACAGAGGGGTGGGGGGAGGAGGGAGGGAGGGGGAGGGCAAGGAAAGCCAGAAAGAGGGGCACAGAGAGGGAGGGAGGGAGGGAGGGAAAAGTTGGTACAGGCAGAGGCCCAGTGCCTCTCCTTCCAGGAGCCAGGGGGCCTCCAGGCTGTGCCCTGCAGGCTGGAATCAACAATAGGAGGAAACCGGGGAGAGGCCAGAGGCGGGAAGAGCTGGGGCTGGGGGAGGGCAGTCTCCAGCAGCTGACTTCCCAGTGGACAAAGCTCACGGGACAGAAGGGCCCGGCTCTTCCTCTGGGAAAGGGCACCCGGGGCTCTGCCCAGCTGGAGGGGGTGGTGGGAGGGGGGTCCACCCCTGCAACGCACACCGGGTCCCTTCCCACCCTTCCCCAGAGATCTTATTTTCACTTTGGTAAGATGCAAAAAAAAAAAAAAAACAAAACCAAAGCCGGGTTACAGAGGGTGGAAATTTACTGAAGGTCCTCACTGGTCAGCGGACACGGGTGCCAAAGGGCTGGGGCCACTCGGTGCCCCCAGCGCCCCTCACCCTGGCCAGTTCCTCAGGGGGCCAGCCCTGCCCCAGCCCCGCCCCACACACCTGCTCCCCTAGCTTGGGGGAGGGGGGCCGGAGGCGCTGGACCCCTCCTTCCCAGCTCCCGGACACTAAGGGCGAGGCCGCGCAGGCAGTGTGGTGACGCCGGCAGCCCGTGGGCCATGCCAGTAACAGAAGCACCTAACCCGTATGGACGACTAGAGCCAGACACGGTGCTTGGCTAAGTACTACGTTATCATGTAGGTGCCGCACGAGTGTCTCTGCCTACCCCGCGGGGGCTCTCACTGTCGCGCGTGGCAGATGGGGACACAGAGGCACAGAAGACTGGATCGCCGGCCCAAGGTTCGATAGCTGGTAAGTGGCAAAGGCAGGATTCGAACCCGGGCCGTTTGGCTCCAGGGGTGCAGACGCTTCGTCACTCTGCTGGGCTGCCCCGTTGTCATCTGTGGCAAATAAGCTCACGGCCAGATAAAAGCGGGTTTCGATCCTGTCACTCCTGGCTGGCGGTGTAGTCAAGTTAGCAGCCTGTCCGAGTCCCACCTTACTTGCACAAGGTGAATGCCACCCCACCGCCTACCCGGCAGGGACTGAATCCCCTTCCCGCAGCGCCTGCTGGCGGACAGAAGCATCCAGTGCGGTGAACACTGCATACCTCCTAGGGGTCCTGTCTTGCTCTGAGCCCCGAAGGGGGTGCCTCTTTGGGGGGTGAAACAATGGCAGAGGTTCCGCCTGTGTGGGCTCAGCAGATGTGAGCCGCAGGGGCTGGGGGCCCCCTCCTCTATCCCCGGGGCGCTGGCCTTGGGATCCCTCCTCCCGCTGAGGCAAGTGCAGGGGGTGAAGCCCACAGCCTTCAGGAAGCGTGTCCCCACAAGGGTCCCATTCCTCACCATGAAATGAACCCCAGTGGAGCCTGGGCTCACCTTAAAGAGTCTTTCTGGAAATCCAGAAGGCCCCGGAGCCGCGTTCAAGTGCGAGAGACAGCAGGTGAGAGGCAGAGGCAGCCTGGCACTCGAGCCACCGGCCTGTGTCACCAGCTGCCCGCACGACCTCCTTCCCACCCCCGTCCCGTCCTCCCCTGGGGACCTACGGTCTGAAAGAAGCCGTTCCCGGAGGCTCGACCAGGTGACGGGGCCGGGCCGGGCCGCGCACCTTGGTCCCACGCAGGGACGTGACATTGACACCGCCAGGAAAACGGAAGGCAGTTTTCTGCAAAACGGCCGAAGGATCTAAAACGTCACGGCAGAGCACAGCCCTGCTACCCAAACAAACTTCCGTGTTAGAGTTTTCACGGCCCCCCCCCCCCCCCCCCCCGTGTATTTCTCCCAAGATATCCCGGGATGGAGAGTCTTGGGGTTGGTTATAAATCAGGAAGCTTAAGGACACGACTGCACACGGCAAAGGCTTCCTCGACCTCTAGCTTGCTGAAAGTTTACTTCTCCAGGCCAAGAATGTCCACGGACACAGCCCCGCCTCCTAAGTGGCTTCTGAGAACCCAGAAAGTGCTCTTAAGACATTGGCCAAGGGGGTTGCTCTGGGCGAACTCCAAAGCCAGATTTTTGGGAACTCCCACGTAAGGAATTTCCAACAAGGAAACTTTTCAGGAAGAGCCTTGCATACCCGCATGAGAACTTACAAGCAGTATCGACCACGGAGCTATATTTAGAAAATTATTTCCCAGCAAGATACGTTGGTGCAATTCGGACTTCTGACAGATTCCTCGGGCTTGCCCCTGGCTAGCTGGCACCGAGCAGAGGGCAGAGACGGTCAGAAACCCCGAGCTCGTTTCCAAAGAAGCGCCACAGCCCTGCCCCCGAGAGGCTGCCGATGCCTGGCTCTGGGTTTCGCCCGTGAGTCACCCGGCCTCCTTGTCCCGACCAGAGCCGCCCGGGACAGAGCCCGTCTCTGCTCACGTGCAGACCGCCGGGGGCACAGGAAACGGGCCGCTAAGAAGACACACCCGTGGTCCCCCAAGTAGGAGCCAGACTCGGCAGCTGTCCCCCGGGTCATCCTGACGTCTGCCTCCTCGGTAACGTGTGATTTTCATAAACAGATTGACTCATCGAGCTTCCCCCAAGCATCTCTGTCAACTGGGCCCTGAGTGCTTACTTAGCACTTTCCCACAGCTCACGAGCCTCTAGGCCAGGAGGCAGGCTTGCCTCGCCTCCCAGGGGAGCGAACAGGGGCGAAGGGACTCCCCATCAGAGGACAGGCGTGGGGGCTGCACCTCCACGTACCCCTGGCATCTGTCGGGGGGTGGGGGAGGGAGGGGGCGTCCCCACCCACCGCAAGCAGAGACACCACACCTGTTGGCTTCACTTTTCGCTTTAGGCTACAATGAGTTCACACTCCGTTCATCCGGAGACCCCTTCCAGAGGCTCCCGGGATGGCTCCAGGCGGGGTGGGCTTCGACAAAGCAGCACCGGCCGTCCTTCCTTAGACGGGGCGCACAGGGGCTCCACCCAGCCCCGCCCGTCTGCTCCCTCAGAATCACCGAGAAGCCGGCCAACGGACACGCATCTCCGTACGGCAGCCGGGCTTTCTGTCCACCTGAGACACAACGCCCTCTGCCCCGAAGCCTGAGCCCCACAAAAGTCCCCTGTCGCCTGCACGGCCTGCCCGCTTGTTCTCTCCGATGCAGTTCGCCTCCTTCCCACTGAGTGAAGGGAAACAAAACACTAGTAAGAGACATGAGCGGGTTATCTGAAACATGGCAGAGGCTGAGGACCGGGCTTAATGACCTCGGGAAGTCCTCCCCGCCAAGGGCTTGGATCCTGGACAGAAGGAACTAGAGAGACACTGGGAGGTCGGGGCTGCTCCAGGCCGGCGGGGTCTCCCCACGCGCCAGCCTGCCTCCGGGCACAGGGAAGAGGCGATGACCGTCCACATGCCTCGAGCCGGGCAGTACACGTGTCCTGGAGGAAGTCACCGAGAGAGAGCCCTGAGGACGCGGTCCCGCAGAGAGGGATCCGGGATCTCATAGCGGCCGCAGCCCCCTCGCAGGCTCGGTCCCTCTGAAGCCTCTGGGGACGGCCCACATGTAGGAACTTTCTGACATCACTTCTCGGGAACAGAAACAGCTGGCTGATTTATTCCTCTTAACTTTCAATGCTATTATTAGGGCACATCTGTCTCCGAGTGAAGTCACCAAAGAAAAACCCAACTGAAGAAAACATTTTCTTTTTTTTTTTAAGTTTCTTTATTTTTGATAAAGACAGAGCACGAGCGGGGGAGGGGCAGACAGAGAAGGAGACACAGACTCGGAAGCGGGCTCCAGGCTCTGAGCTGTCAGCACAGAGCCCGACGCGGGGCTCGAACCCACGAACCGCGAGATCGTGACCTGAGCCGAAGTCGGACGCTTAACCGACTGAGCCCCCCAGGCGCCCCCGAAGAAAACATTTTCAAGCCGCTGTCATTTCAATTTTTCGAAAAGGAAGCAAGGCGATAAACCTCCAGGGACCCCCCAGATTCCAGGCTGATGGAGGGAGATGGGAGCGTATTTGTCCCGGAACGCAGGCGGCCGACCGACTCACACAGCACTTGGCCCCCAGGTCGTGACCTGACCGGCAGCTTCTCAGAGTTTCCTCTTCTCTGCCCTGAAGTAGGCTCTCTCCTTCCCCCTCCCAGCAAAGTCTGGTAAAGGTCCCCCTCGACGCTAAATCAGGCCCAGAGGAGGGCCACTTCGTGACAAGCGACCAGATAATTCAACGCACACACACTCCAGCCAGTGGCCAGCTGACTTTATTTTCTTTGTCAGAATTTTTCCTTTTTTCTAAACCAGCGGCCGACATTTACAAATCAGGGCATTTCACACAAAACTCCAGATCTCCAGCTGTCTTTGAAATAACCTGGCCCACGCTCCCGCGTGGCGTCCATCCACGGGCTGGAGCTGAGCAACTTACCTGGAGACGGGGCTTCCCTTCCGGTCACCAGGCCCTGTTCCTACACTGTCACCGGCCCCGCCGCTGACAGCATGTGGGTCCCACCCCTGGACTTAAAGAGGGCCGAACGCGAGGATGGCCTCAGGACCTCTACTGCTCTTAAGTAGTCTACTCAACTGGCCACGTGAGCGTGGACAGACTTGTCACCCTTTTCTCGCAGCTTCTCCATCTGCGAGAGATGCCGGCCCCGCCTCGAAGACCGGAGGAAAGATTACACGGGGAGATGAGGGGGTACTCTGAACACCTGACTGGATCACACGCCGCGCGCGACACCGGCCCTTCAGGTCTAAAGGAAAAAAAATCAAATGCCCCAAGAAAGCTGGCCTCTCTGGTTAGATTCGCAGCCGGGCAGGGGGGCGCGGCGGGTAGGGCACAGCCGGGCATAGAACCTGAAATAGAACCTGGGACTTCTGAACCGCCCAACCGTGCGGCCGCGGCTGGCGCTCCATTGTCTGCGCACCGGAGACGTGGGACACGGCTCGGTCACGGCCGAGCAGACAGAGCTCAGCAGATTCTAGAACCGGGGCACCTGCTATGGGGCCGCTGCCAGCGGCGGCCCAGCCTGGGGGAGGGGACACGACGGCATCCGAGGTCGGCCCGGAGGAGGCCCGACACGGGTGCTAGGGGAAAGCCAGGGGACTTCAGAGCACAGCGGCCAAGTGCACCCTGGGTGCTGACCCACACCAGACCCAGAGGCCCCGGGCCGTCCCCTCCCCTCACAGCCTGCTGGAAATGAGAGCGGGATGGCAGGAACGGGCACAGAGGGTTCCTCACGGACAGGGACCCGCACAGGCCAGCAGGTCCTCCGGGGGAAACGCGGGAGGCACGGGCTCTGTGCGGGGCAGGCTGCAGGGAGGGGGCGCTGGTGACGGCCTGGCACCCATGACCCGGGGGCTGGCGGGCAGGACGACTCAGGGTGGGGGGCTGCGAGTTACCAGCCGCCTCCCCCCCCCCACCAGTCCCTCGGCCCAGCATCCCGGGTGGCGGGGCCCCCAGCGCTGGTCACCGCCCCCAGTCAAGGCCTCCTGGTGGCCCGAGGGCACCCACACCTGCGGTCTGACGCCCTGCGGAGCTAATGCGGGTCACCGAGATCTCCCTGGGGGGGTAGGGGGGCGGGCGGGGGATCACTACCCATCAGCCTTTGCTCTTCCCTCTCCCGGATGATGACAACCTTCCCCACCTCCAGGCATGTCCTCGGCAGCCCCTCTACACCTCAGCCCGAGAACTTTCTAGAACGTAAATCTCAGCACGCCAACTCCAGGCACCTCCTTGCTTTCAAGTTTCGCAGACTTCCCGAAAGGCTTTGTGTGCTTTGTTTGTTTTTAATTTTAGAGAGAGTGAGTGTGAGCGGGGTACAGACAGAGAGAGAATCCCAAGCGGGCTCCGCACTCAGCACGAAGACCGGGGCTCCCCATACCCAGCCCCACGCTGGTCCCACCAAGAGGCCACCTCCTTTCATGAGCCCTCCCCTTCCAGAAGGGTCAGCCTTCGTGACAGTGCTCCCCCCCCAATCTCCCTGGGTTTTCCTGGAAGAAGCAGCCCCCACTGCTGTCTCTCCTGTCTACGAAACCCGAAATCTAGTGGCAATCCTGACTATTTCCCGTCCTCCTGGCCTTCCCCGGCTGGGACGATCTGTACCCATTCAAATCCAGCAACACGTACGGGGCTCCGTGCTGCGTCCTGGGGAGCCCACAGTCCATTAAGGAGGACGAGCATGGGGCTAAATAACATAAAAGGCGGCCGGAAACGTCAGCGAGTCTACGGAGGCACAGATACCGGGCCACGGCGAGTTAGTTTCTGCGGGAGGCGGGAAATAAATTCAGGGAGCTTCATGGCAAAGGTGCGTTTAAGCTACCCTGTGAAAAATAAGGAAGATGAGCTGTGTGTGCGTGCGTGTATGTGCATGTGTGTGTGAACCGGGTAGGATTTCGGGCCTGGGGCAAAAGCATGAGCAAACGCAGAGAAAAAAGGGCACAGATAGCTCAGCGCGGCATCCGGTGCTGGACAGTTTGTCTCAGAGGCAAGCGATTCAGAGGGCAAACTGAGGGGAGTTTAACGCAGTAGAAAAGGGATCAGCTTTCTCGTGGTGAGTCGGCAATTCTGATCGCACACACGCCCACCAGCTTCTGTCCAGGCCGCCGAGCCTCCAGCCTTTCTCTCTACACCTGCTGCCCTACGGCTTCATTTTATCAATATGTGGAAGCTTCCATTTCCCGGATGTGTTAGCTATCTTTGATACGTAGCGCACCCCACACAGAAGGTGCTTCAGAGAACTCTCGGGTATAAAGTCAGCCCTCCAAGATTCAGACCCAGGGGGGCCCGTGTCCCCAAGTCCTGTCCTTGAACTTCAAGAGCGGGCCAGAAACAAACGGTGGGAATGCAGAAAAAAGACAGAAGCCGGGCTGGGGCTGCTAACCTCCATCCGGTTCTAGGAGACCCCTTGCTGTTTTATTTACGTTTAATCAATCCCGAAGAAATACAGGGAAAGACAGAGTTACAATTTTTGGATTTCCTGTGAAAGGGGAAATTTGTGAATTTCTGCCAAATTTATCTTTAAGATTTTTTTTTTCCTGTTTGTATTTCTGTTGCTTCGGTTGAAAGAGACTTTCCGGGGCGCCTGAGTGGCTCAGTCGGGCAAGTGTTCGACTTCGATCTCACCGTTCGTGGGGTCAAGCCCCGCGTCAGGCTCTGTGCTGACAGCTGGGAGCTTGGAGCCTGCTTCGGATTCTGTGTCTCCCTCTCTCTCTGCGCACCCCCCACCCCCAGGTGCGCTCTGTCTCTATCGAAAAGGAATACACATGACAAAGATTTTAAAAAAGAGACTTTTCGAAATTAAAATAAGGAGTACTCTGCAGGCCAACCAAAAAGGAAGAGAGCCAGCCAAATCTGGCTCAGCCCACGAATGTGAATAGGCAGGGACCAGTTTTTATGAAGTCTGACAAATCCATACAAGACTCAAAATAGAAACTATGATGTTATAATTCATTACCACCACCGGCAGATAGAGAAGTGTAATTTCCCCCCTTTCCCAAGCATGCATTAATGTATCCACAAGCATGACACTGGGTGACGTACAGAAGTGTTGAATCATTATATTTCATGCCAGAAAATAATATAACACTGTGTGTTAAGTATACTGAAATTAAAATTGAGTTAAAAAAATACAAAGTATTAAATCCTTTACTAACCGCCCCCGCCTCCCCCCCACACACACACACACCGTTTTTTTACTGGCATGATCACATACACGAAGTTCAACAGGAGGAACTAAGTTTCACCATCTGCGATGATTTTCCAGCCATTTTCACTATTTGTTTTATTTCTTGATCATTACTGAAAATAATTTTTTCATACAGGAGAGAGGAGTGCTAGAAAAATCATCCACACCCAGTGCCTAGTTCGGCTTCCAGACGCGGGGAACAGAAGGTGAGGTTTCTGCAAAGGAGAACCAGGCGATGTCCCAGGCTGACCGCAGGGCTAATGCCCTGGGGCCAGATCTCCAGGTAGGTGGGCAGACAGGGAGGACAGCACCAGAACTTTCTTGGACCCTCTAAAATGCAACACTATAAGGATCAAAGGCAAAGAAATCCCCAAACCCAAGGCCAAGTCAAATAAACTGGAGAAAATATTTTATAAAATACATTATTGTGGAAGGGTTAATGAATTTAGTGCATAAAGAACTCAACAAACAGGTAAAAAACAAAACAAAACAAAAGAAAACTCTAAGCGTCTGACTCTTAATTTTGGCTCAGGTCATGATCTCATAAGATCGAGCCCCACAGAGGGCTCTGCTTAGGATTCTCTCTCTCTCTCTCTCTCTCTCTCTCTCTCTGCCCCTTTCCGACTCGCTCACGCGCGCTTTCTCTCCTCTCTCAAAATAAATAAATTAACATTAAAAAAAACCAAACCTCTCAGATGCCAAGAGATAAACTTGGCACCGGGCATATAATTCAACGTACACGTAGTGAAAACAACAATGTGCTATTTCCCTATGAAATTAGCGAAAAACCAGAAAACCAGAAAAATACGAGCACAAGGGCTCATGGCGGGGAGGACCCAGAGGAACACCCAGCGACGTGGGCCTGGCGGTGCCCCAAAAGCACCGAACCCGTGGGGTGAGCAGCCCAGGGCTATGTGTCAAGGGCCGTAAAAAAACGTCTGAAACTTTCCTCAGTTATTTTACCTCTGGAAATCTACTTAAGGAAATATGGAAAAAGTTATCAGCCCAAAGATGTTAACGATGCCATTGTTTACTTAACAATAGCATTGAAAATAGCCTAACATCCAACAATAGAGGAATGATCAAGTAAATCAGAGGCACATCCTTAGGACTGATCATTAAGTCCTCAGCGGCAGAAAGACACATGGAACTTTCTGGATACTATGAAGTGGGGGGCGGGGGCGGGGAGGAAGCAGGATAGGCTGTAAAACACGTACATACTTTATTAGTTTTTTTAATGTTTACTTTTGAGAGGGGGGTAGGGGCAGAGAGAGAGAGAGAGGAGGACAGATCCAAAGTGGGCTCTGGGCTGTCAGCACAGAGCCCGACGCGGGGCTCAAACTCACAAACCTGAGATGATGACCTGAGCCGAAGTCGGACGCTTAACTGACTGAACCACCCAGGCGCCCTGCCCTCCTCTTAGCTAGTTCTTACACTGCCCCGTACTGCGTGTAAGTTTCTAAGCACTCTCGAGTCCTTTCTGAAATCAGATGGAATGCCATTAGCCAGTGAACAACCAACAGAATCGTCAGGTTTAGTGACGATGACAGGGTTACGATGATGACATGGATCCTCGTCCTTTATTTTCAAAATGTCTCTCATGTGGTCAGTTTGCCGTTACAATTTAAAAAGTGTCCAGCTGGGGCGCCTGGGTGGCGCAGTCGGTTAAGCGTCCGACTTCAGCCAGGTCACGATCTCGCGGTCCGTGAGTTCGAGCCCCGCGTCAGGCTCTGGGCTGATGGCTCGGAGCCTGGAGCCTGTTTCCGATTCTGTGTCTCCCTCTCTCTCTGCCCCTCCCCCGTTCATGCTCTGTCTCTCTCTGTCCCAAAAATAAATTAAAAACGTTGAAAAAAAAAAAAAATTTTAAAAAGTGTCCAGCTCCCCGCGACGCCAGGGAACGTGAACCCACCGCGGCCCTCTTTCACCCAGCACCTTCTCCCTGCTTTTGATCTGAGAACACAGCCCCCTCCCTCCAAGATGTCCCTTCATCCGAGGGAGGAACAGGGCTTCCTTCCCCTTTGTGCACGTTCCGTGAGGTCAGGACTGGACACTGGTCCCTGAAGGGGACCCCGTAGAGGTCCAGGAGCCTGAGTAACAATCGGCTAGAATCTTCCGGTGCCGGGCCTCCCACTATTTGAAAAGCACCCGCAGAACAGGAGCGGTGAACGGGATGGGCAGAACCCTCCCGCCGAGAAGACAAAACCGAGCGCCCCCCGGACGGGGACTGTGGGATTCCTCTTTGTACCCTTGCTGCAAACACGAAGCCCAAGCACAAGGTCTAGAAGCCCCCTGTGCTAACGGGTTCCCGTATCCCTTCACTGCTGGACCGATGCTTCCGGGGCACCCACCGTGCGCCACTGTCCTGGGCTCAGAGGACAGAGCAGCGGACACAGCAAAGTCCCCGACGGTTCTACGCGGAGAGACGCAGACGATGAACAAACATACGGTCCATCCGGAGGCAGCAAGTGCTTCGAAGAAGCCTCCGCTCTTGCCTCGCAAGGAACCTTCCTGAACTCTGCGTGTGTGGACATCTCTGACGGGGCCTTCCAGAAGCTCAACACAGAGACACAGGGTGGCACCTCATACACATCACACACATTAGGCACGGTGTATATTTCTATTTCTTGTTCTTTCGGCTGCGTTATCTCTCTCGGCACAAAGCAGGAGCCATGACGGGCCCGTGCGCAATTTTCGTTTCCGTCTCTGGGCTAGGCAACTGTGCCAGAGTTTTACCTTTTGATTTCTTTAGGATCCCCGTTCGCTCCCTTTCCCTCCAGTCCTGCCCACCAAGCCGTGCTCTGCTCCCCCCGCCGCTTCCAGAACAACTGCAGGGTCTGCTGCTTATCGCTCCGGGTGACCCACCCAGTCGGTGACTCTGCTGCTCACCCACACGCCTCTGGCTGACCCCGTGGTCCCTCCCACATTGAACGGCCTCGACAGTCCTACTGTGTGGACCCCAATCCAGTTCTCCCCAAAACGAAGCAGGAGGAGACAGCATCTCAGTTTAAACTGCACCTGACCTAGGTGGGGGTTTTCTGTTCCCAGGGGAAAAGTAAACCAGAGGGACAGGAGACGGGTCCTTCAGAACCAGGCGTGTGTGTGTGTGTGTGTGTGTGTGTGTGTGTGTGTGTAGATGCGCGCAGAAGACAAGACAAAAAAAGAAAAAAAAAGAAAAAGGAACCCAGCGCAGCTCTCAGAAGGGAATACTCTGCTGTCACCGGTGTTTACCATGCACCACTGGGTGCTGAGGAGGAAGTGGTTACTCTAACCCCAGGGGGGAAATGCTCGCTTGAAACAGGAAAATGGAACTCTTACAATTTTCCACTAGCGACGCGCACCGAGCCGCCACGCTTGGAAACCCTTGCACAAGCACTCTCCAGAGCTGAGTGCCTCAGACCCGGTGCTATTGCCCCAAACCCTATAAAAGCACAGATGGGGACCTAGATACAGGTCCACTCGTGCCCAGAGGCATCTCAGCCCTGGAAAAATTCCCGTGGTTGCTTCCCTTATCCTGAGCAGGTGGACCGGCTGGGAGCCCCTGGGAGCTCGGGGGAGGAGGAAGGAAGGGTCCGCAGACCTCGGCTGGGGTCCCAGCCCCGCCATTTACTAGCTGTGGAAATTTGGGCAAATTACTCAACCTTCCTGCTTCTCGGTTTCTACTTCCTCTCTACGAACTGGCGATATTATTAACTGCTCTGCTCACATCCTTGCTTGTTGAGAGACTCGGGCGCCAGAAGGCCTCAAGCCGGAGGCTCCCGGGGAGCCCTAAAGCGCGTGCAAATGCAGGGGGTCACCCTCAAAGGTTGAAGTTCAGCAAGCTTTCTGCAGCGTCGACCCCCAGCGCTCCACCTGAGCACCTGAGGACGTACGTCCCCGCGCCACCCTTCTGAGCCTCAGTTATAACGCCGCCCCCAGTTCTGCGGAATCGTCCAACATCCCACGGGGTGTGTGGTCGGACCGGCTAGAAGCGGGGAGGAGTCCACGCCACGGGCTTCCCGCTCCCACAGCGCCCGACCATCCAAAGACCCAGCCTTCGCCCTCGCTGACTAATTTGCCTGCTTGGAGGGCCAGGCTGGCTCCAGTTCTGAGTCATATTTTCCATGTATTAAAATGAACATCTGGCCGCCGCCTGACGCCTCCCGTGCACGGTCTCAAGGCTCGCTCACTGCTCGCTTGCAGAGGCAATCTGAGGCCTACGGCAAGGCGGACAGAATCATCTCGGCCACCCGGTGCGTGCTGATCCGTGCCGCGTGGCCCGGCGCAGGAACCTCCAGGCAGCCACCTGGGTTGCCATCCCACAGGCACATCCTAACGAAGAGAAGCCACGGCCTGCAGGAGCACGCGCACGCGTGGAGAACCGGAGAACCGCTCTCACCCGAGCGTTCCACGGGGGCTCGGGTCTCAGGAGTCACGTGCTGCGTCAGCTCAGGGCCACACAGCACCCTCTCCGTCCCTGCTCCCGTCCCCGTGTGACCTTGAACGGGCCACCCACCCTTCCGGAACCCTGGCTTCCTCATCTGTAAAAAGGGGATAAGAGCGGGACAGGCCCTGCCCAGCTCCCAAGGTTACTGTGACAAGCGCGAGTGGAGACGGCTGGGAAAGTGCTCTGGAAACCACCGACGTGGTCTGAGTGCAGGGTACCCGCCAGAGTGCCTTGAGAATAACCCTTGAACCCGGAGATGTTTTATTTGAATCCATTAAGGGACGTAGGTCCTCCCTAGATTTGGAAAGAATTTAAGCTAGCCGCCCCGAGGCATTCACAAACAATTTCTAAGTTTATCCAAGCGAGTCACAAAAACAACAAGCTGGAGTGGTAAGCCGGCTTTAGGTTTTGTGTGGTTGTTGTTGTTTTACACGGGAGAACTACAATTCTCCCACTTTTCTTCCCTGGCTCTGACTTCAGCTGGAGAGCCGCGAAAAGGACAATCTTAGTGTATTGTGTTGCCTTGTAGCTACAGCCGGAACGAGGTCCCCTTGGACTCCACCCTCCGCCCTCTCTGTTCCAACCTCTTTGCCTGGAACACCTTGGCCGCTCCTGAGCCAAACCTACAAGCCCTCCCAGCCCGCCCCCCCCCCTCCCACCCCCCAGGCTGGGTTGGAAGCCCAGAGCTAAGTTTTCCTAAGGTCTCCAGGCCAAAGGCAACCCCATCAGCCTTCCAGGAGGGTGTTAACCCTGGGGGGGGGGGGGAGAACAGAAGTTTCCAGGACGCACAAAAGCTTATTCTGCTCACAAAGGATATTTACCAAGTCAGCCCCACTAGAGTTTGCCAGGATCCCGGCGAAAGAGCAGAACTGGGTCGGCCTTCTGATTCACTGCCTAGCAGAGCCACCCTTGTCTATTATTAGCACCCCAGGCAAGATGCCACGGGGCTGGGGAGACCTTTGTGTCAAGGTAGAGAAGGCAGGAAGAGGTGCGTGTGCAGGAGGCAAGCAGGAGTAGCTAGCTGTTTGAGGTTTCCTCCAGAGAGGGAGGAGGAGGAGGAGGAGGAGGAGGAGGAGGAGGAGGAGGAGGGAGGGGAGAGAGAGCCAGAGAGAGGGAGGGGGGGGAGAGGTGGGGCTTCAAACAGTCTCTCCTTCCTCCTTCCTTCTCTAACCTCATTTGACCCTCAGGCAAGCCCAGCCCCAGGATCAGAAGCCCTGGACCTCAGACCCACCTTGGCTGGGGCCCCAGGTGGCCGAGGTGTGTTCCCCTTGTGCCTTCGGGGCCTGGCCCGTCACCCAGCGGCGGGCCTACTCACCCTGCTGGGCTCTTGGCTGTCCCCGAGGCTGCAAAATGGAGGCGCTCAGAGAAACGGAGCGGGAAAGTTCGAGAACCCCTCCGTCCAGAGCAAAACCCAACGTACTGCAGGCCCGACGCACAGGTGGCCTCCACGGAGCCACTGCCGTTTAAAGAGCAGCTTACAGGGGAGCCTGGGTGGCTCAGTCGGTTAAGCGTCCGACTTCAGCTCAGGTCACGATCTCGCAGTCTGTGAGTTCGAGCCCCGCGTCGGGCTCTGGGCTGATGGCTCAGAGCCTGGAGCCTGCTTCCGATTCTGTGTCTCCCTCTCTCTCTGTCCCTCCCCCATTCATGCTCTGTCTCTCTCTGTCTCAAAAATAAATAAACGTTAAAAAAAAAATTTAAAGAGCAGCTTACAGGTACACCGCCCTTGGTCCTTCATACAGGGGGGCACCATCCTTGCATTACAGATGAGACACCGGCCTTGGGGACGCTCAGCTGCCCAGGAGAGGAATGGAGCTAACGCAGACTGAGGGGACAGGGTTGAGGCGATGGCTAGCGTCACCCTCATACATCCACGAATGCATCATTCCACGCGTGCAGGCATTTACTTGAAATGCTAGACCAAACCTGTGCAGGCATTACTTCTTAAATACTTTGAAGAACATAAAAAATAAATAATAATAAATAAATTGATCAGAGTGCTCCAATTCCAGAAGAGGCTCTCTGGCCACACCTCTACACTTGTCCCAACCCAAAGCGGGGCATGGAAGCTGACAAAGATGACTTTCCTCACATGACTCACACGAAAAATCCTTGCAAGAGCACCGACCGCTAAATGCCAGTTATTAAGAATGACAACGATGGCCAACGGAAAACAAAATGAAACGCCAGGCAGGGGCGCCGGAGTGGCTCTGTCGGTTAAGCGGCCGACTTCGGTTAAGCGTCCTACTTCGGCTCAGGGCATGATCTCGCGGTCCGTGAGTTCGAGCCCCGCGTCGGGCTCTGTGCTGACGGCTCAGAGCCCGGAGCCTGTTTCGGATTCTGTGTCTCCCTTTCTCTCTCTGACCCTCCCCCGTTCATGCTCTGTCTCTCTCTGTCTCAAAAATAAATAAACATTAAAAAAATAATAATAAAAAAAATAAATGCCATGCAGACTTAGGGCAGTGCAGAGAAACCAACCCGGTGTTGTTGCAAGGCCTCAGAACTCTCACTCAGAAGGGGAGAAAGGACAAGGCCGACGCGGATGGCTGGGGATGTCACAGCCCGCTGCCACAGGGCAAGGGCCGGGTCCCCGCGGGGAACCAGCTAGCCTCGCCTCCTGGTTAGAAACACGGCGACTTTAGGCGAGCTGGTCTGTGCCCCGTATGTCTCCCCATCTGTAAAACGAGCTGGGGACACGTGCTTTCTAGATGTGCCTTTTTTAAAAAAATCAATTATCTGTCCCGGGCAGGGAGAAAAAGGAGGAGTTAGTTACCTATTCCAAAAGGAGCAAGGCTGGGCCGAGGCTTCGGTCAGTTTTTACAAGGTCTGGACACCATAGACTTATTCCAGAAGGAGACGTCCCTGTGTGACGAGGGAGGCCTCCCGGGAAGTGACAACAAAGGAGTCAATGCTCCCAGCAAGAGAGAGAGGGCAGGTTCAGAGTGGGTGCTGGAAGGAGGCGCCTCCTCGGGGGCAGGTCCCAGGCAGGTGCCATTGACAGACCAAAAGCGAAAGGTGGCTGGCCAGACGGACAGGGCATGCAGCTGTCAGGACCCGGGGCTCCCAGAGTGTCTGGGCCCACCTCTGCAAGGGCTGCTCCATGCGTCCCAGAGAAGTGGGCGCCTCTCCAAGACACAGCCCCCGCCTCTCCCCGCAGCTCCTTGCTGCTTTCTCCCAACGGGGGCAGCGTCTATTTAGAATTTTACGAGATGACGCTTTGTTTCCATTTGTAAGAAGAAAACAGAAGGAAATGCTCCCTTTCTAATGTAACTGCCTGTATCCTCTGCCCTCCTCGGCCTTTCTTATCAGAAGCCTCCACCCAGAAAGGCCTGTCCCCAGTCAGCAGTCCGGGAGTTTGGGGAGGAGCCCGACTCTGGACACAGAACGCCCGGGGCCTGCTGGGTCCCAGGTCCACGGCTAATTCCACCACCCCTGGCGGGTCAGGCCACTTCTGAGTGTCAGTCCACAAAACGGAAGGATTAACCACATAAGCGCAAAAATAATGGCTGGCCCTGACATCCCGTGGTTTGGGACAGTCTCAGAAAAGGCAGAATTGTGAGGACTGACCGGCCTGAACATTCTGCTTCCCTTCTGAAGTGGCTTTTAAGGGAGAAAGCACCTAAAAGAATGGAAGTTTTCTTCCTTCTCAGAACAACACAGAAGAGCATACTGAAAATTGCATTTTGACAACAGGAAACAATTTTCGCCGGTGTTCAGGAAGAAGGGTAACAGGGTGCGAACAGGTGACTTTCGTGCCTTTGCAGTTTTCTGGGCGTATCCAACGGACGCACAACGTGCGTTAAATCATCAAGGGTTACTGTCTGCAGTTCTGTGTCGCGGGGCAGACGTTGAAGGGTCTCACTTCTGAAGTCCGGGTCTTCCCCAGTGTGACGCGACGCGGGAGGGGAGGAGGGAGGAGGGAGGATGCGGGAAGCACCCCACCCCCACCCCCACCCGACCCCCCGACCCAGATGGATGCTTCCCACCCAGATTGACACCTGGGCCCCGGGTCTGCGCCTGGGACGTGCTGGCGGGAACCAACCCCCTCCGGGCCTCACACAGGTGGCCGGGGCCGCAGGGACCGAGCCCCAGGCCGGGTCCCCAACAGCCAGCGCGGGGCGCGGAGCGCCTTTCACAGACGCGGGACCGAGCCTAGGGCAGGAGGGCAGAGGCGGAACTCAAGGGGGCGGGGCAATGGGCGTGGCTCAGGGCAAGGGGGCGGAGCAGGGGCGGGGCGGAGCGCAGGGGGCGGGGCGGAAGACTGGACTAAAGGCGAAGGGCAGGGGACCCTGGGACCCTCGCACCCTCGCTCCGCTGTTTGGGCCCAGATCAGCTGAGACCCCCTGAGAGGCCGCTCCGCTTCTTGAGATCTAATTCGCATTTCTTATTTTTTTAATTAAAAAAATTTTTTTTCGATGTTTATTTTTGAGACAAGAGAGAGACAGCGTAAGCAGGGGAGGGGCAGAGAGAGAGGGAGACACAGAATCCGAAGCAGGCTCCAGTCCCCGAGCTGTCAGCACAGAGGCCGGTGCGGGGCTCGAACCCACAAAGTGTGAGATCATGACCTGAGCCGAAGTCAGACGCTTAACCGACTGAGCCGCTCGGGGGGCCCCAGCAAGCTCGGCTTTGTTGAGACGCAAGTCAAGCCCAAGAAAAGGCAGATGGAGGGAAGTACCGTCCAAGAGGCATCTTCCATGCCTTCCCTCACCTGAGGATTCGTGCTGCCCTCTCACCTTGAAACCCACTGGGCACGAGAGCTAGCCTGTCCCTGGGAGAAACAATGTTGGGTGAATGCAAGGCCTCACCACACCCCCAGCAGACAGAGAGACCGACACCCCTTGGGAGTAAGCTAAGTGCGCGTGCTCCTTCCTATCACTACGAAAAAGTCCCCAAATAGAAAGTGTCTACCTGTGATTGAAGTCACTGCACCTGAGAGGCACCGCCCTCCGAAACCCAAATTCACCCAGGGTGGCCCGAATGACGCACGCCACGCCCACCCGACCCCGGGCAGCCTTTCAGCTGAGCACCTTGGTCAGACAACTGACCGTGGGCCTCCTGTCACCGTGTCACACGCAGTGGTCCAGCGAGAAGGTCTAATACTGGGCACTGCCCAGCCCAGTGGGCCGTTGTCACTTCCCCCGGGAGAAGCCACGTGGCTTTCTTCCCAGCCCGAGGATCACACTCTGGCCCAGGCCCGCCCTTCTGCTCTTCGGCAGTGTCAGTGTAGTCCCCCCGGAGCTGGCTGGCAAGGGGACTGTCACAGAGCAGACATGCCCATCTGTGAAATGGGGCAGAGAAGGAAGGGGAAAGAATTCACAAGTGCCAGGTGCACACGGGGTGCCGGCACGCTGCCGGAGCCCGTATCCGTCCTGGGTCCTCACCAGCCATGCTGGCAAGAACGCGGGGTGGAAGCGTAGAAACTGATCCCAGCGAGGCCCAGAGACATCAGGCGGCCGTCCCCCGACTGCCTGCGGGCGCACAGAGGACCGCCTACCTCAAGGTCAAAGAGTTGATTTCAAAATTTCGGTCTTTTCTTTTAAAGGCCAATTTGCATAGTTTTGCATCGTGCAGATGTGGATCCGGGTTTTATCCCTTGCCACCTGCAGCAATATTTAAGTGCCTCAACCCGGGCCCCCGAAAGAGGCAGACCATCCTCCTGGCGCACCCCCCCCCCACCCCCCCGCAGAACACAGCTCTCCTGGCCACACCTCATTTCCCCCTTCAAAACAAGTGTCTGTAGTCTAGCGTCTGTCCCCGAGAGGCCCGGGCTGGGAGTCCAGGTGCCGCTCGTGAGCCTCGAAGAAGAATTATAGGAAGGACGACACCATTATATAAACAGTTGGTAACCGATGTATCGGGGGGCCACCCAGAAGGCTGGCTGAAGAATTTCTCGGCCTCCTGAAGGATCCCAGCAGGTGCACGTAGCCGTCCTTGACCTCACTGTGAGCTTTGCCTGGGTCCCTCACCCCTCCACCCCCCACCCCCCCACCCCCCCCCCGGCTCAGGGATGCTGACTTAATCGGCTTGGAGTGCACTCTAGCACAGGCCTGGCTACGACCCCCACATTTCCACCCTCCCAAAGTTCCCACACATTTCCTGGGCGAGCACCACGGGGCCGGTGCTGGGTCACGGTGGCCCGAAAGAACTAGGAAGAAGTGAGTGGCCGCACTGAGCAAGGCACGCGGGGCTCGTGAGAACAGAGAAAGCCCCGAGGGACTTCTGTGTACTGGCGGGGACAGTGAAGGCACGGTGACAAGGTAGAGCACAGGCTGGGATCCTGGCTCCGGCACTTTGGCCAGGGTGTGACTGTGACTGAGGCCGAGCCACTCAGGGGTTCCGAGACGGAGTCTGCTCATCTGTAAAATGGGGGCAATCAGACTTCCCTGACAGGACTGTCTTAAGAACTAGCCGTACTAGGACACTGCCTGGCCCACAGTAGCTCCTCAGTGGATGATGTCGATGACCGTGAACCAGCAAACTGCACGGGAGCTTAGCCTGTTTGGTATGAAGAGAAGAGATGCCGTGGCCGACAGCACCCTTTGGAGGGCACCCCTGGCGAGAGTGACATCCACGCCTCCTCGGGGAGGCCCGGCACCAACAAGACGCCGAACGTGCTGGTGTGGGAGACAGGCAGGACAGCGACAGTCTGCCCAACACTCCAGCGGTCATTCCCCACCTCCAGCCCGCTTCCTCCACCTTCTCCGCTCCCAAGTTCAGCCTCAGGGGGCAGGTCTATTTTCCGGGGAGAGCCTGGGCCGCAGCTCCGCCTCCCACAGTGGGTGGCAGTGAGACTGGATTGTGTCACCCCGGATTGTGTCACCCCAAGCAGCTCTGCTCGAGACAGGTCGGTCCGCTCCAGGACCCACGCCCGTGCGCTCCCTCCTCTGCGCCTGTCACCTGTTCTGTACAAACTCGGGCAAGCCTGGTGGGAGGGCTACACCTTGGGAATCTGTGTGACAGGTGTCCCCGGGCACAGAGCACGGGGGAGCCCAGCTCTGGAGCGACAGTCCCCCAGTTGTGCTCCAAGGAGCCCCTGGAGCCCGATTTCTCCTTTTCCTTTTCTCCTTCCACATACGGTATTCTCACGACGCTCAAAACAGCCCGGTGAGGCAGGGGACAGCAGGGGCTGAGATGGCCCTGACTCGCCAACGAGAAGACAGAGGCTCAGCAGATCCTAGGACTCGCTCAGAGTCCCCGAAGTCCTCAGAAGCAAGCCCAGGACTTGAATCCAGGTCTGGGCACCTTGCTCTCTGGGTGGTATCCAAACGGGAAATGGGGGTGTGGGGCTGGCTTCTCAGTTCTAAGACCGTGCACTTGGGCCACACATCACCCCCTTTTTTCTACGCCTCTCTTATCCTGATCTGAGAAGCGGCAGAGCCACCTGCCCGGGGCCACGGTAAAGAAAATCCCACCGTCACACACCCTGCAAAGTCTGTTCCAGAGAACAGCGCTCCTCTTACATTCGTGCCGAGGCGTCTCTAAGTTGCTGGTCCAAAGTGGAAAATGTCCGATTCCGGCCAAAGAAGGCAGGTCCACCCTGCTAATGCCCTGGGGCATGGTCCGGGCGACTTGGGAGATTGCCCCGCCAGCCTGGGGACCCCACTGTCCTCTCTCCGAAGCCTGCGTGGCCTCTGCCTACATTTGGACTCACAAAACAGTCTTTATGTCCGCGCGCAGGGGAGGGGAGAGCAAGAAAGAGCTGGTTTGGGGTTGTTGTTTTTTTTTTTTTTCCCTGAGCGGGGCACCCAGATTCGGCCCATACGAACCCGAAATCATTCCGGTCCCAGGACCGGGATCTCAAAGATCAAAGAGCCCACGTCCTTGGGCAGAAAGTCCCTCCCACCATGGAGGAGGCTGGCCAGCAAGCCCCTGGGAACATGTGAGGATATCAGGCCTCGTGCTCTTCAAGTGACATCCACGGGCCCTTCGTGGGGACTCCCCACGGCAGGCAGTCGCGCACGTGTGACCGGGGATAAGAAGACCCAGGCACAGGGGGTCTAAAGGACTTGCGTGGGGACGCACGGGTGGGCTCAGAGTCCAGAGGCACCAGGGCCATCGCGCTGCCCAGCAGAGCACGCTGCCCCCCTCCCCCAACCCCGACCCTCCACAGGCAAAGGCCGGCATTGGTGGGGGCGGAAGACGGAGCTCAGGATCGGGCCGGTCCACTGGTCCTGCCCGGGGACGGCACGACGGGGTCAGGAAAAACTGATTTCTGTTTCCCTCTTGAAGCCTGAGCGGACACCGACACCGAGGTGGAGGATGAAGGGGGCTGCCTTCCACGGGGCAGGGGGGAAGCAGCCCCTGGATGGCACAACGCAGCTCGAGGCGTCCCCAGGTCCCCCAGGTCCCCGTGCTCAGAGGTCCTACCGCTCTCCACCTGGCTTCGCTGATGCCCCTTTCAGAACCAGACGTGTCCTCCGGTCACCCCCGGGGTCTTTTTGTTCCCTGAGGGCGCGCACCCCCAAACCCAGCCCGCGCCGTGCTCCATATCCAGGATGCTTGGGACACGGGCCCCAGCGCCCCACCCCCTGCTCCCCGGGGGATCCCACTCACCATCTCCCGGTCCCGCCACATCGTCTCGGGTTTGGGCTGCGGGATCTTTCAACCCGGAATCTTTCCTCCCTCCCCGTCCCGCCACGGGAGCCCAACTGGGCGCTGACGATCTGGCCTGACCGTCCCCGCTTCTGGGAAGCCTTCCCAGCTCGTGCTGGGGAGCCTCCCCGCACGCCCAGGGCAGAGGACACCCCTCCCTGGCTGTGCCCCATCGCCCTGCCCCTGGCGCTCCCGGGCCCCGCCATCGGATGGCACGTCCCTGTGACCAGCTACCCCTCCTGCGGGGCAGGTCCTGGACGGTACCAAGCACCTGGTTCAGTGTCTCCAAGACGAACTATGTAGCAGAAGGGAAAAAAAAAAAAAAAATCCCCTTCTGGTCATGAGACTGCGTATCCAGGGAAGCCAGGGGCTCGCTTCGGAGCGTGAGGAGTGGGGGGAGAGGTTCTCCCCTGGGGCCCCAGGGAGCCGAGGACCGTGTGGGCAGCGGGCGCAGAGGCGGGGAGGAGAAAGATTAACCAGGCGGCTGCCGTGGGCGAGAGAACAGCCTGTCCGGCCTGCCGGGGAGGCCCACGCGCAGAGCCCAGCAGAGAACCTTGGGAGGACCCATGGGGAAGCCAAGCGAGCAGGCCTCCTAACCGGTCTGTCTGCCACGACAGGAGGCGGCGGAGGTGGGCGGGCAGGGGCCAGATCAGCAGCAAGGCTCTGACGGTGCCCCAACCTCCTAGGGAGCCTAATTTCATTTCTGGCCCGGACAGAAAGGAGGTGATGGTTAGTTACCAAAGGACGTGGAAAAATTCCTTTCGGTTCACGGAGACCCCACGACCGGCCTCGGATCCCCCAGAGAGAGCATCTCCTAGGCCGGAGCCGGGGATCCCCTTCGGGCTTGGGGGAAATGAGGACACATTCTCAAGGATCGGGCCGTTGAAGCCTCCCGAGCTCCCGCCCTGCCCCTCCTTACCCTGAGAGGCCCGAAGCCCATCCAGCTTGCCGTGTGATGGGCCCACCACCCCAGCACTGACCGACACCAGCAGGAAACCTCATTAAAGCCACGGGCCAGTGTGCTCTCCAAACCCAGCCAGGGCTGACGGGGGATCTCTAGGCACGTACCTCCTAACTGGGATTCCTTTCCAGAAGGTACTATGTAGCTGTGCGCGGTGTTGGACAAGAGCTTGGGTGTGTGTCCGGCCCTCCTAAGGCTTGTCCTGGGTGAGAAGTGTGCACCTGCCAGGGTGTCCTGGGGGCTCCGGGTGGGGATGGTGACCAGAGGGGCACATAGGACGACGCTTGGCTACTCCCCGAGGCCTGACTGTGTGCAACAACCCAGCCCCCTGGGGCAGCCAGCCTCGGCCGGGGGGGCCCGAGTCCGAGCCTCCGGGGAGCCGCGACGGCCTGGACCGCACCTGCCTCACCGATGTGAGGCGCGGGACATTTATCGCCTTGGGTTCCTAGCACTGCAGCCAGTGAGCAAACAGAATTGGCTAAAGAAGGGATCTCTCTACGGCATCACTTACACTGGGGCTGAAGGGAGTTCAGTGCAGAGCAAACTACCCTCTGGTCAAGCCGACAGGGCAGAAACGGGGCGGAATGCTGCTGAACCACAGGCCGTCTGTGAACGCTGCTCTTTCAGAGCCACGAGGCTACGGCTCCCATCCTTGGATGAAAACGAAAAATCTCACCCACCGCCCACGCCGGGCTGTCCACGACGGGTCTAAAAGAGGGGGGCCGGCGGGATGCCAGGGCCGCGTCGCCCCCAGACGCCGGGTGTCTGTTCTCCAGCTCAGGGGCCGGCCCGGGGAGCAGACCGCGTTGCATTCCGGGAACGGCGTTCTGCATGGAGACAGGTGCACGAGGCGAGCTCAGATCTGCTCAGCGGGGGCCCGGCCTGGTGCAGAGATGGGGCCACAGTGGCCGCTCTGCTTCAAGGGCCCCCTGCGTGCGGCCCTCTGCTCAAGGCAACGCAGACCGAGGTCACAAGACACCATCCTCGAGGACCTCACCAACTGCCACAGGCCTTTGGGGAGAGGGCAGAGCTGGTCCCGCGGGCCAGGAGTCTGCGGGGCCAGCAGGCGAGTTCCTGCAGCAACTTTTCCTCCCACAACAAGAAACAGGACAGAGCCCCCAAGCTCCCTCAGCCTTCCGTAAGTGGAAGCCGATACCAAGTCTGGCCCAAGTCCAAGTCTCAATGCTTCCGACAGTCTTAACCCTCCTGACAGGGCCGAGCTAGGATTCTGAGTCCCTCTGAGAATGACACATCGGGCTGGGGACGTTCCTATAAAAGAGATCCCTGCAGGCCTCCAGCGTCCCGGGAAAGACAAACACCCCTTTGGAAGCCACGAGGGGAAGAGAGGACGGTCTCCATGACAGAAGCAAGCCCGAGAGCGTCTCACTCAGCCCGTCCAACCCAGGGCAGAGCTTTTACGCAGGAACCTGTGTTTCTCCACCGGACGTGCGGAAACCCACCCACGACCCCTGTATTGGTCCTTCTCCCTGCCCGAGCCACAAACTACCCACGGAGGCTGGCTGGTAGGATTCACCGACCAAACCAAAGACCCATGCCCTCGGTGGGGTGGGCATGGGGTCCAGAAGGAATGGCTCGAACGCTCTCTGCTCCCATGAGCAGCCCTTTGGTGTCCCCCCCCTGCCGATACACAAGTGCTCCCCACTCCACGGACAACCACATGCCAGGCCACCGGCTTGGGACCGGGTGAGTTCGCGCTCCGACCTCCTCGGGGTATTGTTTGGTGACTCGACCAAAACAGCCCTCTCTGAGATGTTCAGCTTTATGAATGAAAATTCCTCAAGACATCGGGATATGCCTTCCTGCCAAGACAGCTGACAACTGGCCTATTTCTGAAGTCCCAACCAATAATCTTTTTAAAAGCACTCTACGCGCGGCCAAGGAGGGGATGACCAAAAAAGTAATGGGGCCGAAAATTAGGTTTGTGTTTCTCAAACAAGCCAGGATCTACCCCTCCAAATAAATAATGGTCCCTTTAGAAGGTCCTGCTCTCAGTCCACGGTGCTGTGTTTGCTCAGAACGTTTCTGTAAAGTCCTGCTGTGGGACAGCCTTCGTTTCAGAGCGTTGAGGACAACGTTCATAAGCATTCAGGTGGAAGCCTTACTGTGTGTGGGGTTCTGTTGAGGCCCTGGGGGCCCTCGAGGTAAGTCAAGCAAGATCCTTCCCGGCAAGGGGCTCAGGGTAGAGAAGGGAGGAGAATGGAAACCAAAGATTTTCTGAACACGCACCACAAAGCAGTACTGGGCCGACAGCATCGGAGAGATTGTCTTTATTTTTTAATGTTTGTTTATTTTTGAGAGGCAGAGACAGCGTGTGAACCGGGGGAGGGGCAGGGAGAGAGGGAGACACAGAATCCGAACCTGGTTCCAGGTCCCGAGCTGTCAGCACAGAGCCCGACGCAGGGCTCGAACTCACGAACCGTGAGATCATGCCATGAGCCGAAGTCAGACGCTCAACTGACTGAGCCACCCAGGCGGCCCTGGGTTGTTGCCCTTAACACGCACAGAGAAATTCTTTAATTTTTTTAACATTTATTTTTGAGAGAGAGCGAGCAAGTGAGCACGAGGTGGGGGAGGGGAGAGAGAGGGAGACACAGAATCCGAAGCAGGCTCTGGGCTCCGAGCTGTCAGCACAGAGCCCGACGTGGGGCTCGAACTCACGGACTGCGAGATCATGACCCGAGCTGAAGCCTGACGCTTAACCGACTGAGCCACCCAGGGGCTCGGAGAAATTCTCTTAAACGCAAAGGGTGAGATTGAGGGAAGCCAGGTCCTAAGCCAATGTCAGCCAACCCCCGGCTGCCTGCGGGGAACGGCTTCATCCCCGTGCAGAAGGCACTGGCCGAGGCTGGGGGGAGCAGCTGCCCCCAGTGGGGGAACTCCACCTGCGTCATCCGGGACCCGGGGCAGGAGCCCGCCACGCGTCTCTGAGACACCGAGTCCGGCCTCCGAGCACCTCTTGTTTACCCTTTCATCTAGAGTCTGTCACAAGCCAGGTGGCGGGGAGAGCTCGTCCAGATAGAAAACAGGACTTGTTCTGCCCCGTTTACGCAAACACAGACAGGCACTCAAACGCGCCCGCACATACCACACTTAGTCATACGGAGGACGGGCAATTCAACCTGTCGACCTCACGGGGAGGCAGGGAAAGCAGGACTTCATCTCAGCACGTCAAAACGAGCTTCTTAGGGGCGCCTGGGTGGCTCAGTCGTTGAGCGTCCAACTCTCGATTCCAGCTCAGGGCGTGGTCTTCCGTCCGGTTCATGAGTTCGAGCCCTGCACTAATAGGAAGGAGCCTGCTTGGGACTCTCTCTCTCTCTCTCTCTCACTCTCTCTCGCAAAATAAACTTAAAAAAAAAAAAAATGAGCTTCTTATAAGAGCCACAAGGTAGGAACAACCCAAGTGCCCGTGGACGGATGAACAGGTGAACAAAGATGGTGTATACACAGAGCGGAATATTACTCAGCCTTAAAAAGGAGGGACACGGGGACGCCTGCTACGTCACGGACGAACCTTGCGGGCGTTGCGCTGGAAGACTCCGTCAGGAGGCGGGGGCTGTACGAGTCCACCCATGGGAAGCGCGTCGAGCAGTCAGGGTCGTAGGGACAGGAAGCAGAACGGTGGCTACCAGGTATGGGGGACGGCGGGGGCTCACAGGGACAGGGTTTTGGTTGGGGAAGATGAAACGAGGGTCACCCAACAGTGGTGCACAGAAATGCGGTTTCTAATGGTTAAAGTGGTCAACTTTAGATTATGTGTATTTTACCACAAACTCAACACGAGCTTGTTCTCTTTCGGGGCCAGGACGCACATTCTTTCCCCCACACTAACTGTAGACGCTTGGCTAAGATCAGTGTGTTCTCTTCTCTTCCCAATCTCGGGCTGTAAGGCCTCGCATGCCAGTGGGGGGCCAGGCTGTGGTGCCGAGCAGGCCCGGGGAGGGCTCTGTGCTGACGGCTCGGAGCCTGGAGCCTGTTTCCGATTCTGTGTCTCCCTCTCTCTCTGCCCCTCCCCCGCTCGTGCTCTGTCTCTGTCAAAAATAAACATTAAAAAAAAGAAAAGAAAAGAAAACTTGGTTCTCTGACCCGTTTCAGCCTTCCCGACACGTAATAATGCTGTAAGGCCAAGCATCCGTGTACGTTGCCTCCCTCTCTCCCCTCACGTCATTGTACTGGACAGGTTCAAGTTTAAAGGCCCCCAAACCAAAACCCAAGCCCTGGAGAGTGCTGGAACAGCACTAGATTTAACGGACCCTCATCCTGAAGGCTGGCGTGCCCAGGTCCCTGGAGGCCTCCCCGCCCCCTCCGGGCCCACCTGGCGTGCACAGCACCCTTTGTTCTGGGCTCCCGGGCACCTGTCGAAATCCGGATGGGTGATCTACCAAGAGCCAGTGATGGAAAATAAGTCTCAGGAAGACAAAGATACAAGGCCTGGGAGCATTTGTCAAGGGCCTACTGTGCACAAGGGGCTAAGGGCCTACTATGCGCAAGGGGCTATGCCTTCATTTTTCACTGAGCTTTCGCAATCCTATAATTATCATGTTTTTTAAATAATGTTTTAATGTTTATTTTACTTCTGAGAGAGACAGAGAGAGAGAGACAGAGACAGAGCATAAGCAGGGGAGGGGCAGAGAGAGAGGGAGACACGATCCGAAGCAGGCTCCAGGCTCTGAGCTGGCAGCACAGAGCGCGACATGGGGCTCGAACCCACAAACTGTGAGATCATGCCCTGAGCCGATGTCGGATACCTAACTGAGGCACCCAGGCAGCCCTGTCGCGGTTTTAAGAAGAAATTCAGCAATATGACCAATATGACTCCCATCATGAGTCACCTGACCCGAAGTTTACATTCTTTCTATCACACCGGACTGCCTCTCAGAATGAGGTGTTTTGTGTTTTTGTTTTGTTGTTTTGTTTGTTTGGGTTTTCTGGTGGGGGGAGGGGAATCCCGCCTGCCTGGCTTCCAAAGTTTCTCCGTGTTTTCCGTAGGCCCGGCCCAGCCCAATTTTCCATTTGGGTAAAAAGAGCCTCGTCCCAGTGCTCGTCCCAAGTCACGTGAAGTGGCGAGAAGAGACTTGATAAACACAAGCCCCAAAGCCTCTTTAAATAAATAAGAAAGTGGAAATCACTTTTACAGGGTGAGCTTCCCCAGAAAGCGCTCCTGTTCTGCAGCCCTGGAATCCTTAACATAAACCAGGGCCGCTCCTCCCCCGCCCTGCACGGAGCAGCTGAGGCTGAACTCGGCCTCCGAGGCCTCCTTCCTCCTTCAGAGAGCCTGGGGGTCCGGGCAGTACCTGGGCAGGCCGTCTCTGAGCAGGCCCCGGTCAGGCAGAGCCACATCAAACCACCATGGGTCCTGCTGTCGGGAAGAGAGCCTGAGGGTGCGTGTCCTTTGAGGGATTTACCCTTCGAATGCAGAATTATTAATGCCCAAAGTAGAAATACTGATCATCGAGCTTGAGGAGGATGCCAACTTCTTTAACATGAAAGGGGAGGGAGGGAGGGAGGAAGGGAGGAGAGAGACAGGGAGGGAGGAGGGAGGAGGGAGGAGGGAGGCAGGAGTGAGGGAGGGAGGAAGGGAGGAGAGAGAGAGAGGGAGGGAGGGAGGAGGGGAAGGAGGGGAAGGAGGGAGGAAGGAAAGGAGGAAGGAGGGAAGGAGGAAGAAGGGAGATAGGGAGGAGGGAAGGAGGGTAGGGAGGGAGGGAGTGAGGGAGGGAGGGAAGGAGGGAAGGAGGGGGGAGGAAGGGAGGAGGGAAGGAGGGAGGAGGGAGGAAGGGAGGAAGGAGGGGAGGGAGGGAGGGAGGAAGAAGAAGAAAGAAAGAAGAAAGAAGAAGAAAGAAAGAAAGAAAGAAAGAAAGAAAGAAAGAGAGAAAGAAAGAAAGAGAAAGAAAGAAAGAAAGAAAGAAAGAAAGAAAAGAAAGAAAGAAAGAAAGGGAGAAACAGAGAGGGAGGGAGGAAGAAAGGAGGGAGAAAAGGAGGAGGAAGGAGGGAAGGAGGAGGAGGGAGGGAGGGAGGAGGAGGGAGGGAGGGAGGAGGGAGGAAGGGAGAAGGGACGGAGGAAGGGGGGTGGGAGGGAGACAGTCCCCACACAACACTGTTCCATGTATTTTTACCAAGGCGAACACTGTCGTTCATTCCTCCTTTTTCCTCTTTTCCTAACAAGCACCAACAACCAGCAGACGACACAATCTCAACATGTGGCTCCTGAGTTCTTGGCCATGGCCCAGTCCTGGACCTGAGGGCGCGGGCCTCGGCTGAAATCCCTGACAAGCAGACGTCTGGTCCCCGTGTGGGCGCCGCTCTCGTCCAGGGACCCAGGAGCCCCCCGAGGCAGCAGCACTGGGACAGACTCTTCTGGTGACCTCCTGTGAGCAGACGGCACCGGGCCGGCTTTCTCAGGAGGATGGAGGCGGCTGCTGGGGAGGGGGAGGGGGGAGGGCAGGAGCCTCCCCCCTCCCCCCAGCAGAGCTGGGGAGCCCCGGAGGCTCTGGAGGTGCGCAGGCCCCTGCAGCAACCCTTCCCCGGCTGGTCTAAACTGACCACCTGCCAGGCAAGGCCGACAGCCTGTCACATGCAGAGATCACACAGGCTGACAGGGTGGCGGGAGACCTTATTCTAGACCCTAGACCCACTTCCTACGTGGGTCCAGAGACCACCGCCGGCTCCCACCCAGCCTTGTCCCGTGACCCCTCGGAAGCAATCACATTTGCAGCGTGCCCCGTACATTCCTCTCTCTCTCTCTCTCTCTCTCACGCACCACTGGTAACAGAACTTACACTGCTTTGAGCGATGCACTCGGAGAGGTGTTTTCTCCTCTAACTCGTTAAAACTGACTGGCTGTGACCTCGACCCCCACTGGAGGTGGTTGTAAAACCGCCGTGGCTCCTGCAGCCAGCATCCTACCTTCCCGGGCAAACATCGTGGGCTGACGTCATAGGTCAGGCAGAAATTCTACACCAGGGGCTTGGTTTCTCTCATTGCCCTTTTCTGGAAATTTCCCCGTAGAGCCCCGCGCCGCCGGTGCTCTGAACAGAATTCAGATAAGCCCACGGCCCCGCCCCCGCGGGTTCTCAAGGCACACCTTGCTTGCTTTCCTGGTCTTTCCAAGGAGAATCCTGTAAGATCTCCACTCCACCTTTAAGACAGCACGGAGAATGGGAGAAGGGTCAGAAGACTAAAGACGGGTAAATATTTGTCTAACGTTTTTGCCAAATTGGACTCTGGAGGCTTCTGACTGGCCGGGTGACAGAACAAGTGATTTGTGAACATTTACAGGGAAAAGCAGAAATCACTAGCCGTCTAAATGGGTTCACTAAGAAAAAAAATCTCAACAAACCAACCTCATTTCTTCTTCTGGCGCGGGCTATAAAACCCAAAAGAGTGCCACGGAGAATACGTTTGGATCTCCTTGAGTTGCATGAAAAAAAAAAACACACAAAAAAAACAAACAGAAATAAATCTGCTTCGGGGAGGGGGTGGACAATTTTGGAGGCTACTGATAACAGACCCTTAGGAACCCTGAGGAATGCTTCCAGGAAGACCCGAGTCCCCGGAGTCTGGGGACTCAGACTGGTCGCGCTGGCCGTCAACGACTTCTCTAATCTGTGAACCAATGGTAATGGCGTGGCATGCCTTTGATCGTAACTGATAAATGCACGAACCGGCCCCACACCTAGAACTTCACAGTTTTACCAAGTACGTTCACATGCCTTATCTCATTCCGCCCTCTCAAGGCAGAGGGCCAGGCATCATCAGGCTCGGCCGTCGGGGTTTCTCAAGCCCGGCCGTGCGGACGCTTTGGGCGGATGGACTCCCTGCAAGGATGCCAGGAGCACTCGCCCTACAGCGGCGATGGAAAAACGTCTCCAGACCTTGTCACACGTCCCCCGGGGACCAAAATCACCCTGGTTGAAACCCACTGGCTTCAGTGGCTTGATCACGGTCCAGAATTAAGAGGGTGCTGGGTCAGCATCTGCCTTCAAGTCTCCTCAATTCAATTCCTCCTACGCTCTCCGAAAGCTGGGAGGGAGAGCGGAGATGATGGATGGTGGAGACCAAGAACCAAAACTATCCTGACTGAAGTGCTAGGCCAAAATCAATACTAGAGGAGCCCAAAGGTCCGTAATCTGGCTTTAAAGGGGTCTGTCTTTGTTCCTCCTCTGCTCCTCCCGCTCCTCACCCAGGGCACCTGCCGACCCCCAATACCCATCCACGAACGTCCCCATCTGGGAGTCTTGGGGATCCAGTACATTTGGTTAAAATCCTGGCTCTGCCCCCCGGTTTCTGTCGCTAGGAAAGGATTACTAATATCAGCCTCCTGGTTTTGCTTCTGGGATTCAGAGAGAATCCACTCGGCACACGGCAAGTTCGCTGGGAGCCGGCGTCAGTGATGGCCGGTAAATAGGCAAACAGCGAGCACGTCTTATACCCCAAACGTCAGCCCCCACCTCGGACAAGGTGAAGGTCAGAGAAGAAACGACGGCAGGCCTGGGCCTGGACTTTCTCTCCCATTTCCTGAGAACACCGTCTTGTCCTCGGAGCGTCAACGGCTACCATTTCTCAGGGTCCCTCTGGTGACAAAGTGACCACGAAGAGGACGGACTCTCTCCAGAGAATTTGCTGCTGGCTTCGGCAACGAGAAAGGTCAACAACGCAAAGGTTAACATGCGGTGAGGGCTCTGAATAGTTTCTAAGTGTTTCATCACACTCACTAAGGTCACAGGCTCTCAGAGCTGAGACACGGCAGAGGTGGTGTGGTCCGGGCCTCCCCGGCGAGGCCGGAGTGCCGCCTGCAGCCCCCTACCAGCTTCAGGGGGGGCCGGTCACCACCCGTCCCCCACTCCCAGGAAAATATCTGGGCCCAGATCACCCTCAGGGATGCCAGCTTCCTACAGGGAGGACAGGCACAATATCCCGCATTAAAAAGAGGGCGTATCCTGATGTTCACTCGTCCAGGCCTCCCGGGAACAAACCATACCAGCACCCACTGAGCAAACTGGCTCGATCGAATTTGGAGGTGTTATCATCTGAGAGTAACAAAATACAGTTCATTGAACCAGAACACGTGCGCAAGCATCAACGAAAAGCCGGTAGGTCCAGGAAGAAATCCACAGATTCAGGCTACATGCCTGTCACAACTCGGTTAACCTTCTGGAATCTGTTTCCTCGTCTGAAAGGTGACGGAAATGGACGTAAGGCGTGATGCGTTCAAGGGCACGGTACAGCGTCTGGCTAACAGTCAACAAACGTTAAGTTTCTCTCCCCTTCCTGCGCCAACAGGCGGATCTGAGACTATCACAAACACGCAGTGCAGAAAGTACGAGAAACAGAATTTCCCCCTTTCAGACAAGCAAGCGTCGCCGAGTCGAGCCTGGGCACAAGCAATGGGGTGGGAGGTGGGGGGGGCTTGTTTCCTCCTCTCGTCACCCCTGTCGTCTGAGGTCACGTGGGGGATCTCTCTGCATCCGAGTCTCCAGCTCAGCAAACTGTGGCTGGAGCACTCTGAGGGAGAAGCTGAGATCGAACACTGGGTTTGCGGGGGGAGAGCTGGGCTTTCTGCAGTGGCCAGTGCGCGGATCGGCACGTCACAGAGACACAGTCAGAGAGGGGAGGCGGCGGGGGTCAGAGAGGGGAGGCGGCGGGAGTCAGCTAGGGGAGGCGGTGGGAGTCAGGGGAGTGGTGGGTGTCTCCTGGGAGACCTCACACACATGGGTGCAGGTCTGTGGGGCAACAGGCTCCGGAGCCTTCCCCCCCGACGCTGAGCGCACAACGGGGACAGTAACGGCCACAGCCCAGTCCTAGAGGGAAGGCGGAATTTGGCAACGTGGCCAGTCCCCTGCTACACGGTACCCCCCAAAGGGCCTCTTGCACGCCCATGAGAGCCGAATCGTCTCTTCAGAGATCACTCCGGGAGGGCGAACAAGAGCAGCAGGCAAAACGGGTGCCTTCACCCCTGCGCGGGAAGGGGTCTCAGAGGGGAGCTCACACCCTCTTGGGGCAGCCCCGGTCACAGCCACCAGACCCGAAGGCAGGGTCTCGCGCAGACACCGGGAGCACGATGCCACCCCCGGGGAAGGCCAGCACTGTGGGCTGGAAGGCGGCTCCGGGTTTGCCGGTCTGCCCGACCGGTTCAAACCTTGTTTTCTGTCCCCTAAATGTCACGGGTGTAACTGTCAAGGAGCCAGAGGGCTCGCCCACATTGGACAGTTCCTTTAAGGGCAGAAGCTTGGCTGGATTTCTGTTTCCACAGCACGCAGCGAGGTGCCTGGCATAGGGCGGATGCCTGGGAAATAAATGTCGCGTGAAGATATCCTCCGGGGCCCTCAAGGGGCAGGTGCAGGGCACGGGGCTCCAGGGCGGGCCTTGATGCTGAGGCACAGGGGACGGGAGCCTCTCCCCAAGGAGGGTACGGGTGCCCGTGACCGCCAGGCTGGAAAGCGTGTACCCTTCCCCTTCCTTTTGCCTCTCCTGGACGCAGAGTGGGGCCTAGCTCAACCACACCTGGAAAAGACAGAGAGGCCCAGGGGACAGGCAGTGTTCACTCACAAGTGAACGGGTCACGACCCAACCCACCAGCAGCTGGAGGATGGAAAGGAAACTCTTCTCCTGGGCGGCCAATCCCGAAGCGAAGGCGCTGACGACTGAGGTCAGAGCAGGAAGAGGGAAGGCATCATCCGCAGGAGGTTCTGGAAGGCAGCACCCCCCCACCCCCCGCCGAGGCAACCTCTCCCCACTCAGCTCGGGCCCTGGCTTCTCCTCCTGCTGACTCAGGACTCACTCAGATGCCGACGGGTCTCCAGCGAGAGCCCTGAGAGGCGCCGGCTCTGTCACCCTGCTCGGATCTCAGGCTGCGGCACGGATGTGCTTAAAATTAAGAAGTCCGACCTTGGCGCCAATCTGGAGTCGGCTGCACCCTGCGACAACCGCCGGGGAGGGCTCAGGGAAGAGCTGCGGGGAAGGAAGAGTGCCCTCAATCCTCCTCGAGCTTCTCTCCCTCCTTCCATCCCCTCCGTGAAGACCGGCCTTGGCTTTCTAACAAGCAGATGATAAGGGCCCATCAGGCTGGGAGGGCGGGAAGGTCTCAGCCGAAAGGAAAGCACTCGGTGGCCCATTTGCCCAGAAGGAAATCTAACAGCCTGCACGGAGAGGGCCCAGATGCCCGCCGGGCTGCCTGCGTTCACGTCCTGGAATTTTCTCTGACGCCTGAGAAGTTACGCAGCCGCTCTGGGCCTCAGGTGACCCGCCTGCAGAAGAGCCACATTAACGGAGCTTCCCTCAGAGGGCCACCGCAAGGACTGCGTGGGCCAAAATATTTAAAGCACTGCAGCGCCAGACCTGGCCCGTAACAGAGTTCAACAGTTAGCCATTAACATCGTCACTGCCGGGGGGCTCTCGGAGTGCCGCCCTTGCTGGGATCCTTCCCCCCCAACCCCCGCAGCCCCCCGCCACCGCCCAGCCTCAGTAACTGAAAATCAGGACAATCAGTAGCACTTACTGTGCAGAACGGGGGGCCCAGACGACAGTCAAGCCAGAAGAGGAAGAGAGAGACAAAGGGAAAAGCTGGAGATGTCAGAAGCCATTCACTATCTCGTAGAGATCCGTGTCTCGTCTCCTGGATCTCGGTTGGCCATCACCTAACGGCTTTTCCTTGGCCTCTGGGTGTTTAGATTACACGGGGCATTCATTGCACGGTAGCACGTAGCGCCTTGGGTAAGAAACCGAGGCGGGCAGTGTGGAAACAGGCTGTGTGGACGCAGATGGGGACAAGAGCTCTCGACAGGACCCAGCTGCTCAATCACACGGATTCTCCATGGAAATGCGGATCCTGCACGAATCTCACGTGCTCCTAATAACCCTCTTGCTCCGAAGCCAGCCACGCGGGGTCTGGGAGCTGCAGGCGAGGCGCCCTGTTAGACAAGCCCGAGCTCCTGCTTTTGGAGGAACAGAATGCACAGACCCAAGAGAATTCCTACAGGAACTGTGCAGGCTCGCACGTCTTACTGACAACGGCTGTGCTTCAAGAAGTTGATTTTCGGGGCGCCTGGGTGGCTCAGTCTGTTAAGCGGCCGACTTCGGCTGGGGTCATGATCTCGCGGTCTGTGAGTTCGAGCCCCGTGTGGGGCTCTGTGCTGACAGCTCGGAGCCTGGAGCCTGCTTCGGATTCTGTGTCTCCCTCTTTCTCTCTCTCTCTTCCCCTAACCCCCCTGCACCCTGTCTCTTTCTCAAGAAAAGTAAATAAAGAAAAATTTTAAATAGGAGGTATGGGGAGCCTTCCCCAAGCCTGCTGCTGATTGGGCCCAGAATGAACACACCTCAGGGGGTCCTCGCTAACCCACCCCGTCAGGATGACAGGGCTCAGTGTCACCACCACCCACTGAACAGCTTCAGCACCGAAACACTCCCCAGTTCTGTAGACCGGTCAGTACCAAGAGCCATTCTGCTCACGGAGCGCTCCTTTATCAGAAACCCTCCTCTACCACTCCCTGCACACAGGGAGTCAGAAAAGGCAGCAAATGCTTCCCTAAACCCAGAGGACACGGACAGACAAGAACGGTGCATCGGGTATGCGGGACAGCGCAACTCCTTCCCCCACAGAAAGATCCACGCACGGCCCCCCTGTTTCACCCTGGCGAGGCCCCTCCGAGGACCACCTTCTGCTGGCCGCCTGTGTGCTTCCCGGGGCCTCGCTGGATCCGCCTGTCCGGGTCCCGGAGCCCAGCGGCGCTGGCTACACTCGCACCGAGAACACAAGACACTCACGAAACCACGCGCGCGCCTGGCAGCGGTTGCAAAGACCCCGGAGCCGGGCCCCGCTCTCTGAGCCTGGACAAGATGGGCCCGGACGGGGAAGGTCGGTCCCAGCGGCCGCTGCGGCACTTTTCTGGGACTGTCCCTGACCCCAGCCTCAAAGGAACGCTTTTACTCCTTTCGAATCTCACACCTCCCCCTCCGGTGCACGATCCACACGGACGCTGTCGAGGGAAACACCTCAGCTGGTGCCCCTGCGGGAGGTGACTTATTTTTACAGCAGTTAAGATACCGCAGCCAAACATGCCCTGTGTTTCTGCGAGGAGAGACAGAGGTCCGGGCAAGGGAGGGAGGCAGGTGCGCGCACTGCGCGAGGACACGCTGCGCGCGGAGCCTGAACTGTGCGCCGGGTCCCCAGCCCCACAGCGGCGGCCCTCAGCCCTCCCGGTGGCCGGGAACTGCAGGTCCGGGACCGCCGGCGTCCGGAAGGGCCTCTTCCCCGCGCGGCCACCGCCCGCGCCCACGCGTCTTAGACCCGCGCGCGGGGGGCCGCCTCCCGGCATGCTCGGCGGCGGAGCGCGCGCCCGCGCGGTCACGTGACGAGCGGCGGGGGGCGGGGCGGTCACGTGACGGGGCGGGCCGCCACCGCCCGCCCGGAGGGGTCCCTGCGTCTCGGTCCCGGCCTGTGCACCCGGCGGCGCGGCTCCCCGCGGGGGGCTCACCGAGGGCGCGCGACGGGGGTGGTGGCCGGCGGCGAGGGCCCCGCGTGTCACCCCGCCACGTGGGCTGCCCGCCTGGGGCCCAGGGCTGACTTCTCAACCCGTCAGCTTGGGGGTCTTTCTCGGACCCCGCGGCTGCAGGCGCTGCTGCGCTCTCGAGTACGGCCCGATGCGCGCGCGAACCCCAGTGCCCGGTCCCTTCGGCTCACACTGCCCTGCAGAGGGGGCCGGGTCTGCGCCCCAGTGTCAGGCTGCAGACCCGGAGGGGCCCAGGCCCCATGCTGTCTGTCCAGATCCCAGGCTGCAGACGTCTGTCCAGACCCCAGACTGCAGACCATGGAAGGGCCAGGCCCCATACTGTCTGTCCAGACCCCAGGCTGCAAACTGCGGGAGGGCCAAGCCCTAGGCTGTCTGTCCAGACTCAGTGCTGCACTCTGTCCGTCTAGATCCCAGACTGCAGACCACGGGAGGCCCAGGCCCGCAGGCTGTCTGTCCAGACCCCAGGCTGCAGACCAGGGAGGGCTAGGCCACATGCTGTCTGTCCAGACCCTGCTGTCTGTCCAGACCCTGCTGTCTGTCCAGACCCTGCTGTCTGTCCAGACTCCTGGCTGCAGACTGTGGGAAGGCCGGACTCCAGTGCTGTCTGTCCAGACCACTGGGAACGGGAATGTCTGATAATTCAGGCTTAGCCTGAAGTCAGCATTGTTTGCAGTATAATAAAAAGGGCGTGCTCAATGAATGAATAGAATAAACATGAACAGGGGCACCTGGGTGGCTCAGTTGGCTGAGTGTCTGACTCTTGATTTCCGCTCAGGTTACGATCTCAGTTTGTGGGACTGAACCCCAAGTTGGGCTGTGGGCTGACAGCATGGAGCCTGCTCGGGATTCTCTCTTCCCTCTCTCTCGGTGCCCTTCCCCTGCTCACGTGTGCGCGTGCACACGTGCGCACTCTCTCCCTCTGAAAATAAACATTTTTAAAAAGCGTCTAATGTTCTGAGAAGCAGAACAGCTCCAGTGACTCCGGTAAAATCAGACCCAGAGGTTCCCTGCGCTCAGGTCACTGTCCACACAGCGGAATCATCCCAGAATCTCATAGAAGATTGAGGAGCTAATTCATTGATCGCTCACTCACCTCACATTTTACAGAAACACTCTGGCGGCGAGAAGGAGGATAGAGATTGGGGAAACGTAAAACTGGGGTCCACAACGCCGGTTCTCTCCCTCCCGCCTCCCGTGTCCTGCCAACTTCCTGGGTCACGTCGCTATTCAGAAGCACCTGAGTGCACATGGGCACCCATTCCTTCAGCCGCCAACTAGAAGGACTTGGGTCTGTGACGGCCTCCACCCCATCCCACGAGGCTGGGCTGGACTCGACGCTGGAGGCCGCGGGCGTCTCCCCGCCAGCTACCGTGAAACCACGCTGGGAGCGTTCTCCTGCCCCTGAGAACAGATCTTGGAGCAGCTCCCTCTCAAACAGGTCACTTGAGGCTTTGAGGCACACCTGGGGGGCTCAGTCAGTCGAGCGTCTGACTCTTGATTTCGGCTCAGGACGTGATCTTGCAGTTCATGGGATCGAGTCCCGCGTCGGGCTCTGCACTGATGGCACAGAGACTGCTTGGGATTCGCTCTCTCTCTTCACTCTCTGCCCCTCCCCAGTTTGTGCACGCATGCTCTCTATCTCTCTCTGTCTCTCAGAATAAATAAACATTAAAAAAAAAAAAAAAACACCACAGGTCATTTGAGGAATTTGAAAAGTCCCTGGGACTGAAGCAAATCGTCTCAAGCAAGCGCAGAGGTGCTGGGAAGGCACTGTGATCAACCAGAAGAGATCTTCTGCCCTGTCTCCCAACTCCAGGAGCCCAAACATCACCCCACCAGCCCGCTCTCTCTCCTTCCAAGCAGCTGTGGGCTAAGGGTGCCACCCGCGGGGAGTTGCCGGGAACATCTGGGCAGATGGTCCCCCTTGCCCTTCCTGGGCTGTGAAGGTCAAATGCATTCAGAAGCCCCCCACCCCACTAACCAGAAAGATTTCAAGAGTTTCAGGCAGAGGCAAGTACAAATATTTTTTAGCTTTATTTCCAGAAAGAGAGAGAGAGAGAGAGAGAGAGAGAGAGAGAGAGAGAATCCCAAGCAGGCTCTGTGCCATCAGCCCAGAGCCCGATGCGGGGCTTGAACTCATGAACCGTGAGATCATGACCCGAGCCCCGAAGCTGGATGGTCAACCAGCTGAGCCCCCCAGGTGCCCCAAGGCAGTATAAAATTTCTACCGAGTCAGGTGAAGGGGACGAACAGGGTGTCCGGAAGTTGAATTCAACTCCGGCAAAATAACAAATAATAGAAAACAAGTAACAAATACCTGACAGTGAACCATTTGGGGCTGGACAGCTGTTTCCTCTGAGTAACTACACACGCAGCTTCCTTTCGCAGCTCCCTTTCGCCTACTTCCATCCCCAGCTTCCTTGACGGGGAACTTTCTAGAACTTGCTGAAAGGGAGCTCAGGAGATCAACAAGTCTTTGGGTTCTAAACCTCCAGACTGCAGCTGAGACTGGCTTCCAGCCATGGATGTCCTAAAGGGGCGTGCACGAGGGTTTGGGACGTATGCATTTCCCCAGCGGGGAAGGAACACCACTTTCGACCGCTTTCCAAAATGACACGAGACCCCAAAGGGGTTAAAATCCACCGGTCTGGCCTAGCTCACAGAGGAGCCCCAGAAAACTCAACTCAGTGCTCCAGGTGACAGAGCAAATTATATGTCACCTTCTAAAGCTGGTTGGGGTCCGTGGGAGGAGGAAGGCACCACATGAGCTAACAGGCCTTTTCCCTTACTAATTACAAGGATTCCGTGAAGTTTCCAGCCGCCACTCTGTCTGGCTTTCTGGGCCTGGGTGTGTCGGTCGCCACTCTGTTGCCAAGGTGTGCAGATGGCCAGGAGACTGGGGGTGGCTGGGTCTGGCCAGGGGCCAGCTAGCTAACACCCAGGCACCTGCTCTCAGCCGAATGCTATCTGGGAATTCAAAAAGGGGTTTAAAAAAAAAAAACCCTTCTTAGGGCGAGGCACAGTTCAGTCCTCTAAGAACCCATCACAAAGGTCGGCCGCATAAGAAAAATTAGTGAAAAACCATCTCCCGCGAGGACCGGATTGTCCCCGTGTTCAGGCCAGGATGATTACGAACAATCTCGAAAAGGGGAAAAGGAAAATTCTACCAGGATAAGTCAGAAGGGCAGCATGGCTGCAAATAAAGTCGGATTTGAAGAGCAAACCACAGAAGAGAAAAATATTTGTAAATAGCCACTGAGAGCTCACCATATAAAAACGCTATCAACACGGGCCATCACTTCTGCAGGGCATTTATACACTTGCTCCGTGGGGATAAAGCAGGAGTTTACAGAGGAGTAATTAAGGGCCATCATCACAAGGAAACACGGAGAGCCCCACTTGAAAACTAAAGGATCACAAATTTCAAACTTTAAGGCACGAGCCGTACCAAAAACAAAGCAAACCCAGTGGCGGCGGAGAAACCAAAGCACTCAGGCTTTGCGGGTGGCTCTGTGATGGGTTCTGCTTACGCTCCTGGACCCCCGTCCGCCTCATCTGAAGAGGGATTGCTCAGCCCGAAGAGAAATCATTCACAGAAAACACCCAGAGCTGTGCCCGGTTCAGTGAGCGGCTATTACTATTACGTAATACTGTACCCACTGAAAATCACAAGCAGAGGACCTAGGTCAACTCACGAAACAGAATATGTGAGAGGTCATCACCACGATGAAATCAAAAGATAAAAACGAGCACGATCGGATTGCAGTTAATGCGAAACAAAATGACGCAGCTTATCAAAGACCCGAGTACACTTGGAAGGAGTTAAATCGGCCCCTTGGCCGTGGGTATCGTTAGATTCTTTCTCAGTAATATTTAAGTTTACGTTAAAAAAAATCACAAAGAACAGGGGCGTCTGGGAGGCTCAGTTGGTTAAGCGTCCAACTCCGGCTCAGGTCGTGATCTCACGGTTGGTGAGTTCGAGCCCCGCGTGGGGTTGTGGGTTGACGGCGCGAGCCTGCTTGGGATTCTCTCTGTTTCCCATTTTGTGCAGCTGAGGGCTCCTTAACTAACAAGGCAAGGGTCCCAGGCAGGCCCCTCGGGTCTCTGAGCCTTATGGGTTGTGCCAGGACGTGTCACTGTGTCCCAGCCGTGGAGAGAGCCCAGGGGCGGGGGCACAGGCCTAAGGACGGCTCCAGGTGAAACGGCGAGCCGGTGACAGCACTGGGCAGCAGGGGCGCCAGACGTCTAGCCCCTTAATAGGGGACCCCCTGGCCACCAGCACTCCCATTTCCGGAATGCCACATCTCACAAAGGCTGTGACAGAACTGCCCTCTGGAGCAGGCTTCCAGAAGAGGTACAGGACAGCAGGCTCAGTTTGAGTTGCAGATAAACAACGAGTCACGTTTTGGTATAGACATGTCCCATACGGGAGGCTTTCTGTGCTTCTGGTCCAGCTGTCTCTCCTCTCTGCCAGGTACCAGACCAGGGACAAGGGCCTCTCTGCCCCCTCGGCATCCGGGCTGCCCTGGGTGTGTCTGGCCCCACGAGGTCTCCGAGGATTCTGGAAAGGTCTAGCATGAGTTTTACAGCCATAAACAGGACGTGGCCGATACTGGAAATGCAGAGGGGGAGTGGGCATCCCTGGGGCCCTGGGAGGGTTGGGAACGATTCACGGTGGCCCCTGACATCCAGTGTCCCCCAAGGAATGTCTCAGATGGAGCAGAGGTATGATGTCTACCCTGTCTCGGAACGAAACCCCCAAGACCGTCAACAAGCCACAGAAAGCAGCAGTGAGGGAGGGGCCTTAGCCCTCGTCTGTCCACCGTCTACAGCCACCTTATGTGAGGTCATGCTGGGCTCAGTCTTCCTCCAGCAGGCCACGCATGGTCCCCCAGACTGAGACCAAGGCCAAGGCCAAGGCCAAGGTCTGTTGAAGGTGCTTGGTGTGGCACCATCCACCTGCTCACAAACGACCCTTTAGTGAGCTTGGCCCGTGATACGGGTCGCATTTCCTGGAAATGTCCCATCTGCTGTCCCTCCAGTGTCCTGCCCAGAGCTGGTCCCTGTGAAGAAACAGCTCACCGACCGTGGAAGACTCATGACTGACCGGCCACAACCTTCAGCCAAGTCCCAGCAAAAGACAGACTTCCCTCCCCCTCTCACCCCCGTCTGCTGCCTCCTGTCAAAGGTGCTGTGCTAACAGGTGATGCTAGAAAAGCAGCTTGGGTTGGGTGGGGGGAGGGGGGTGGGCTGGCGACCTCGACCCCTGGGAGGACCGCAGGGAGGGGACACACAGAACCTCCGATGGCGGCTGTGATCCCTTTTGGTCAGTTGCCTTTGTTCTTTGCAGAGATGCGGAGAAAACTAACCAGAAGCGGCAGGAAAGAAGGAAGCGAGCAGAGCCCACGACACGATCCACAGGGCTTTGTGTGAAAGCGACACAGTGCGGCACCCCAAAAAGGAGGGGGAAAACAAGGCGAGAGGGCCACGAAAGGTAATGAAATATAAATCTCTCTTCTGCAGTCCCTCTCCCAACCTGATCTACTCGCTTCTTTACTCTCTGATGTCTCCGGGGGAATCAGACCCTCCGGGGACCTAGGGGCCTCCTCCCTGCGACTCTGGCCAGGGGCGGGGCGTCTCCCCTTTCCCTCTCAGAACCGGCTCATTGTGTGGCTCCGCCAGCCTGGGGTGTGGACGGAAGTCACATCCCGGCTGGGGACACCAGCACACCAGCAGCAGGGACTCTGGGCCCACGTGAGCAGTTGCTGGGGGGCAGGGAGAGGGAGGCCGGCTGGGGCCTGAGTCCCCGGGGGACTCAGGCTCCATTGTGTCACTGGGCTTCATCTACAAAACACACACTCAAAGAGAGAATGATTAAGAATTTCAAGAGGGGAGGGTGGGGGGAGCCTGGGTGGCTCAGTAGGTTAAGCATCTGACTTGGGCTCAGGTCATGATCTCCTGGCTCATGAGTTCGAGCCCCGCACGGGTCTCAGTGTTGACAGCTCAGAGCCTGGAGCCTGCCTCCTATCCGCTGTCCCCCTCTCTCACTGCCCCTCCTCTGCTCATTCTCTCTCTCTCTCTCTCAAAAATAAACATAAAAAAAAGAATTTCAAGACCATGGTTTCAGAGCATTAAATCCCAAGGGCACGACCCAAGGGCACGACTGTGGGAGCGAAGGGCCCTGGGCTGTGCTGGTCACATGCCCAGGACACAGTCCTGAGGTAACTAACGGTGCTCATTAAGAGAGAAGGAGGAATGAAAAGAAGAAAAAAAAAAAAAAAAAAAAAGCACAAAAGTTCCTCCTGTTAAGTGAGGGTGCCCGGGGGCTCATTAACATAGGATGAAATATTTAACTTTTGTCACTTAAAAAAATTAGGCCCAGGGTCGCCTGAGTGGCTCAGTCGGTTAAAGCGTCCGACTTCAGCTCAGGTCACGATCTCGTGGTCCGTGAGTTCGAGCCCCGCGTCGGGCTCTGGGCTGATGGCTCAGAGCCTGGAGCCTGCTTCCGATTCTGTGTCTCCCCCTCTCTCTGCCCCTGCCCCGTTCATGCTCTGTCTCTCTCTGTCTCAAAAATAAATAAAACGTTAAAAAAAAAATTAAAAAAAAAAAATTGGGCCCACACTCTCTCCGAGCTGACAAGACAGTTCCCAGTTGGACATGCACCGTCTGCCCCCCCAGTACCCCCCCAGAATCCCTGAACTCGGCTTGACATCCTCTCGAGATTCTGCCAAAGTAAAACGTTTCTCGCAGCGGTTCCCCAACCGGAAACAGTCACCTGCTCGGACCCTGAGTGTGTCTGGAAGTGGGGGGAGGGGGCGCACAGTGGCGGCGGGGGGCGGGGGGTTCCCACTGGCAAAGGGCACCCCGGGGCCAGAGAGGCTGAATGACCTGAGGGCACTGGGCAGCCCCAAATAAAGAAGGTAAAGCCCCCAATGCCAATCACGCCCCACTTGGAAAAACTGCACAGCGAAGTTACCAGTAACGAGATTAAATGGAAACCTACCATCTAGACCCACTCTCACTTGTCACGTCCCTGAACAACAGAAATCCCTCGTGACTGCTGTCCGTGGTCCCTTCGAGGTCTGAGCCGAACCTACTAGGGTGTCTGCCCCACCACCATTTCCCCCTCACCCAGAGGCGAGAAGGGGAAGGAGGGGCTTTCCCTGCAGTCTGGGACCCCGCTGTTCCCCCCACCGTCGGTTAGGGGGACCCCACTTGTGGGAGGGGGATGTCTGTCGAGACATCCTTATTTCTCCTCCCTCTGCCCAAGCGGGCCTACAACAGGCCTTCCTGGGGCGGGGGGGGGGGGATGTTCAGTCTCCCACAGAGAGTCGTCGTCTTCCCCCCACCCCCCCCCCCGTCGGCCTGGCCCCAGGGGTCTGGGAGGAGGGCTCCAGGAAATCTCACGGTGGCACGCAGTGAAGCTGCCAGGGTGGAAACTTAGCAAGAGTGAGATAATGGCCTTGGTTTTATATATAGCACCTGTGTCTTCCGGAGACCACAGAGCACAGGGTGAGACCAGGGTGAACCTTCTACCGCCCCGAGGGGTAGGCCGCCCTTCTGGGAGCCCGGGGCCTCTTGCGGGGAACCGTCCGGTCGCGGTGAGGTCCACACCAGTCTGGAGTCCCGCCCTCCCGGCCACCGTGGGCACGGACCCGAAGCCGGGGCGAGCGAGGGGGAAGCAGGTGTTTAGGGCAGCCCCACGCTCGGGGTGCGGTGGGGAAAGGCAGCGGAGAGGGCCCGGCCACAATGCCACCGCTGGGGCCTCCTTTACCGAAACAAATTCCCAGAGCGGGCACATGTGCGAGGCTTCCTGCTCAGCCGAATGCAGCATGCCCATTCTGCAGCTGAGAAAGTAAAGGTGTTGCAGGCACCGGGGTCACGGTCAAGGGAGCGCCGGGCTGGGGGGGAAGGGCAGCTGGCCTTCTGGTCTTACGTGCGCTGGTCCTGCACGGCCTGCCGAAGCTTCTAGAAGGACCACATCGCTTTGTTGCCCTCAGAGTGAGAAGAGAACAACGGCACGGGCTGGGGCAGGGGGGCGGTGAAAAATGTTAGAGAGCCACCGGTGCATCACAGGTGCCCCTGAGAACCCGACGGAGGAGGGGGACATACACACAACCGGCTGAGGCGCCCGGCAGCAAACCGCGGGCTGCTGGTGACACTCCCCTGTCTGCACACCCTTCGGCGGCAGCCCCCCCTGGGGGGGGGCACATGCGTGCACACTCCACCCACCACACGTATGCACACACTCACACACGTGCATGCACACTCATGCACATGAGCGCACACACACCCATGCACACCTACACCCACACCTGTGCACACACTCATACACGTGCGTGTGAACACACTCACACGCGCCATACCCATACACACATGCACACACTCATACACATGTGTGCACACCCCATACACATGCGGATGCACACACCTATACCCACCCACCCATGTGCACATATTCATACATCCGTGCATGCACACACATGTGTGCATGTACACACACCCACACACGCGCATGCACACTCACACATGGACGCACACATCTACACCCACTCATACATGCACACACACGAATGCACACCATGCACACACTCATACACACACATATACACCCATGCACACGCACACACCTACACCCACACACATGCATACGTTCATACACACGTGCATGCACACACACATGAACGCACACACCTGCACACCCTCATACACATGCGGATACACACCCCTACACCCACCCATCCCATGTGCACACATTCATACACATGTACATGTACACACACACATACACACCCACACACGCATGCACACTCATACACACGTGTGCACACACGCATGAGCGCGGACATGTGCACGCTCACACCTACATCCACACCCATACACAGACCCACACACACCCATACACACCCACACCCACGTGTGCACACATTCATACACGTGCGCACACACACCCACGTACATGCAGGCATATGCCTACACCCACACCCATACACACGCGTGTGTGCTCCAGCAAGACCCCAGGGGTGATGGGACTCTGGACTTAGCCGGCTGTCCTGGGCTCTTCCCGTCTCTGGAATGCCCCCTACCTCCCCGTTCCCAGATGGTGACTAATCTTGTCTCCCTTCGAGTCCACCTGTACCCTCCCCCCGACACACACTTCTGTCCACCTCACTTGCCCCGGCTCCCTACACACCAGGGCGAAAAACAATTCAGAAATAGAGTGGAAACCAGGTTTGGAGAGAGCACGTCACCGGGGAGGGACGTGGCCACCGGCTGCTATTTTTATTTCTATTTTTCCAAGACCTCTGTGCCCCCTGTCGAGGGGTGACAAGGGCTGAATCCTCCCCACAGGTTTCCGGTTTTCTCCCAGTTTAGAGTCACCGCAGCCAGGCTCTGTCTCTATCTCCCCTCTCCAGGGCCTGGGACACAGTCGCGGTCTGAATGAGTTCCCAACAAGGAAAACACTCCTGGTTTTATCGAGCATTTGTTCAGGCTTTTGGAGAGCACCCGGGACGCCCTCGGTCAGGGCTGCTCACGCCCAGCGTGATCACACTCTTCCATCTCAAAAATCTATGGTTCGCAAAGGCTATCATCTTGCTCGACACTTGCCTTGGGCTCGAAAGCTGTTCTGTTTCCTCCAGTAACGGTGGGAGAAAGCCTCCCGGGGTCCAGATAAACACCCGTATCCCGATCAACCACTCCCCCCTCACGGACGCTAGCCACTGGATCCAGGTCGTGTCGACACGAACGCTCTCTCCCACGCCCAACGTTGTAACTCTAAAAATGAGGGCCCGTGACCCGATCCTAACCCGATGAGGGCCTCCTTGACTTTTTCGGGCAACTAAAATTTTGTGGCATCCTGATGGTCGAATTCTCTCTTTTCGTTCAACGGTCTCTCACTGAGCTTGGCGATAGGCCATTCCCTGAAGCCACGCTAGGAGGCCGCCAGAGACACGGCAAGGTGCCCACGCTCACACGGCTCAGGTACCCGCCTTGGACATCAGCGCCGTCCCCCAGGTCTTTCCAGTTCTTGTCCTGGACCCGTGGTAGGACTCGATGCCCTGCCCGCTTCACATTAGGGGAGGACACCACACTTGCTTGGCCAACGAAGTATGAGCAGAAGTGACGCGTGCTACTGCTCTGAGCCAGAACGTGACTCGCCATAGTCTCGTTCTCTCTGCCGCGGTGACCGGCCACGCTCCGGAGAGCGGCTGTGCCGTCGGCCTGGGGCTCAGAGTGAGGACACCACGCAGCAGAGCCCACGGCTGACCCAGACCGGGTGTGCAGGAGGCACAAGAAAGAAACCTTGGCGGTTTCACACTGCAGCTTGTGGGGCTGTTTGTTACGCCCGCAGAGCCTCACCCGTCCTGACCGATGCAAACCGGTGCTTGAAAACGTTCCATAGCTGCTGTGAACCTGCTTGCTGCTTGAAAGGAAGGAACGAGAAAACAGCAAGAGGGACGGAAGCGCAGGGTCCACAGCAAACTAACTATCTGTCTGTCATTCCTTAAATCTGCCTTGTCTTCTCACGCTCTCCTGCTTGTAGGCCTGTGTCCTTCTGCTCCGGAGATGGTTCCCTTTCTCTGCCTGGGTGAACTCCCTCAAACTGCCACCAAATCCCAGAGTGCCGTCTCTGGGGGTTCTCTTCCCGACAACCTCTGCTTCCAGCAGGACTGTGGATGGACTTGCCCTCCGCGCACAAGGACACAGTAAGGCGGCACGTAGCGTCGGGAAGGCGGCTCGAAGGACAACCTCTAGAGCACCGACTTTCCCCCCGACGGAGCACATCCGTCAGATGCGCACAACAGCTCCCCCCAAACCAAAACTTATCGGGCCCCAGACAGCAGGGGTGCCGCATCTGAGACACCCTTTTCCACAGCTCGAAGGCCTGGCTTCACGTCCTGAGGCTTCCGTGACTGTGATCTGGGGCACGTCACGTGACCCCTCGTTCAATGCGTAGCCGTAGCAAATACAGGCCCCAGCCGCTGCCACTTAACTAAGGTTCCCAGAAGGTAGGATCTACGCGTGACGTATACACACAGATCCCTCCCTGTCAGCACAACGTGGATACACTCAGCACCCAGTAAGTGTCTGTGGGCTGTGTCAGGAAAGAGCGGACCCTTTCCGGAAACCCACCCGTTTGTAAGTAGTGGACAAAGCCCTCTGCCTGGTCCCCCAAGGACCAGGGTCTGTGCGTGCAGCCGACCTTCGCGGGTTTGCGCGTCGGGTATCCTGTCGCTTCCAGTTGACCGCAAAGTACGAGCACCATTACGGTAACTCTCAGTGAACCAGACTATTTCAGCAACGAGACCAACGCGCAGCACCCTGGACGAATGCAGGTTCACGGGAAATAAATGTTACGACCGCGACGCTATCTGGAGAAGCGACTTGAAGCCGAATGAACCAGTCACCGAGAGCCATAACACATTTTATTTATTCGACCTCAACCCGAGCACAGATAGCAAGTTTTAGCTGGAACCAGGAGTGTAACAAGAGGGTTTCCCCCCCCTTCTTTCCTCGCCTCTATTGAACAAGTTCAAACGGGAATCAAACCTATTGGTTTATTTTAAGTTTATTTATTTAATTTTGAAAGAGAGAGAGGCGAGGAGGGGCAGAGAGAGACGGGGAGAGAGAAGCCCGAGCAGGCTCCGCACCGTCAGTGCAGAGCCCTCCGCGGGGCTCGAACTCACGAACCGTGAGATCGTGACCTGGGCCGAAATCAAGAGGCGGGCGCTCGACCAACTGAGCCACCCAGGAGCCCACCCCCACCCCCTCAAACGGAGGCTTTGAAAAAGTACCAAACCAGAAAAATATTCTGAACCAAACTGTCATGTGATTCAGCTACCTCTTTGATCTTGGGCCCCATCAAATGACGGCTGAGAGGGGCCAGAATATTCTAGTAGGGCCACAGGGACTGTGTGGAAAGTCTGCGATCATCTACCCCCATGACACTATCTCCACTAGCCGGGCTCAGGGGACTCCTGTCAAAATGCTCTGTTCATTCTCCGAGAACCCCCTGAGCCACACAGAAAACAATCCCTTCTTTGTGGGAGACTGTTTGTACAAATTCACCAAAGGAGGTTTGGCAAATATTATACTTCATTATACCGAGGAAGAAACAGTCACGCCTTTTCATTTCTTATGACTCATTGAAACAGACGAAGGATGCGTATTTCACACACACTGTGAAGTCCCAGGTACATCACGAGGCGGAAAAACAAAAGTAAACACATTCTTAAGCCGAGGACATCCGTGGGACCTCACCCCATTAACACCCAAGGCCACTTCCTGCTGCCCCTCCTGGGACAGGGGGCAAGAGGCAAAAAACCATCAACAACGCTGCCCACCAGCCCGCCATGCGAGGTGCGACCTCGGTGCTGGTTTTCGAGAGAAAAAAAGGACCCCGGTCACCACTGCTTCGAGCAGTTTTAAATTCTACACTCGCTTTTTCTTTCGTGTGTAACCAACACAAAAAGGGAAGCGTTTCTGGGACCTTCAGCACGACCCTGTTGCAAAACTAAACCCCAAAGCGCAGGCCGGGCTGAAGAGGTGCAAAGGGAAGCTGGCTGGGGGGCCTGCTCCTTAGCCAGGGTCCTCAAGGAGGCCTGGAGGGAGGCCCACTGAGGGGCCAAGGAGACACTACGGGCTCGTGCCTTTGGTTTTCTCCTTATTTCCGGGCCCAACAATCAATAGACAACTTGCCTTAACTACAGCCCCCCCGCCCCCCCCACTGCGTGAGTCAGCCTCGATGGGATCCCGTGGCCACAGATGGGTGGGTGATGGTGTGGGTGGGGGCCACGTCAGCGGGGAGGCTGCTCTGGGTCACGGTCACCACTCTATTTGGGAGACAGAGAAGGTAGGGGCGGGACGGGACCTCAGGGGTGACCAAGTACCCTCCCTGGAGCGCAGAGAGGCACAGCCCCGCGATGGGACACACGGCGGGTGGGGGGACCAATGCACAAGGCTTTTGACACCCTGCCCGCATCTTCCAGCACCCCTGGGGAATGTTTTTTTAAAACCAGATCGGGGGCGCCTGGGTGTCTCAGTGGGTTAAGCGTCCGACTTCGGCTCAGGTCATGATCTCACCGTCTGTGAGTTCAAGCCCCGTGTCGGGCTCTGTGCTGACAGCTCAGAGCCTGGAGCCTGCTTCGGAGTCTGTGTCCCCTCTCTCTCTTCTCCTCCCTGCCCGTGCTTCATCTCTCTCTCTCTCTCTCTCTCTCTGTGTCTCTCAAAAAATAAACATTACAAAAAATTTTTAAGCCAGATCACTTCACCAAAAAGGATATACCGATGGCCAAGAAGCACATGAAAAGATGTTGAACGCCGTGAGCCATTCAGGAAAAAGAGATTCGAACCGCAGTGAGCCAGCCCCGCACAGCTAGAGAGTGGCTAACGTAAAAAACAGTATCCACACCACAGGCTGGCAAGGATGCGGAAAAACCGGATCACTCACACACCGCTGGTGCGGTCACTCTGGAAGACAGCGTGGCAACTTCTCAAAAACCGACACGAGTGTGGGACTCCCCTAGGACCCGGCACAGGCCCGGGGCGCTTCTCACAGACAAGGGAAAGCTCCCGGGCACACAGAAAAAAACCTGTACTTGAGTGTTCACGGCAGCTTCCTTCGTCATGGCCTAACGCTGCCCACGCGGATGTCCCCTTCCTCGAGGGACAGTGCAATCGCATCTCAGATGGAGGCGAGGCCAGGCCGAGGAGGCCCTCGTCCTCGGGTGGAACGAACCCTCTCCCTTGACCGTGCGCGGTCTCCTAACTCAACCCAAGTCTGCAGGAGGCAGTGCGATACGATGCGTTCGATTCCGGCTTCGGCCCACCCCGTACGTCTGAACACACAAACGCACGACAGGTTTCCACCCGTGTCACTGGACAGGATCCGCAACGTCTGGGTGCCGCGCCCGACAGCCAGCGAGCCCCGGGACACGCGTGGACGTGAGCTCCGAACGTGTGAAGGTGTCCCTGCAGGAGGCGGCGGGCTGGGTCCCTGGGGAGCAGGCCCGTCGGGCATGCGTTCCCCGTCCTCACAGTCCGGGGCTCACTGCCCGGCCCCGTGGGCGGCGGCGAGGGGCTTCGACTTCTCTGCTTCCCTCCCCACCGGGCCTGGGAGCTTCGACGCCGCGCCGGCAGCTCCCTTTTTGCTGCGCCTGCACCGACTGAGTCTGTGCGTTCGTACAAAGGCCCATTCATTTCCAGGGGAAAGAATCCTCTCCCGGGTGCACCTCGGAGAGTCGAAAATTGATCTCAAACCAGACTGAAGCGTGACTCCAGGGCAAGTAGATGATAGGCGACTCTCCGACCCCCCACCCCGACCCCCAGATGACAGAGTATGTCCAAGGCACGGCGACCCGGATGCCCTCGACCATCTGTCTCCACGGCTTCTGCTCAGACCCCTTGGCCAGCAAACCCCTTTCTCACTGCCCTCAGTACAGCCAGCCCCCAGCCCCCTGAAGCCCAGGGCCCAGAACTGAAGCGAGCGCTCCCTGCGCACAGAGGACCACCTTCCTCCCAGGTGACACATTACGGACGGCCGTTTACGGGCTGTGCGGCTGGACGACAACCTCGTCCATCAGATCCTCAGTCCGTTTGCTGTGGAAGAAGGAAAATACACACCTCGCAAAAGTTAAAATGAAGTCGTTCAGGGAACGCGCCTGGCACACAACAGACACGCCAGAAATCGTAGCTGCTCTCGTTTCATTACTGCTGTTTATTGTTTATTGATATTGCTGCACCCCACGGTTAACTCGTGTTGAATTTTTAGTAACGTAACCCCCAGGGAATGTCAGAAGAAGCACTGATGAGCCAGGTCCTCTCCATCCTATCCTCCGTGCCCCTTCGTGTTCAAAACCTCTATTCAGGACTCACGTTCTCTTCTAGAATACCGGGTCGTGCGGTCACAGTGAACTGTTTCCTTTTTTTTTTTTTTTAAGTTTATCATTTTTTTTTTTAACTTATTTTGAGAGAGAAGGCGTGTACGCGATCGGGGGAGAAGCAGAGAGAGGGAGAGAGAGAATCCCAAGCAGGCTCTGTGCTGTCAGCGCAGAACCCGACACGGGGCTCGAACTCACGAACCGTGAGATGCTGACCCGAGTTGAAACCAAGACTCGAGACGCGCAGGCCGACTGAGCCACCCGGGGCCCCGCACGGTGAACTGTTTTCTGAAGTTCTTGAAATCTTCTTTCCAAAGGTGGTGTCACATGTCCCCAAAGTACAGTGGGGGGCCAGGCTGACAGTCCCCAGTGACGCACCATCTGGGACGCTCAGGACCCTTCCCGTAGGCCCCAGGGCTCCCGGCCGCTGCAGCTCCTGGGTGAGACTCTCCTGGGGATGTGGTATCTGAAGCCCGTAGCTGAAAATGGGAAACCCAGGCCAGGCCAGAAGGGACGCCACGGAGAGCCTCAGGACCTGCAGGACGGTGTTCAGCTTCTCCGTGCGGACCAGCAGCCTTCAGTGAGGCGCGAGCGGCTCTCCCCAGGGAGCAGGATGATTTTTGAATGTATAGTGTGATGCCGCAAGGCAAACAGTGTCCCAGACGCTGCTCCTATGGCTTTGGCCTGGGCTCGAAATTAATTACGGCGCTGTGTGTATTTCCAGACTGGGGCAAAATAAGGCAGCCTCTGTCCAGCTCGGCCTCTCACACCGCCCCTGAGGTCAAGGCTGCCACAGACTAACGAGCTCTTTTAGTGGTTTCGTTCCTCCCAGACGCCAGCCTCTGGGTCCCTGCAAAGGGCAGGAGTCTGGGGCTCGGGGAAGACGTACCCCCGGGCCGGGCCGGGGACACGTCTCTCCGGAAAGGGGCACGGCCCACAAACGTCAGACGAAGGAGCCGACCGTTCAGGGCCTGGACACTCTGCCCAGAGGTCTCGCCGCTGTCCTGGGACACACGTGGGCTCATGTGGACCAGCCGCAGGCAGGAAAGGTGGGGAGCCCGAGGGTTAAGGCAGCAGGCCGCCCGCCCCACTTTACAGCCAGGAGGAAAGAAGGGTTTCCACACCCGTGTTAAAGGGGTGGTGATGCAGACGCCGGGATTCGGCAGGCGGGGGCCCGGGGCTATGTCGACGTCAGCCCTGGTGGGGACCAGTCACCCCACAGCTCCAGCTCCCGCCAGCGTCTGCACAGGGTCCCACGGGCCTTGCTGGGGCTCCGACGCTCACCATCCACCTGACTGGGTCTTCCCTTCACACCCCCGGCTACCACCCCGGCCCTGAGGAACAGTCCAGCAGCCAGGTCTGGACAATGGCAAAGAGCAGCCATGCGACCAGGAGGTGCTGGGAAGGCTCCCCTCTGCTCGCGTCGGAGGAGGAGCCGGGGGGGGGGGGGCGCGTGCGAAGCGGCCCGCGGAGACCCCCCAGCCTGGTCCCCAAGGCCTCCGTGGGGCCTGCAGTGAAAGCAAGCATCTCTTGAAGCGGAGAAAGAGCCTGCTTTAGTAAGCATGCGCCCAGCCCGCCAGCAGCTAGGGCCCAGGGAAGGCCAATGAAGTCACACATCCGAGGCGTCCCTGGTCCCAGATGATCCCCAGCTAGACAAAGTGGTGGGGTTTCTTAGATACACGCATGTACCCCTCCTGTCTCCCGTGAGCCGCGCTGAGCAAGCAGGGCAGCGGGGGGGAGGGGCGAGAAGGGATGGGGCCTTCCACCCCTCTGCCTGGATGACCCGGGCCGGTTTCCACCTCCAAAACATTATCAGGAGGGACTGGTCTCAGGTGAGTAACCAGACACCCCCTGGCCGGCAGCTGAATACAGCGCATTGTTTTCGACACTTCAGGGCTGTGCCCTGGTACCAGAGTGAGGCCCTCTCCTGCAACAGAGAAACCTCTTGGAGAAAGTCAGTCCTCCCTGGTTTGTCATCCTGGGCCACGAGCTGCACTTGGCATGGGGACCTCTTCCCACGCCCGTCCTGGGCTGCACGGCCCACTTCGTCTCCCCAACGGCCCAGGAGGGCGAGACGAGGAAACCGAGGCACAGAGGAGTGAAGTCCCCGCAAGGGACAGACTCCGGGACAGAATGTGGGGGCTAATTCGGGCCCAAAGGCCTGAGCCCCCCACTCTCCAGTGCCCGTCTTACTTCCGTGCTCCCCGGGAGCAGCACAGCCCCTCCTCCAAAGCCCCTGTGCCTCCTTCCAGGGGAAAAAGGGTCCCTCGGGAACCCGCTTCTCACCCAAGCGGACAACGATGACCAGGGACCCCACGGCCGCATCCAAGGCACGTGGTTACTGTCTGCTGTGCATTTCGAGAGCACGAGCCGCTCCAGACCCGGTACGAGGCACCGCAAAATGTACGAGGCCTCACGTAAGGCCCACGACCTGAAGGCGGAGTTATCAGTCCCGTTTGACAGATGTTGAAACGGAGGGGCAGAAAGGAAAAGGAGGGGCGCCTGGGTGGCTCAGCCGGTTGAGCTTTATGATCTCGCGGTCTTCGACTTCGACTCATGATCTCGAGGTCTGTGAGTTCGAGCCCCGTGTCGGGCTCACCGTCAATCTGCATGGAGTCCGATGCGTGGCGTTAAGGCGAGGGGAGGGGATGCAGGGGACGAGCTGTGCTGCCCCCTTTCTTTCCAACCTCCTGGAGCCTTCGGATCCAGAACAGTCCCTCTGGCTTGGCCACCTTTAGCAGAAGTAGCAACCTCAAGGCCTCACCCAGACTCCCTTCCCAGGGGTCAGTGCCCAAATTCAGTCCCGCGTCACCCTGTTTGTTGTTCTACAACACGCACTGGGGCTGCCTGTGTTTCGCCCGCCAACTCGCTACCTATTAGCTCCCGTCTAAGGAGCATGCCTGTCCTCACGGCCACACAACCTGTTCTTGAGTTTCGCAAATCTCAAGTATGTCTGTTGGCACCGGCTCTGCCTTCAGAGGGCAGATGTCCAAGGACGGGCATCAGTTAAGACGTTGTCTTCCGCACAGGTATCTGCAGACACGGCCGGCAGGTACACGCCAGCTGTCTGGGCAGCCACTGGGCCGCAACGTCCGCCCGTCACCGTGGGCGGCCACCAGATGGGAGGTCCAGCTCTGTGCCGAGGTTTCCGGGTCCAGCCCAGGGCCCAGACACGCTTAGGAAGTGCCCAGTTGATAGCTGCTGCATGTAACGTCCGCTCTAAAACATTCAAGACCTTGCTGGATTCTCCTCTTGCACAGTGCGGGACCCAGGAGAGAAAATCACGATGTGGTATTGGAAAAATCAATGCTCCCGTTAGATATCCTCAAACCCTAGACGGAGCACGGTCTCCTTCTCAATTATTCACGAGCCCACAGGCCTGTTCCAGGAACACCGGACCCCTGCCTCGTGGCCCCCCTCCTCGCCCTTCGCAGCTGCCCGAATGTCCATCACATCTGCTTCCCGACCTATGCACAGAGGCAGCAAAGCACAGGGCAGGAAGCTTCGCCCACGGTCCACGCGGGCCGAGGGGGTGGCTCAGGCAGGGGGCGGCTGTACTGACAGCAGGATGCGGACCCCAGAATGGCCTACTCACCGCCGCTCCCTGCCCGCGCGGCAATGTCCCCAGCAGGAGCTGCTCTGCTGTGCGTGTGACGGCTGCTTTTGACACCGTCCTCGGCCCATTCTCTTCCAGCAACACAGGCGTGGGACCACCTTGCACGAGCACAGCGACTGTCTTTGTCCGTCTTCTTTTGGGAAAGCTTTCAAAGCAGTGTCACGGTGCTCGTAAATAAGACTAGTTTAGGCAGGTGCCCGGGTGGCTCAGTGGGTTAAGCGTCTGACTCCGGCTCAGGTTATGATTTCGCAATTTGTGGGTTCGAGCCCCACATCGGACTCTCTGCTGTCAGCGGACCTTGGGATTCTCTGTCTCCCTCTCTCTCTCTGCCCCTCCCCTGCTTTTGTGCTGGTGATCTCTCTCTCTCTCTCTCAAAAATAAATAAACATTAAAAAAAAAAAAACTAGTGGGGCGCCTGGGTGGCTCAGTTGGTTGGGTGACCGACTTCGGCTCAGGGCATGATCTCGCAGTTTGTGAGTTCGAACCCCGCATCGGGCTCTGTGCTGATTGCTCAGAGCCTGGAGCCCGCTTCAGATTCTACCTCTCTCTACCCCTCCCCTGCTCACGCTCTGTGTCTCTCTGTCTCTCAATAATAAATAAATGTTAAAAAAAAAATTAAAAAAAAAAACTAGTTTAGGCAGGAAAGACTCACACTCTCTCAAAAGGACTCTACAGACGCGATCTCACTAGAGACTCACAAAGACCACACGAAGTAGAAAGGCTTTATCAATATACCCATTTCACAGATGAGGATCCCACGGCCCAAAGATGCCAGGTGCGGATCCGAGAGGCACTGGCCTTTCCAGCACACTGCACTCTGGGAGTACGCCCAGCAGAGTCCCCAGGGGACTCCTAAATGACTTGAAAATAGCAAGATGCTCCATGCTAATGAGTCCTTAATGCTGGAGCCACAGTGATGATGGCCTGGCGACAGGGCAGGGGGAAGAGGTTTCCAAGAACCTCATTTAGACTCAAATATCCACTACAAGGCGTGTGAAATGCCCCCCCCCCATTAGCCGATTCTGCATCTGTAAGGATTTTTCAGCACTTTCTCAGACCCAGACAGTGTCTCCCAACCTCCCAGCTTGAACACTCAGCAACCTGGAATTTGCCGCCCCTACAAAACGTCCCAGCCATTTCTTACGCTACTGGCTGCGGCTGGATTTTCCACTTGACATTGTTAAGAGATTCAACTGCTTATGTCATTGTCATACACAGGCCTTTTCGGTTTCCTGCTGCCAGATTCAGGTTAGATAAGGATGACAGAAGTGATACACTCCCAAGTTCCCCTCGACACCCCAGCCGGTACGAGCTCCCCGGAGTGGAGAGGCGAACTGTATTATGTATCGCATCTACCCTTCAGGTCCCTCACTTGTAAAAACCAGTACGCACCCCTGCACCGCGGGGGGCTAGACACACACCAGCTCCTATATTAACTCTGGAAGCAGCCCTCGCAGGAGATTATGCAGAATCATACACTTTATGACCCAGTCATCAATTGCCATAGAGAAGAGGAAAACAAATTGAGCTGAGCCTGGAAAGAATGTCAGGGAAATTGGAAAAACACGTGCTGGAAACGGCCTGGGGGCGCAGTGACCTCCCCTGTAACCACCCAGGCCCCGCCAGCTTGCAGCATACCAAGAGAGATTGCGGACTGAGCTGGTGGATGGCCCGTCCCCAAATCCCTCCGTCCTGCGGAGTCAAGCCTGGTAATATACAACCTATTACAGCTTCTTCTTGCAAAACAGTCCAGTTTATTCATTCTGATTACATGGGGGGGGGGGGGTGCAGACGCAGAGGCCCCTTGAGCCGGGTGTCTGTGCTCTCAGTGCCCCAAAAGCCCAAGGCCAAAGTCCCTCATTCCTGCCCTCAGGATGCCCTCGACATCACAAAGCAGGGTCGCTTTGTGACCGGGGCCAAGAAAGGGTTCCTTTGGGGAGAGCCCGCTGGGCGGGCGGAGGCGGGGCGGAGGGGGGGGAAAACTCGGCCGGCATCAGCACCTTCTGAGTTAGGCAAAACCCCAATTGAATCGTTACCACAACAAAAGTACAAAATGCTCGATTCACAGGATGAACCGTGAACTTCATGAGGGAGGATCTTCTTTAGATGAAAAGTCACCCCCATGCCCCCGCCTCAAGGTGGAGTGAGAATTTTCCTGCTTATTCCAAGGTGGGGAGTAAAAACGTATCCCCCCAATTACATTATACGTGAATATGAACGGCAGAGACAGTCTGCTCGCTTACTGGCTGTATGAAGCTCCTGCTTTTTGGTTAACTCATAAAACTGAGCTGGTTTGGTGCAAAAGAGAAGTAAAAATTCCTGGGGGGGGGGGGGGGGGGGGGGGGGGGGGGGGGCGGGGAGGGAGTATTGACTGCAGACACCCGCAAAGTTACCTTCCATTGAATGGGTTTCCATTAAGTGATAACAAGTCAATAAAATGCCCAAGTAAAGCTCAACGGAGGGGAAAGATCTGATTTCTAACAGGGAATTCTTAACGCAGTTGTTGAGAAACATGCCGGACCAGTTAGTCAAAGCCGGTGTGTTGACTTAGCCCAAGCCACTCCTCACCAGAGAAGGCCTGCAAGGTCCCGCCAGCACACCAGCGTGGTCGCCACCGTATGCACTACCCGCCCCGAGGGTCTCCTGGACGCCCCGTCCCAACGGAATCCCATCCCCGAGACCACACAAAAGGAAAACCACTCTAGGAAAACGGCGACAGAAGGGCCGGCCGGCCTTGCTCTCGACGTCCCCGCGACCACCGCAGCACGAAACGCCTGTGTTTCCACGACGGCCTGCGAACTGTGGTCTCTGAGAAATTCATTTCAATCCCAGCCCTTGTGGCGGAGGGAGATTCACCACGAGGAAACGCCATCCCAGGATTGCCACAGGGCATTTCTTGCAAGGGGGGCCCAAGGAATTTTCCAGATGCGGCCCCCGATGCTCAGAATGTCTCCCGACCCCACCTCGACTGACACCCGCTGGAGCCTCTCCTGCGAGCCAGGCGCGGCGCTAGGCACTCTCACAAGCCCACCTTCACTCAGCTCGCAGCAGCCCGGGGGGTCACCCCCTGCTCTCGCCATGTTCCGCAGGGCCAGGGGCACACTGGGATCTCACCAAGTCGCCTACAACCCCGGTCGGGCACCCTGAACCGTGTGGCCGTAAGGTCACAGAAGAAGGAGTGAGCTGGTCTTCATTGTTCTTTTTCCCCCTTTCGTCGTTCTCCATCTTCTAGAAGATTCTATATTTCCTTCACGCGCAGATAACGACAGCAGAGATACTGTCTCTCATTCATTCACTCATTCATTCATTCATTCCCCCAACCGTTTCACAAAGGTTTTGAAAACATGCACTATATTTAAAGCCAAGGAGGGTCTCCCAGGGGGAGTAAGGAGCTTATCCACTAGCCACGTTTTTAAAGCAAAAAGAAGAATGTAAAAGGTGGGTCTGGCCACTGTACTGAATATTCTTCGGCTTTGCTGTTCTCACCAGTAAAATGTGGGTATTGGAGGAATCGAGCTCTAGGATTTATATTATGCTAACTACATACGCTATAGTAAGGTTCTTCTTCTTATTTTTTTTTTAATGTTTATTTAATTTTGAGAGAGAGACAGAGCGCGAGCAGGGGAGGGGCAGAGAGAGCCGGAGACACAGAATCCGAAGCAGGCTCCAGGCTCTGAGCTGTCCGCACAGAGCCCGATGCGGGGCTCAAACTCATGAGCCGTGAGAGCATGACCTGAGCCAAGATCAAGAGTCGGACGCTTAAACCGATGGAGCCACCCCGGGCACCCAGTGTGGTTGCTATTTTGTTAATATCAAGAACAGAGGCTCAACATCCTCGTGAGATCAAACACATTTAGGGTGCCTTCCAGCCACGGAGACCCGCACCGTCTTTAAAATAATAGCTCCCTCCTGGAAAAATGAACCACCAGATGTCTGGCAGGACCGCAGTGAGACTCAGGCTGGTGGCAGAACCCCCGCAAGCTGACTGTGACTGCAGGGTCACGGGACCAGGGCGGCGGGTTCCTCCAGACCTCCACGGTGGCCTCCACGGCCAGGTGCGCTGGACCCGCCGGTCGGAGGGAGTGCCACAATGCTGGGTGTTCCTGCCCCAGGTGTTGAGACCCACGCCTATAGCACCAATGACCTCGAGTCACCAAGCTCACAGCATGCCGGCCGTCACAGGAAGGGCGCACGGTCTCGGGAGCATCGGACATACAAAATCCCAAACGTCCACCATGCTAAAATGGCAGTCGGGCAGGTGCCTGGGCGGCTCAGTCAGTGAAGCGTCCGACTCTTGATTTCGGCTCAGGTCCTGATCTCACGGTTCGTGAGTTCGAGCCCCGCAGGGGGCTCTGCGCTGACAGTGCGGAGCCTGCTTGGGATTCTCTCTCTCCCCTGTCTGCCCCTCCCCCCATCGCACGCACACTCTCTCTCTCTCTCTCTTCTCTCTCTCTCACTCTCAAAATAAATATACTTTACAAAAATGGCAGTTGGCCCTCTAAATGGCTTTTTCATATTATGAAAGAGTCCACATTTGCATTTGGTTTGATTTCCTAAACAGTGTGCTCCCGGATTCGTGAAAAAGCCATCTTTTCCATTGTCAATTCTACCTGGTCAGGAGAAAAAAAAGTAATCACTGCAAATCATGGATGTGAGGGCCTGGAGCGCAGAACTTCGCTGCCCCTCAAAAACCCGTAGCACTTTCCATGCTGGAGGTGCGACGACGACGACACCCCGCAGGACGTCCCGAATTAATCTCGAGTCACCGAAATTCTTCCCATTAAGTACTTTCACATCCTGCCTTCGGGTAAGTTAAGTCGCAACCCGGCAGAATAGAATAAGCCTCGGCAATGTTACCAATCCTCCTGGGAGCTCGCACAGAACTCCATCGAATCTGTAACTACACTTGGCAGGCGTGTGCCAACAAAAATCAGAAAAGTGACGGCAGCGCGTAAAGAACAAAAGTTCTGGAAATGATTCACGGGACACCGGAAAGGCCTTTCTCTAAAAGCAGCAACTGACTAGTGCAATACGTTTTTCTTGTCAAACCTGAAGGCCAGGTACAGCTTGAGCTGCGTTTCTGCAACGCCTCACCGTTCGGCTCGCTTTTTCTCGATACCTCGTCGCCTCTGGTAACACGATCGTCGGAAGGGATGTTCTGGCTCTGTGCAGTCCAAGTCTGTTTCCAAACTTAAATATCTGCGGGAGTCAAAGCCCTCAGATAACAGAATGTCTCTTTGACTTCTCAGGTTCACGTTCTGGCCTCCGATCAGAACTGCCTCTAAATAGCAGTCTGATTATTAACGAGAATCTTGGGTATGGTACTGACGACGTGTGACGCTTTTTCAATGCGATATACAAAGAACCAGTCTTCCGGTAAAGAGAGGAAGAGAGGCGGATCAACCGATGGGTCTTCAGCAAAAGCACGAAATTAAACGTGCCCGGTTTGGGCCTCGGCATCCGAGGGCCACGCTTCCAGACACACTGACGCATTCTTCGCCTACGCCAGGTTTGATGCAAAAGTCTAGAATTATATCGTCACAGAGACAGCCCTAGACGGAGATCGAGTATCTCCACGAGAGCATCTTCACACAATACGTACATTTCAAAAGGAGGAAACTGAGTCAGGGAGGTGGACCTTGGGCCTCCTTCTCTTTCTGAGTCTCGGTTTCCTCATCCCTAAACAGATCAGGCTAACACCTGAGCCTTACATAAATGACTCGGGGGGCTGAGGCCTCACCAGAAAGATCTTCCCCGAGAGAAAAAAGGGGGACCCCATCTCCAGAAAATAGCACGTGCAGCCTGGACCCCGAACCCCACAGATCTGAGACTTCAGTATTCTCATCCAGAAAAGAATTTTCTCTCTAAGAGTACTCACCATTAGACTGATTTTTTTCTAAGTACCCCTGGAAATGTTTCTAAATTTTAACTTGGTTTACCCAAAATAAAGGTTTTACATTTTTCAAAACCACATAAAACCATTTTAAACGGTTTGAATTTTTACTGCATGTCAGAGTTAGTTTTTCACTAAAAGACAAAAACAAAAACACAGAACTACTCAATATTAAAAAAGAAAAGAAACAAATTTCCAGTGGCCCTTAAAAAACAGTAAGCACAAAGAAGGCAAGGATTTTGGAAGGATTTTAGAAGATGCTTCTTTATGTATTCCCCGGGTCCGCAGCCAGTGTTTTGTTTTGTTTCGGGCCACACGTCACTGATAATACAATTTTGGAATAAATCAATAAAATCCACTTTTTAAAGTCAGCCGCGTGCATGTTTTTTTTTTAATTTTTAAAAAATCTTTATTGTTTTTGAGAGAGAGACAGAGTGTGAGCCGGGGAGGAGCAGAGAGAGAGGGAGACACAGAATCCGAAGCAGGCTCCAGGCCCCGAGCTGTTCAGCACAGAGCCCGACGCGGGGCGCGAACCCACAAACCGCAAGATCATGACCTGAGCCGAAGTTGGATGCTCAACCGCCTGAGCCACCCAGGCGCCCCAAGCTGCATGCATATTTTAACATACCCTTTAAGCCTGGCGTTTCAATAGCCCAGGTACTTTTAATGGAAAGACAGAGGAAAGTAAGGAACTGCTGATTAATTTGTAGTCGTCTCACAGGACAAGAGCAAGGACACCATCCTCGCTGGTGCAATTCGCTTCCCTTCAGATGGCAGAGAACAGTAGTGGGGATGGGCCTGAATGCAAGCCCTCGGAACACGAGGCAGGCGATGCTGTCACTTCTGAGCACATTTCAAGCCTCTGATCTTTCACGAACAGACAGGCAGGTGCAAAACCTTGGAACCTTCCAGGGCAGGGGCAGGCACCTGTCAGGTTCATCAGAAGCAAAGCCCACGCTGCAGGAAAGGCCTGAGGCACTCTGCACGTTTCTGAGGATGTCTGCGCAGCTCCCACTCCCAGAAGCAAAGGAGAGACCGGCCTGCTGCCCACATTCCCTTCCAGTAAAAAGGCCCCTGCCATCGTGCGTCATCTGAATGGCCACGCAACTTTCAGAGCGCGTTTCCAAACAACCTGCTCTTCGCTTTGTTTTGAACCACAGGGAGGGCTCGTGGATTTCGTGCACTGGCCCCAGGGTGGCGGGAGACGCGGCGGGAGCTAACAAAGCCACCAGCTTCAGCATCCCCCCCCCCGCCGCCCCGCCACCGCCCGCACAGCGTCACAAACCCACTCGTCTGCACAAGTAAGGCACCTGCTGCACGAGGCTGAAAAGGCTTCACTCCGGGGAGAGGCAGAGCAGCATAAAACATTCTCAGTGTGGGTCCGAGGGCCAGCTGAATGTGCAATTTCAAGCCTGTGTGTATGGGTGGGTGTGAGCGAGCAGGTGTGAGGGTGTGTGTGAGGGTGAACATGAGAGGGCAAGGGTGAGCATGCGTGGGTGTGAGCAGGGGTGAGTGTGAACGTGCGAGGGTGTGTGCACCGGTGGGGCAGGGCAGCCCTACAGACAGGAGCAGCGGAGCCGGGAGGGGAGAGAGGACCCCGGTCCGTGGCCCCTCAGAAGACGGCGACACCCAGGTTTCCCCGCAAAGCCCTGAGGGCCCCGCCAGAAGGCCCAGCCCATCAAGCCGTCTGGCCTCCTGTGGACAAAATATCCATCTCGGATAATCAAGTGATGTTTGACCCAAGAAGGTGTTTTGGGGCCCCAGATGAGGCTCCACCAAAAGTCTGTACAAGAGAAAGAAAACTTGGCTTAGCGCACAAGCACTCAACCAGAAGCTGAAAAGTCCCTAGGATCCCATAATTTCCAGTTGGTTACCCGCCCTGCCCCCTCCCCCACGCACGCCCCGTCGGCCCCACGTGACTCAGAGTGAAGCCGGCAGGGGATTTTTCCCTGGCTCCGCTCCGTGGGTGTCCGAAAACCTTGCAGAGGTGGGAGGCAGGCTGGCCCACCCAACCCTAACCCACCCGCAGGCCTCACTCCCGCCTCTGGACCTGTGAGCTCACGCAACGCCACTCAAACGTCCGCTCCCTCGGTTGGCAAATGAACAAAAAGAGTCAGCACCTGTCGTGCCTCATCTCGCCTTTAACTCGCTTCCCGGACGAGAGTGCTCCGCAGACACTGGGACACGGAGGCTGTTTTGAGAACTAGCCAACAGGAGCCGCTAATCCATCACGAGAGAGGCCGAATGCAAGGCTGGAGAAGAAGTCGAAGCAGCTCTGGCCGTGCGGGGAGGGCGGCGGGGGGGGGGGGCGGTTTGAAAAGCAAATGGCAAAAGAACCGAGGACCGTCTCTCCTCCACCAGGCCTGCGACTGTGGGCAGGAAGGCAGAGAAATGCGAACTGCGCCCGCAGTGAGAGGCAGTCCCTTCACCCGCCTGTCTCGCTCCTTCCAGGCACACCATGCCTCCTCCAAGATGGTATGGGTGTGCCCCTGTGCCCGCAGCCCCGTCCCGCCCCAAAACGCCAGGCTGATCGGGGCCAGACTTTGCACAGACATTTGCCCCCCGCCTCATCAGCAGAAAGTGGAGCTTCAAGAAAAGAAATGCCCACAACTGTGATTTCTCCAGGGGGAGTCACAGAGGAACGTGCGTTAAGGTCCAAAATGCCTTAGAGAAGGATGCGAGGTGCAAATCCACGGTTCTCGGTAGCCGTGGCTGAAGTGAACTGCGGTACAGTGAACGGTCCATGCTATTTAAAATGAAATCGGAAAGCTACCTGCTACAAGAAAATGCAGACTTCCTTCCCCCCCCCCCCACCCCGGGGTTGCACAAGACCTAGGAAATTCCCCATACTCTGGAAAAGCTAAGAGAAAGTCCAGACCTTTTCAGAAGTGCTAGCGTCGACTCTTAACGTCTTCCGTGAGATGCTCTGATCCTAAGAGTGAAAACAGCCTAGGCCTGAGATTCACTATGTTACAGAAATAAAACTCCCGTCTGTCCACCGCCACAGCCAGAACAGGATGTCAGTATGATGAAACGCAGTTGAAAACGGATCTGAAATGCACCTACACCAGCCACCAGGCACATCTATTAGGAGTTATCAACCCCAGAGGTAACACCCAGTGCCTGTCTCGGGCAGTTCAACCGAACATAACATTCTGGTATTTTAAAAACGGTCTGCTTAGCTCAAAGCATGGTTTTGTTTTTAATTCACACACCAAACCTGTATCTCAGTTACACTGGTCCCACAAACACTGCAGTGTCCTGACTTTACTACCTGAGGCTAGGTCGTTCTGCACCCAACAGACCGGTCACAAGCACACCCACAGCTTTCGGGGCCCCAGCAGAGAATCCCATCGCTCATTTGCCTTGGCCGGTCCCTAGAAGCTGGGTTAATTCCATGACCTGCTCAGTCTCCCTCCGCCTAAAGGTATCGCAGAATTAAATGTTTCACCTCATCAGACGAAAAAGCTAGTCAGCAGCTCTGTTTATGATCTTTGGGGATTAATCAGGAAGTTTTTGGTAATACTCATGAATATTATCTCCCCAAGAAGTGAATGGCGACCTACCAGAGAGGCACGTTAAAAAATTGTTTTTTAACATGTACGTGGAAATAGCGATCGAAGTGACTCGATTCACTGTCCAAGCTGCAAAGTGCACAGTCAGTGCCTAGCACTCCCCCCCCCACCCCCCAGCAAATGCACCTGCAGAGGACTGTAAGTTGTGACTGCCCCAGGGCATGGATCAAGAGTCTCCAAGAGACTCAGTAGAAAGGAAGAAAAACAGGGGGGTAAAAACTAGTTAAAGGAAAATCTCTGAACAAGACTTACCACTCTGGGCTTCTGCTGGTCCAGGGTATGCAGGAAGGCGGAGTTGGGGTCCAGGCAGCGCTCAGGGTCACTGGAGATGTCCTCCTCCGAGTCCTCATAGGAAGAGGAGAAGCCAGTGGAGGAGGCAGACGAAGAGGACAGTTTCCTCAGGGGCAAGGTGCCCCGGGGACTTCCCTGCACCTCCTCCACGGTCTGGTCCTCCTGGGCACCCATGTCGGTAATGATGACGGCAGGTATATTGCTGGGGCTGCGGGCCTCTCTCGGGGAGGGCTTGTCCTTCGGATCCGGGGACAGCAGCTCTGGGCTGGGGTGGGCGTCTCCGTCAGGCGGCTGGCTTCCCCAAGTCCCCTGTGGCTGTACTCCTGTGCCACACGTCCAGGCCCGGGCTTCCTCCATGGGGCCCAGCCAAGCCCTGGAGCTCCCAGGCTGCACACCCACCCTGTCTCCAGGAAGGCACTGAGGTTTCTTCAGATCTTTCGCGGCTGTCCAGCAGGGCAAAGGCTCCAGCATCGCGCCAGAGGGAATTCCTGCCTCCAACTCCCGGGTCGCTGGCTGGGGTGAGCGGCTGCCCCCAAGCAGGCCGGGCGTCAGAGACCCTTCATCCACTCCGCTGGAGCGCCGCCGAGGCTCCCCGACCACCGGGGCCCCACCCTGGGTCGCAGCAGGGCCTACTGAACCCAGGTCTGGAGATGGCTTGACCCGGCTCGGGGATTCAGAAAGCTCCGAGCTTTGCGCGTTCACAGTCCTGTCCTCCGGCCTTCGGGGTTCAGGCGCCCCGGAGCCCCGCACGCCGCCACCGGGCGGATCTCCGTCCTCCACTTTCCCAGGGGGCTCTCGGCTGCAGGGCCCACCCCTCTCTGGGGCTGGGCTCTTCTCTCCGCTCAGAGGCGGCCGGAGACATTGCGCCAGAGACCCCCGGGGGCGCACACCCCCAAGCTCGCGGGGCCTCTCAGCCGGCTCAGTGAGGCCAGGGTCGTGTGGCTGGTGGGGCCCACTGGATGTGGTTCTCGCTGCCACTTCTGTGGACGTCACCACGTTCACGCGGATCAGCCCCGCCGGGGGAACTTGGCCGCTGCGCGCTCCCAAAGGCGGAGAGACCCTCTGGTCAGTTTGCATAGCTCTGGGTGAGCCACAGTGGGGTCTGGCAGGGATCCCCTTCTCCACCGCAGAAGCCGCTGGGCCCCGAGCCCCTGATCCTGGGGGGACGGCCGGGCCGGGGAAGGGCGCCACCCACTCCTCGCCCTCGGAGAGGCACTGGCCCGGCGCCCTTCCTCTCCGGCCGGAGCCGGCCTCCGCCGTCTCTGGACATTGCTCCCCCAACGACTTTGTCCTCCGTTCCTCGCTCTGAGCCGGCACCCTTCCCGGGGGCTGGCTGCTGCTGCGGAAGGGGCACGGCGAGGGCGAGCGAGCCCTGCCCAAACGCGGGCTGCGGGGCGCTTGACCGGCGGAGCTCTGCGCCTGGATGTGCGCCTCGAACAGGCCCACTTTCTGGTTCACCTGCACGTTCTGCAACTCGCGCTGCAGGATTCGCGGCTTCCTCTTGGCCTCCTCCGGCCCGGGAGGGGAGAGGGAGCCGGCGCTCACCACCTGCCGCCCGTCCCCTCTGGGGCGGCCCGCCCAACTCGGGCTGCCCACGCCCGCCGCCACCGCCGCCGCTCAGCCTGCGCCGGCCGCCCCGCCAGCCCCCGGGGCTCCCGGGCTCCTCGGGCGACAGCGGCTCGGCTGGGGGGAAGAGGAAGGAGGCGCCTCTCCCGGGGCTGAAGACGCTGCCGGGGCTCAGCGCCGCCCTGCCCGGCGGCGGGGGCGTCTCGCTGCTGCTGGGCCCGGGGCCGCCGCTCTTCACCTGGTCGGCGCTATTCATGATCACCAGGCTGTTGAGTGCATAGCAGTACACAGCCATAGTACTGGGGCCGCCGCGGCTCCGGCCCGGGCTCCGCCGCCGGCGCCTCCTCCTCGCGCGGCCCCCGGCTCAGCCCCGCAGGCCCGGCGGCCGCGGCTCGGCGCGCGCAGGCGGGGGCATGGCCCGGGCTGCGGGCGGGGGGCAACACCGAGGGCTCAGCCCCCGCCCAGAGCTCCATACACGACCGCGCCGCTGTGGAGACACAAGGAAGAGAGTCAGACCCCGGAGGGCAGGGGCCGGGGGAGGGGGAGGGGGTTCGCGATCGCCACCGCGGAAGCCCAGTCTGTCGGGGATGGGGTGCCACCGGACGTGTCAGCTCCCGGGAGTGCGCGGCGCGGCGCGGACTAGAGCCCGGCCGCGGGCGTGGGTCTCCCGAGGGCGCTTCCACCCCTCCCCCCACCCCTTGCTGCGACGCGCTCGGGGGTCGCTACAAATTCCACCTTCTAAGATCCCTCCCCGGAGCCACGCGGACCGGCGGCCACTGGGTCCCCCAAGTGAGCTGCGAGCGGGGCGCGGCTGGCTCGGATCTCCCCGAGGGTGCGGACGCCGCGTCCGCGTCCGCGGGGCTCCTCGCCCCCAGCAAACGCGGCTCAGGTCGGGTGGAAGGGAAGCCCGCCCCTGGGCTGCAGCCTCCGCCGCTCCACCCTCTCTGGCCTCGGGGACCCGCTCGGGAGGGAACCTGCCTCCCCAGCCGCTACCTGCTCGGGGCTCGGGGTGGGGGTGGGGGGAACTCCCGCGCGCCGGCCGCTCGCCTCCCGGACCCCGGGCTTGGGGCCGGATCCCTCGGCCTACGAAGGCCCGGGCGCGCGGCGGGGCCGCAGCCGAGGCATTTTCCAGCACCGGCCTTGTCGCGGGTCCCCCAAACAAGTGTGTTTTGTGAGTGTGGGCGCGCCTGCGCGCGCCCGGGGCCGAGGCGCTGCCGGTCCCCTGTACCGGAACCACTACTCGCCGCCCCCTTTCGTCGCCCCCTGCGGAGGTGTGTGTGTGTGTGTGTGTGTGTGTGTGTGTGTGTGTGTGCAGCCCTCCGCACGCCCTGTGCCGCAGGACGCGGCTACCTCTGCGGCTCCGGGACCCGCGCCCACTCGGAGGAACCCCGGGGCCCGCGCGCCTGCAGCCCGGAGGGAGCCCCGGCTCCGCTCCCCACGCCGCGCCGCGCGGCCGAGGGCCGGGCTCGTCCGCATCCTGGGCAGCCGCGCCCGGCGCCGGCCCAGCGGCCCGGCCGCCCAGTGCAGAGGACGCCCCGAGCGCGCGGGGAGGGCGGCGAGGGGCCAGCGGCCCGGAAGGCGAGCGCGAGACACGGCCCGACCCCGTCCCGCCTCCCCTGCCCGCGCCCCTGCCCCTGCCCCCGCCGCCCTCCCAGTCCGCGCCCCCCGCAGCCCATCTCTGCGCTCTTCTTCCAGAACGCCCGGGCTCGCTCGCTCCGGGGCAGGGGAGGGGAGAGAGGGCTCGGAGGCGAGAGCCGGGGAAAAAGCCGCCAAACTTACCTGCGATTCCTCAGCTGCCCGGGCCCGTGCGGGCGGTATGGCCCAGGGACGCAGACCTCGTAGGAACAAGATGGCTCGAAAAGTGAAAAAGCTGAGGATCGACGTCCGCGGCTGGCTACGGAAGACAAACACCGGGAGCCCGAGCGCGGGGAGAGAGAGCTCCTGGGCAGGGGCCGGCGATGGCGCGGAGGATCCGCCGGGCCGGCCCCGCACGCCCTTCTCGGCCGTGCAGATACTAGCCCTGTCAGTGTTTGCTAGGCTACTTCAGTGTTTGTTCAATGTGCGATTTAAAAAAAAAAAAAAAAATGTGGGGGGGAGTGGGGAGGAGGCAGGGAGGAGGAGGGAGGGGGAGGAGGGAGAAAGGCGGGGGCTTGGGGGAGGAAAGCAGGAAGGAAGTTGTGAGCCCGTCTGGGGTTGAACTCAGCGGAACAAGTTTTTCTTTTCTTCTTTTTTTTTTTTTTTCTATTGCTTGGCAAGACCGAGGGAGGGAAACACTTAAAAAAAAAAAAAAAAGTTTCCATTGTTAGCTGACAACAAAAAAAATAAAAGCCTTTTAACTTCTGCGGGTTAAAGATATACGATCCATTTTCCACCCCTCCACCGAGCCTTACTGATGCCTTGCTTATTTTTGAAAAATGTTTTTAATAAAGTTTTGAGTGTGCATTTAAGCAAAGCAACTCAGGGGGACCTTTTGAGCACTTAAAACTAGTTAGATCCTCTATCAACGGTGTGTGTTCTCTACACAAATATGCAAATTCAAAGAAGGTACTTTGTGGGCGCCTCCTTGCAAAGCTGCAGATCTTTTAAATGCATCGCATCGTGTTTTGGAAGATTGTTGGGCTGTGAGCTGTTCATGGTTTTGCAGAGCGCTTGCTGGCTGTATAAACATGCCTGGACGCTGCACACTTATCTGTCACAGTAGATGTGGCATGGGCATAGTTTTGCACTTCATTCTCAAAGTTATTTTAAGAAAAAGGATAGTCCTGAAAGGAAGAAACCTGAGGCCCCCCCCCCCCCCCCTTGCTCGGGCTCTCCTAGCTGGATCATTTTCAGGATCCCTTTCCCCCCCACCATCAGCAAAAAAAAAAAAAAAAAAAAAAGGTGTGGATGCAACAGTCAATACCCACCCCCCACCCCCCAACCCCCCACCCCCACCCCCCAGGGGTAGAGAATCCTACCCCATTTGAGTTCTGGTGCTGCAAGAGATTTTGGTTTTTTGGTGTTTTGGTGTTGTTGTTGTTTTTTTTTTTTTTTCCATAATTCCCTAAATCCTAAACGACAGCATTTAGTAGAAAGAATGAAAACACAGCTGCCAGGCTGGGGAGATTTAAAAATTGAAAGCCTGAATCAGTCCTTCTATTCCTATTAGCTACCATTTTGATGGAAATTTTGACTCTGTTTGTCGCAAATACATCTCTTGCTTGTTTATGGAACAATACTGTTCAAGTGAACAGAGCAGTCTGTTGGCTCCGCCAGGAAGACGCTCACGTTAAATCTGAAACCAAGAGATCCTTTAGCTAAGACTTTCTGGGAATCAGACACTTTGGGTCCTTTCTAATTTTTTTTTTTTCTTCCAAATATGCCATGAAAGGATTGAGCCTAGTCAGTCTCCCACCCACAATGGGGCTAAATAAAAAGGGCCCAGACTTTATTCAGGTGTTGAGTCGGGATCTGGGCAGTCACTAAGGCCTATCCTTGGCCCTAATTCGGTTCCCTAGTGGCGAAAAAGGGGAATTGCCCGTTCCCTGGCGACCCATTCTGTGGACTTTCTGGCTCTTCTAGGAGATGCAAAGACCCATGGCAGATGTCACGGCGAAAGCAACTGGAAGGCGCAGCAATGCATACGGTGAACGTGGAAATTTCGCTCGCTAGTCCCTGGGAAATCTCACTGTCACCTCATGAATAGACATCACCAGCCTTTCCCAGAACGGAGGCATTCCGGCTTCTGCAATGGACAATTAGGCTGAAGAATTTTTGCTCAGAAGGCAGCCAGCAGCTGGTCAGGGGTGGACATTAAGAAAAAATTTCTGGGGCGCCTGGGTGGCTCAGTCGGTTGAGCGTCCGACTTCGGCTCAGGTCATGATCTCGCGGTTCATGAGTTTGAGCCCCGCGTCGGGCTCTGTACTGCTAGCTCGGAGCCTGGAGCCTGCTTCTGCTTCTGTGTCTCCCTCTCTCTCTGCCCCTAACCCACTCGCATTCTGTCTCTGTCTCTCTCAAAAATAAATAAAAATTAAAAAAAAAAAAAAAAGGAAAGAAAACATTTCTGCCGTGGGCTGGAGGTGGGGTTGGATGATAATCCCACCAGTCTAAAATTCTAACTGGAACACAATCCAGTTGTCTTCTACGATTCTAAATGAACAGAGGGGATCAAAATTATACAGCACTTCATATTAGCCAGGCACTGTTCTGAGTACATGCTAAATATTTATCCATTTTAATCTTCATAGCAACCCGATGAGATAGATACTCTTATTACCCCCTTTCACAGAGGAAGAAATCAAAACACAAGTCATTTACCCCCAAATCCCACAGCTGGCGAGTCGCGAGGCTCGGGTTTGAACCTGCACAGCCTGGGGCCAGGTTCTTTCTTCCTCCATATTCTAGACTAGAGACCGGCGACCAGAGGAGACGGTAGGGAAAGTTGGCCTAACTCTCAGGGTTTCCATTTTCCCACTTTTGAAACGGAATTTTAAAAATCGTAGCTATGAAACTGGGGCGCCTGGGTGGCCTCAGTTGGTGAAGCGGCCGACTTCGGCTCAGGTCACGATCTCGCAGTTTGTGGGTTCGAGCCCCGCATCGGGCTCGGTGCTGACAGCTCAGAGCCCGGAGCCGGATTCGGATTCTGTGTCTCCGGCTCTCTCTGCCCCTCCCCCACTCCTGCTCTGTCTCAAATTTAAATAAACATTAAAAAAATTTTAAACATCATAGCTATGAAACTAAGAACAGAAAGGGAGTTTCCTCAACTCGACAAAGGGCATTTATGAGAAAAAACTACAGCTAACTTCATACTTACTGGTGAAGGGCCCAATATCCGCCCCCTTAGGTCAGGAGCAGGTAAGGCTGTCTCTTACCGCTCCCACTCGATACGGTACTGGGAGTTCTGGGCAGAGGAGTTAGATGACGAACATTACATAAAGGTGTCCAGATTGGAAAGAAGGAAGTAAAACTATATTTACAGTCAATATGATTGTCTCTGTGGGGGCGCCTGGGTGGCTCAGTCAGTTGAGCGTCCGACTTCGGCTCGGGTCATGATCTCGCGATTCATGAGTTCAAGTCCCGCGTCTGGGTCTGTGCCGACAGCTCGGAGCCTGGAGGCTGCTTCGGATTCTGTGTCTCCCTCTCTCTCTGCCCCGCCTCTGCTCACGCTCTCTCTCTCTCTCAAAAATAAATAGACGTTAAAAAATAACAATAAGATAAAGAATAATCATTTCTAATAGCATCACAAACTATGAACTACATAGGAATGGACATGACAGAAAGTGTGTAAGACGATTCCATGGAAACTACCGAGCACTACTGATGGAATTTGAAGGCCTAGGTACAAGGACAGAAGATCCTCGGCGTGCACAAACTGGAAAATTCGGTATTGTTCAGATGTCCAGTCTCCGCAATTCCGATCGATGTCCCAGAAAGTTTTTACTTTTGTAGACACTGACAAGCTGATTGTAAGTTTCACAGGGATATACGAAGGATCTGGACTCACGGGAAGAGCTTTGAAAAAAGGACAAAGTGAAAGGACCACCACTCTCTGAGTTCAGGACTTATTGTACATTTTTAAGTTTTTTATTTTATTTTTTAGAGAGAGACAGAGTGTGAGCGGGGCAGGGGCAGAGAGAGAGGGAGACACAGAATCCGAAGCAGGCTCCAGGCTCCGAGCTGTTGGCACAGAGCCCGACGCCGGGTTTCAACCCGCGAACCGTGAGATCATCACCTGAGCCGAAGTCGTGTGCTCAACTGACTGAGCCCCCCCAGGCACCCAGGACTTATTTTAAAGCTATAACTACCAACGCATAATGGTATTGGCATAAAGTTAGACAAATAGACGATCATGACGGTATAGAGTCCGGAAATAGACCAGTATGTATGGAGACAACTGATTTTTGACACGGTGCAGAAGAATGGGGAAAGACTTCTTTTGACAAATAACGAAGGAACAACTGGATATTCATATATATATAAAAAAAGAACTTCAATCCACATCATGTACCACATACAAAAATTAACTCAAAATGACTCACAAACTGGGGTGCCTGCGTGGCTCAGTTGGTTAAGTGTCTGACTCTTGATTTCGGCTCAGGTCATGATCCCAGAGTCACGGGACCAAGTCCTGGGTTGGCTCTGTGCTGGGCATGGGGCCTGCTTAAGAATCTCAATCTCTCGGGGCGCCTGGGTGGCTCAGTCGGTTAAGCGGCCGACTTCGGCTCAGGTCATGATCTCACAGTCCGTGAGTTCAAGCCCCGCGTCGGGCTCTGTGCTGACAGCTCAGAGCCTGGAGCCTGTTTCAGACTCTGTGACTCCCTCTCTCTGACCCTCCCCTGTTCATGCTCTGTCTCTCCCTGTCTGAAAAATAAATAAGACGTTAAAAAAAAATTAAAAAAAAAAAAAATCTCAATCTCTCTCTCTCTGTCTCTCTGTCTCTCTCTCACCTTAAAAGAAAAGACTCGGGGCGCCTGGGTGGCTCAGTCGGTTAAGCGGCCGACTTCGGCTCAGGTCATGATCTCACAGTCCGTGAGTTCAAGCCCCACGTCGGGCTCTGTGCTGGCAGCTCAGAGCCTGGAGCCTGTTTCAGATTCTGTGTCTCCCTCCCTCTCTCTGAACCTCCCCCGTTCATGCTCTGTCTCTCTCTGTCTCAAAAATAAATAAACATTAAAAAAAAAATTTTTTTAAAAAAAGAAAAGACTCATACATCTAAGTGTAAAACCTAACTACAAAACTTTTAGAAGGAAACGTAAGGAAAAATCTTTTGGACCTTCAGTTGAGCGAACATTTGTTAGACATGACACCAAAAGCATGATCCGCAAAATAAATAAAATTGACAAATTGGGCTACGTTAAAATTAAATGCTCTTCTTAAAAAAATGAAAAGACAAGGTACAGACTGAGATAAAATGTAGGTAAAGTGTGTATATATTTTTAAATGTTTATTTATTTATTTTGAGAGGGAGAGAGAGAGAGAGAGAGAGAGAGAGAGAGAGGGAGAGCCTGTGCAGGAGCAGGGGCGGGGCAAAGAGAGAGGGAGAGAGAATCCCAAGCAGGCTCTGGGTGACAGTACGGAGTCCCATGTAGGGCCTGAGCTCACAAACCGTGAGATCACGACCTGAGCCGAAATCAAGAGTCATGGACGCTTAACTGGCTGAGCCACCCAGGCTCCCCACACAGTGTATATTTGATTAAGGACTTGTATCTAGAATGCATAAAGAACTCTCACAACTCGATAATCAGAGAACATAAAACCCCGCGAAAATTTGGGCTGACACCTCATCCAAGGAGTCACGCACGTGGCGAAGACGCATTGAAAAGATTCTCGCCATCAGCAGTCCGCGGGGAAACGTGAGTTGAACCACAGCGAAACACAATTTTAAACGCGTACTTGGCGAGGATGTGGCGGGAGTCAGCTCTCGCGCACCGCCAGTGGGAACATCAGTGATCTGACCACTTTGGAAAACAGTTTGACAGTTTCTTACAAAGCTAAACATACACCATTCCACTCGTAGGTGTTGGCCCAAGACACGCGAAAGTAGATGTCCGTATGAAGACTTGTACACAAATGTGCATAGCAGCTTTATCTGAATTGACCACAAAATGAGAGACAGTCCAAATACCCTTCAACACGCGAATGGGCAAAGAGATCGCAGTCTATCTATGCGGTAGAATATCGCCCATCAACGAAAAGAAATAAACTATTGATAAACACACAGCACAGATGCCTCTCAACGGGATTATACCGAGTGAAAGAAGCCAGACAGGGCAGAGTACCCACGTAAAATTCCATTTGTAGAAAATTCTAGAACGCTGGCAAGTCTGTAACAGAAAGCTGATTGTTGGCTGCCGGAATACGGAAGGCGGTAGGGAGGGGCAGGAGACAGGGAAGACAAAACGGCACAGGGACACTTTGGGACGTGATGGATCTGTTCACCGCGTTGATTGCGGGGCTGACTTCACAAGTGAAAACAGACCAACGTATAAAGTGTCAAATATGTGCACTTTATTGCATACGGACTATAAGTCCATAAATGTGGTTTTTAAAAAACACGGGTGCCTTGGGGCGCCTTGGGTGGCTCAGTCGGTTAAGCGTCCGACTCTTGATTTCGGCTCAGGTCAAGATCTCTTGGTTCATGGGTTCGAGCCCCGCATCATGCCCTGCACTGACAGTGAGGATCCTGCTTGGGATTCTCTCTCTCTGTCCTTCTCTCTCTTCCTTTTCCCCCGCTCTCTCACTCTAAATAAGTAAATAAACAAACTTTTAAAAAATGTTTGAAAAAACGAGGGCGCCTGGGTGGCTCAGTCGGTTAAGTGTCTGAGCCATGATCTCAGCTCAGGTCATGATCTCCCGGTTCATGAATTTGAGCTCTGCATCGGGCTCTGCATGGACAGCACAGAGCCTGCTTGGGATTCTGTGTGTGTCTCTCTCTCTCTCTCTCTCTCTGCCCCTTTCCTGCTTGCACTTTCTCTCCCTCTCTCTCTCTCAAAATAAATGAACTTCAAAAACAATTTTTTAAGTGTTTATTTATTTTTGAGAGAGAGAGACAGGCAGACAGAATCCCAAGCAGGCTCCAGGCTCTGAGCTGTCAGCACAGAGCCCAATGTGGGGCTCAAACTCGTGAGCCGTGAGATCACGAACCGAGCCAAAGTCGATGGTTTAACCAACTGAGCCACCCAGGCGCCCCAGAATAATTTTTTAAATAAATAAAAAAATAGCTGTGGATGGATGACGATGTTACGGGCCCCGTTCTACGGCAAAGCCCAGTGCCCGACACCGAACATCCCTTTGGGTAGAATATTAAGTCCTTCCTCGGTGATGCACTCGTGTATATTTCATGGAATGACTCTGTGTTCCACTTTCCCGCCATCTCTAACTCTAGAAAATTATTTGATGCCATATGTAGTAATCTTCAGTCTCCCTGCCTTTCTTTGTTCCCTACCGGATAGTGAGCTCTTCAAGGAGAGGGCCCCCCGATCTATAGATCTCTCCCGCTTTCGGTGTTAGCCCCCCACACAGTATATCTATCTATACATGTTTATTAAATCAAAACAATAGATGAGTCAAACAACCTCATCACTGGGGGGGGGAGAAAAGAGGCCTGGGCACCACCAGGAAAGCTGCCCCCTCCCATGTCCCAGACAGCAGGAGGGCGGAGCCTGGCTGGGGGGGGCAGGGCTGGCGGGGGAGGGATTGGATGAGGCCTCCATCATTCTTCCCTTTGCCTCTACTCCTGGAGTGAAATAAATCTTCCTTCCAAAGTTCCCCAAACACCAACAGCCCGAGGCATGGCTGAGGCCAAGTTGGGTCCCTAAGGGAAGTTACCGGCACCTTCTCCCATCCAGCTTGGGCCAAGGCTGCAAACAAGGAAGGATCTTCATACCTCCTTTCACCTCTGCCCTGGCCTTCTGGGAACTTCTTCACTTGTCCCTCACCTTCCCCTTGATCTGGGTAATGCAGCAGACCATTCATCCGTTTCTTCATGTCCTGGCCTGTTGGGTGTGAACTGGGCATCAGGCCGGTGAGGGCTCCCAGGGTAGGAGCCGAGGCCCGTGTGCCCATCAGGAACATTGTGTGGTCCCGAGGCAAGTAACCGAAACTCTCTGAGCCTCAGTTTTGAGCTCCGGAAAATGGGAAGGATTATAACACCGGGTCCTGGACAGGGGCAGCCGGGCTGATTGGGAATGTTCCCGTAGCAGAGCATGACATCCCTCCAGGTATCTACCCCATCGCGGACCCCGAGACAACCCTCTGCTTTCAAACTGACTCCTCAACCACCGCTCGAGTAACTGATTTCCGCACGGTTGGGCTGGCCCTGACCCAAGGACAGAGACCCAAAAGCCATGGATTGGCTGTTATCTGAACCAGTGGTTTTTGCACATATGTGTATTTTTTTTTTTTTTTTTTTTTTTTTTTTTGCTGTCTGGAATCAGCCGTGCCCTGATAAGAGTCAGATTGAAAAGATGTACCCCTGACTCTCATATCTGCTTGTGAACTTGGCCGAGGTAAACCCTCATGTTGAAATGTGGTGTCAGCACTTCACTTACATCTAAACTGAGTCATTTGCTGCTGGTTTCAGATATTGGCTCTATGGTTTTGTAGCCCATACGCCCCCTCTCCAGGGAGCCCCCCCAGCGCACAGGGCCTGTCTGTGCCCCAGCCTCTCCGCTCCTGGGACAAAAATCAGTGCTGAGAAAAGGCATCCAGGGTGTGAAAGTTATCTGCATAATTGTCTTAAGATTTTAGTTTTGGGGCGCCTGGGGGGGCTCAGTGGGTTAAGCGTCCGACTCCGGCTCAGGTCACGATCTCGCGGTTGGTGAGTTCGAGCCCTGCGTCGGGCTCTGTGCCGACAGCTCGGGGCCTGGAGCCTGCTGCGGATTCTGTCTCCCTCTCTCTCTGTCCCTCCCCCACTCACCTCTCTTTCTTTCTCTCTCTCTCTCTCAAAAAATAAATATACATTAAGAAAAAATTTTTTATAGATTTTAGTTTTAAGTAATCTCTACACTCAACGTGGGGCTCAAACTCACAACCCTGAGATCAAGAATCACACGTTCCCCCAAAGGAGCCAGCGGGGCAACCCCCTGCCATGAAATTTATAAGACAATTGTCTTTTTTTCTTTGCGGTTTGGATATCAGCGGCCACAATCGGCAAGCCCAGGAGAGCCCGGGAGAGTCTTCGAGTGAAGCCTGTCCCATCATTTGATACTTTAGGAACAGGGAGGAAGTTCAGTTTACACACTGGGGCTTGAAGAACCACGTCTCGGGACAGGTCACCCTGTAATGTTCTAACACAAAATCGACAGCCATCTCCAGCAGAAGGAGGAAGTCCTTGGGCCCTGCTTATCCCCCACAGTGAAGGGACAGTACCAGTGACACGAGATTCTATCTCTAGTGCTTGCGGACGTCCCTCGGTCAATGCTCCACGTGTCTCTGGAGCTTGTCCTTCGCCCACCCGCCACCGCAGCCAACTTAGCCCTCCTCTGACCCGCGCCTGGCTCGTTTCAGCCTTGGCCGCTGCTGGGAATGCCATTCATATACCCAGCGAGCCACTTGTGCATTTTCTAGGCAGGAGGAGGGGAGACGAGGACATGAAGGAGTATAGAGGGGTAGCAAGTTCAGCGGAGGGAACTGAGACTCAGAAGGGAGCTGAGCCTTGAAATGATTACAGTTCAGGGGCGCCTGGGTGGCTCAGTGGGTTAAGCGTCCGACTTCGGCTCAGGTCATGATCTCGCGGTTCGTGAGTTTGAGCCTCGCGTCGGGTTCTGTGCTGACAGCTCGGAGCCTGGAGCCTGCTTCGGATTCTGTGTCTCCCTCTCTCTGCCCCTCCCCTGCTCGTGCTCTGTCTCTCAAAAATGAATAAACGTTAAAAAAAATTTTTTTAAATGCTAGGGAGTCAGGGCGCCTGGTGGTTCAGTCGGTTACGCATCATGAGATCGAGCCCTGTGTCGGGCTCTGGCTGACAGCTTGGAGCCTGCTTGGGATTCTCTCTCTCTCCCTCTCTCTCTGCCCCTCCCCTACTCACACATTCTCACTCTCTCAAAATCAATAAACTTAAAAAAAAAACAACCCACCGATTTGTCATCTGACACTTGACGTGAGGCTCAGCGTGGCCTCGCTGGGCCCCCTGCTTCAGGCCACGGTCGAGGGATTGGCTGAGCCGGGGTTTCGAATGGGGAAGGGTCTACTTCCAAGCTCACAGGGCTGTCGGCGGGGCTCGGCCGATCTGGGGCTCTGGCCAGAGGCCGCCCTCCGCCCCCTTTGACGCGCTTCGTCAAAGCGTGTGAGCCCAGAAGGCAGTCGAGGGAGGCAGCAGACAAGACAGAAGTCACAGCCTCACATAACACAGTGGCAGGAGTGACCGGCCGCCTCCTTTGCTCTTCTCTCGTGGGGACGTCAAGGCCCAAGGCCCAGCCACACCCGCGGGGGGAGGCTAACACGTGAACAGCCGCAGGCGTCAGAGTCCTTCTCCGTGGAAGGAGTCTGATCTCGGACCGTCTCAGAATAATCAGGGAAAAATCAGACAGGGGTATTCCCAGCGGGCTGTGAGATCTGAGCTTCTCGGGACCAATCCAGGGGGGAGGGGATGTCTCCTCCTCCAGGCAGTCCACTTATGAGGTTATCGCTGTGGCCCTGGGAGAGGCCCAACAGCTGAACTTGCCCTGTTCACTCTACTCCTACGATCTCTACAGTCCTTTGGCTGAAAGGTCTGTGACGGGGGCGCCCGGAGGGCTCAGTCGGTTGAGCGTCTGACTCTCGACCTCAGCTCAGGCCGTGATCTCGCCGTTCGTGGGTTCGAGCCCCGCATCGGGGTCTGCGCTGGCAGAGGGATGCTGTCTCTCCCTCTCTCTGCCCCTCTCCTGCTCTCTCTCTCTCTCTCAAAATAAATTAACTAATTTTTAAAAAAGTCTGTGATAGAGACACAGGCTTGGCCCCAGCTCTGACATCCACAGCGGTGTGGATTCGGAAGCTGCCTGAGCATCCGCGCCCTAACCTGCAGAGAAAGGGTGCTGTCGCTCACCCCGTGGGGCTGAGAGGGCAGACGGAAAAGAACCCAGCACCGCCCGGGGCCACGTAGGAGCTCGGCCAGTAACTCGGGCCACGCTGGAACTCGGGCAAAATGGTGCAGACCATGGCGGCCTTTAAGGCCCTGTTCAGGGTCACCCACAAAGCAAGCCCTGGCTGTCACACGGCCTGGACTCCAGGCTTCTCCTCGGCGGGCCGTGAGCCAGACTCTCACAGACACACCCAACATCAAGGCTGCCTCGGTGGTACCAGCAGGACGCCCCCGCCCCTCCATGGTGTGGACACTCCAGGACCGGACTCTGGGGCCACACCCTCCTCCAGAAGGTCCGCCAGGCCCCGAAAACAGGCTGGTCCCCTCCAGATCCAGTGTTCACGCGATGGTTCACGCACGACGCTGGGCACCGGGAGGGACGTGAAGCCTCGTTCCCCATGGTTGACATCTCAAGTCCAACCCAGCGGACTCAGAGGTGGGAATTCCTCCCGAGGTCATTCCCTGACCCCTGACTGACTCTCCATCCATACGTCTCTCACTTATTCCGTTGTCCCTCGGGCCGAGAGCTTCCTGTCCAGAGTCCGGCTCCCTGTGGTGAAAACGCCACCAGCCTGGATGGCTCACATCACGTGGAGGGCGGAGACCCGTCGGAAGGAGACGCCTGAATGTCCAGATGCACAATCGCGTCAGGAACAGACACCTTCTCCAAAGAGCAGGGACGCTGCAAAAAACCCAAAGGTGACACATTTCCCGCTGTGGGTTCTGGGGACGCCGGCCTGCTCCCGTCAAGGGAGATGCTGAGAGGCTAAGGTTTTGGCGAGCCCGTCGCTTGTCCCGTGGCTCCCTGCCCAGCTGGCCCTGCACACCCCCATGTGCCACGGGTGCTGGGGCTCCTGGCGGTGAGTGCCGAGCCGCAGAGCCCAGTACTGGTCGGGGCTCCCGGTGGCAGGCAGCAGAAAGTGGGGCAGGACACGGGGACGCTCCTGAGCCCAAGCGGTCTGGTTCCATCCACGCCTGGGCCCTGGAGGCTGGTCGTGGCCACCGCTGCAGCTGCCTCCCCTCCCCCCTGCCATCACCACCGATGTTCTCTGTGGCCCGCGCGTCCGCGACCGTGCACGTATCCAGTCGGCTTTTTGTATGTCGATTACAACTCGATAAAGTGGTTTTTCTTTTAAGTGCTTTTTTTTTTTTTTTAACTTTAGAGAGAAAGACAGAGTGCAAGTGGGAGAGGAACAGAGAGAGAGGGAGACCCAGAATCCGAGGCAGGCTCCAGGCTCTGAGCGGTCAGCACAGAGCCCGACGCGGGGCTCGAACCCACGAACCGGGAGATCATGACCTGAGCCGAAGTCGGACGCTTAACCGACGGAGCCACCCAGGTGCCCCAAGGGTGTAAGAGTAATTTTACTACTAGAACCCGAAGTTTACCAGCTCATTATCCCATTGTTTAAGGGAAAAGAGTTCTCAAATACCTCTAAGTGCTGACAGCCTTTTTTTTAGTATAAAGTTCCTTAGATGTGTGCACACATAAAATTGTGTGTAAACCCCGCATCATTAAAGTCTTACATCACTAGAACACCAAACGAATTTTGAAATCAAACGCCCCCTCTGCTACCGTTTTCCGCTGCCTTAGACAAGCAGCTTTCAAACCATTTTTAATGGGCAGCCAGCAAGAGATACATTTTACCCAAGGAATAAATAGCGAACATGTTTCCTCAGAAATTAAATGCCAATGATAACAACGTGTACTCCAGGAGTTGTCATGAAGAGGGGGTGAGATCACATGTAGAAAGAAGTTAGTCTATCACAGGGACGCCTGGTGGCTCTGTCGGTTGAGTGAATGACTTCAGCTCAGGTCATGATCTCACGGTTCATGGGTTCGAGCCCCGCGTCGGGCTCTGTGCTGACAGCTCAGAGCCTGGAGCCTGCTTTGGATTCTGTGTCTCCCTCTCTCTCTGCCTCTCCCCTGCTTGTGCTCTGTGTGTGTGTCTCTCTCTCAAAAATTAAAACTTTTTTTAGAAAATAAAACTTGGTATTAGTTTAGCAGTAACTAGCTATCCTTGTTCCTGGTGATGATAATTGTAATTTCCTTGACAATTAATTCCCTCTGAAGCCTTGGCTAGCTGACTGGAGAAGGCTAAGGATTCCTAAAGCAGGAACGCGCACCCAATGCTTTCTGGTTCAGATCTGCACGTGGCAATTTGGTACCAAAAGCCCCTCTGGGTCCAACCAACTCCACTTGGACCCGAATCCCCAGTGTCCCCTTCCCGTGATGCCACCTAGGATGCAAAGGTCACACGGCCCCCCTGGGGTGGGGGAGGGCAGCTCACAGAGACTGGATTCAGATTTAGGATGAAATCGTCAACCCAGCCCTGAAATAAGTCCCAGGCTGTAGGACAAAGGGAGTGGGGTGGGGGGCGGGGGGCTGGGAGATGCTGGGAAGTGTCCCCACGCTGGGTCTCTGTCCCCAGCAACAAGAGAGCTGGCTCGGTCTCAGAGTCACAAATTGTGCTGACGTCACTGTTTCCAGAGCCTGAATTGTAAGCCTTCCCGGGATCTTCCCCTGTCTGACACTCAGCATTTCCTGCTTGGTGCTCATCTACCGACACCTCCCTTCACTTCACCAAGTAGGGTATTGAAATGCCTCGTTCCTGCTGAATTTTCAGAACTTCAGATGACTCATACTGTGCACTTGAGAGTATGCAAAAAGAATCGAACCATCCCTGTTGTTAAAGGCGGCGGTTTCACATTTTTGAGATTGTATAAATCTGCATTTTCTTCTTGTACTTTGGAAACCCTTGCGGGGGCGGGGGGTGATGGCAGAATCAGGAAGGAGGTGGACCTGGAGGAAGTCAAACCGGACACAAACGTGACGTTCGTCTGCATGGCCGCTTTTTCTATTTCTGGAAACATTTTCTGGGATCTGGAGCTTGATGGAATCCGATTTCTTTGCCTCTGATCCCTCCCTCACCTTAAATGCAGGTAAGTGGTTCATTCCTCTGCCCCACTGTCTTGTCTAACCCCAGAGCCTTCACCTTCACCCTTGCTGATGACGCCCCAGATTCTGTCCAGCCCCGTTCTTTCGTGAACATCAGCCCCATGGCCAAAGCAGTCCAGTGATATCAGACCCAGAAAGTTCAAGGTGAACAACCCAGCATCTTCTGCAATATTTGTGTTCCTTCTTTGCATTAAGAACCTAATGACACCACGCATTCATCTAAGCTGGAAACCCTAGGGTCTTCAGTTTCCCTTGAGGAGCAGCCTGGGCTTCTGATTCACTGCCCTTCACCCACCTGTATCTACTACAGTTTCAGTATCTCTCAAATCCACCCCCTTCTCCCCATTTCTGCTGCCATCGTTCAGGCTCACAGCATCTTTGTGTGAAGCTATGGTGATGGCCTTCTAATTGATTTCCTTGTTTCTCCATCCAACCATCCATCCATCCAACCATCCGTCCATCCAACCATCCATCCACCCATCCATCCGTCCGTCCATCCATCTGTCCGTCCATCCAACCGTCCATCCATCCAACCATCCAACCAACCATCCATCCATCCATCCATCCATCCAACCATCCATCCATCCATCCATCCGTCCGTCCATCCAACCATCCATCCATCCATCCAACCATCCATCCATCCATCCATCCGTCTGCCCGTCCATCCAACCATCCATCCATCCAACCATCCATCCATCCATCCATCCGTCCATCCAACCATCCATCCATCCAACCATCCATCTATCCTACAAATATTTATTGAGCCCCTACTATACATCAAGCACTGTTGTAGGACTCAGGGATACAGATAAACCAAATAAGATTCCTGCCTTTATGGAATTTACATTCTCGTGGTGTAGCCAGATAACATGCAACAAATAAAGGGCTTCTGGATGGGACAGTAGATTGGAACTTTCCTGTAGAGTCTTGTACTGCCGACGCCTCAAAGAAATAAAGGATATGCAGGGTGCCTGGGCCCTTGGGTGGCTCAGTTGGTTAAGCATCTGACTTTGGCTCAGGTCATGATCTCGCTGTTTGTGAGTTCGAGCCCCACGTCAGGCTCTGTGCTGACAGCTCAGAGCCTGGAGTCTGCTTCGGATTCTGTCTCTCTGTCTCTCTTTCTGACACTCCCTAACTTGTGCTCTGTCTCCCTTTCTCTCTCAAAAATAATAACAGTTTAAAAATTTCTTAAAAGAATAAGCAAAAAAATTCATCCACAACAATCATATCAGGAATGAGGGACAGCTAGGACAATAAACTTCAAAAGCTGTTAACTGAGACAAGAAACAAGATGCTGGGTGGATTAGGGAAGCTGGAGAGGGCTGGTCGTTGACTCCTAGCCTTGGTCCCTGCTCCCCTGGAAACTGCAGAGAGAATCTACAAGGTCCTGAGGATTCTAATGCCCCCAAAGCCCAGAGAGGCTGAGCATGTAGGTATCCCTATGCATTTACTCCACTAAGAAGTAGAAGAAAGGGGTACAATGTGGGGAGTGGGCAGCAGGACTGATTCTGACCAAATAGAAGGTTCCAGGGCAACCTGCTAAGCCTGGCGACAATGAAAGCTTTCTGTGTTCTGCCTGGCAGGGAGGAGATTCTGACTCCACAATCTCACAGAGGGAGCAGAACCCGGGCTTTCTACCGCCAACACTCTATCCACTGAGCTCCCTGCGCCCCCAGGTCCCCCGACCCCCACAACGACATGCAGAGAGAGAAAGGCAAACCAATCACAGTTACAAGAGGGAAGAGTCAAGGAGTCACCCGCAGCCCATCAGAGCAAATAAAACCAACGGATGCACTTCGAAGAGCAGGAGCAGGATGGGGAGAACATTGCAGCTACGAAAGCAGGAGATGGAGGGAGGGGGGAAATGTAGCAGGCAAAAGTCAGGCCCGCATGAGAAGAAGTCAGAACGCAGACAACAGAAGAAAGTTCCAGAAGACGGGAATCTCTTCCTGTTCTGCAGCTTGACGAGACAATGAATCCAGCGGAACAAGGACTCAAAGATGAGACGGTAAAACAGGAACGAGAGAAGGGAGATTTCAGATTTCAGGGAACGAACAAATTAAGGGCCACATCATTATAGAATTAAAGTATGAACTAGAAATAAGAAGAGGTGCCCCTGGGTGGGGGGGCTCAGTCGGCTGAGTGTCCGACTTTGGCTCAGGTCGCGATCTCACGGTTTGTGGGTTCGAGCCCTGCGTGACCGAGGATACAATAGCCAGACCAGATGCCGCTTCAGTAGGAAGACAAAAGGCAGATGTTCACAAAGAGGTCAAGGAATAGAGTGTCCAAAGTCTTTTTTGAAGATAAAAACAAAACAAAAAACAAAACAAAACAAAAACCCATTGCTTGTTATAAAATCAAACCTGAAGGGGAACGAATCGAATGAAGAACGCAAGAATGGAGATATCATTGCAAAACAAAAGACGTGGGGAGGATATTGAATCCATTTAAACACAGAATTGTTGCTGAAATAAAAAGGGGGGCGGGTAGAGGATGGAATCATGGCCACCAGCCAGAACATACATCGTATAAACCTGGACCGTGTGTAGCAACAATACTGGAAGACTTCCGCGGCCACCAGGGTTGGGCTTTCACATCTGGTCGTGTTGGAGTGACAGGTACTGGATGTAGTTTCCTGTGAAACCACTACTTAAGTGGGCAGAGGAGACACCTATATCCGGAACCGGCAGCGCAGGGCTGAGGTCCTGCAATACCGATGTCAAAGGCGTAACGTAAATCAGGGCAAGGAGACAAAAACGCTTTCATCATTAGAGAGGAAATGCGGCTCGAGGATGGATTTGGATGCCCTCTGGGTGGCCCACGCCGTGTCTTTTTCTTCCTCTGGAATATGTGTCGTGAGAGATGAGGTCTATTCTTTAGGGCAATTAGTGCTTTTCTCTGTTTGAGTGGCTCGTGTTTGGTATTTCGTATTAATTTTCCGTCCTTTTGATGTGTTTTATTCAAATGTCTACATCAGGGCCAGCTGTTTTCCATTGTTGAAATCTACAATCTAAGGGGCGCCCGGGTGGTTCACTCGGTTGAGCGTGCGACTTCGGCTCAGGTCATGATGTCACGGTTCGTGAGTTCGAGCCCCGCGTCGGGCTCCGTGCTGACAGCTCGGAGCCTGGAGCCTGCTTCCGATTCTGTGTCTCCCTCTCTCTCTGCCCCTCCCCTGCTCACACTCTGTCTCTCTCTGTCTCTCAAAAATGAATAAACGTTAAAAAAAAATAATTTAGAAATATATAACCTACGAGCACTACATATTTCCTCATAACAACAATAAACTGTACATTTGTTATTATATCTTATTTTAAAATCAGGAAGCCTCTGAAACATCTACTATATAACCCTACCACAGAAACACGACTCGTTGTCTGTTCTTATGTCATTAGCACTTAAGAACAAGAATTGTAAGAGGCGCTTGGATGGCTCAGTCGGTTAAGTGTCCAACCCTTGATTTAGGCTCAGGTCCTGATCTCATGGTTCATGGGTTCGAGCCCCGCGTCAGACTCTGCACCATCACCATGGACCCTGCTTGGGATTCTTTCTCTGCCCCTACACTGTGCTCGCACGTATGCTCTCTCTCAGTCTCTCTCGCAAAAATAAATAAATAGGGGCGCCTGGTTGGCTCAGTCGGTTAAGCGTCCGACTTCGGCTCAGGTCACGATCTCGCGGTCCGTGAGTTCGAGCCCCGCGTCGGGCTCCGTGCTGACAGCTCAGAGCCTGGAGCCTGTTTCGGATTCTGTGTCTCCCTCTCTCTCTGCCCCTCCCCCGTTCATGCTCTGTCTCTCTCTGTCTCAAAAATAAAATAAATGTTAAAAAAAAAAAAATTTAAAATAAATAAATAAATAAATAAATAAATATTAAAAAAAAAAAAGAACAAGTGTCATACAAATACAGAATATGATTTTGGGGAAATCCCAAGAATTCCTGGGAATTATGATTTGTGCCTGGATCCCAAGGATTAATGTTACTTTGTTATCGGATGAAATCTGCATGTTCCTCGAATTTCAGCTCACACGTTCCCTCTTCTTTAAAATATCCTGTGTTTAAAATAAGCCCCAAACATCTGTATTAGCCAAGGCTGATTACTGGAAATGTCTTGAATCCAATATAGTCTAGGCAAAGGAATGCTTTACTGGCTGATGTAGCTGGGCGTGGTTGTGGCTTGAGGCACAGCTGGATCCAGGAGTTTATTTATTTATTTAAGAAAATTTTTTAAATGTTTTTTTTATTTATTTTTGAGACAGAGAGACACAGAGCATGAGCAGGGGAGGGGCAGAGAGAGAGGGAGACACAGAATCCGAAGCAGGCTCCAGGTTCTGAGCTGTCAGCACAGAGCCCGACGCGGGGCTCGAACTCACGAACCATGAGATCGTGACCTGAGCCAAAGTCGGACGCTCAACCGACTGAGCCACCCAGGTGCCCCGTGGATCCAGGAGTTTAGAATGCCATGATTCTTCTCTCTGTCTCTCTCCCTCCCTCCCGGCTTTTCCTCTGACGTAGGGGTAGTTTCTCTCCACGTACAGTTAAAGATAGTCACCCGGAGCTCCAGACATGCATTTTCCGTAAAACTCATGACCCTAGCCCAAGAGAGAGCGAATGCTTTTCTAGTAGGTTTGATGAAAGTCCTCAGTAGCGTTCTGAGTGTCCCCGTGAGCACACACGCTCATCCTTGCACCCGGCAATTGGCATCTAGGATGTGGATATTCTGATTGGCCAGACTTGGGTCACCTGCCCTCATCTGGAATCAGCCCTACCTGAGTACATGGAAGGGATACAGCTGGGTGTGCGGGAGCCACGGACGCCACCAGACCTCCATTCTTCTCTCCTGCCCCAGTGGGGATCAGTACCTCTCTGTCTACACCGCCATAACTGCTATTTCTTCCCGTGTTGCGTTACCTCCCACAGGGCGCTCTTGCCTGCCTCCCCCCTGCCACCTGCCCCCGTGTGCTTCCCAAGAGGCTCCCCTTCCTCTTTGTGGCATTTTAGCGACCAGCACGTGCCTGGCACGTAGTAGGTACTCAATAGCTGAAGTGTATTGACATCTTTTACGTGTTAGACACTGTCCAAAGTTCCGTAGGAGACTGTTTTCACAGCCATACTATGAGGCAGGTGATATTACCCCCCATTTCGATATTTATGGAACAAGTTAATAAAAATAAGTCATGGCTGTAAGAAGGTGTAAACGGAACCCCATCATACAACCCAAGGGCTGTCTGGCTCAGCGGACCAAACCTGGTGCCATCAAAGGGAGCTCTTGTCTTGTGGGCGCTTCCCCGAAGGGAGCTGGTCTGACCACAGAAAAGGCTGGAGGTCACCTCCAGCAGAGAGGCTGGGTCGGTGCCAATGACGTCACCTCTGCTCCCCTTAACATCGTAAGATATCTGGGCTCCCCCCGAGGCCGGCAAACAAAAGAACAACTGCCTTTTGGAGGAAGTAATCCTGATGCTGGACGTAGTCTGAGACACACAGAAGGAATCCCTCTGGCGGATCAGTCGTGGACTACAAAGCAGGAGGGACCTTAAAAATCATCCAAGACTGTGCTTTTGTTCTCAAGATGAGGAAACAGAGGCCTGGAGAGGTTAAAGAAATCGCCCAAGGTCACACCGCTAGTGAGAAATGAGAACCTGGAAGGAGATCCCGGGTCCCTTTCTGTGTCTCCCGTGCCCCAAGGAGTCACACACCCTAAATTTTTACTCAGAGGTTCCTGGCCCTAGCTTCAAGCCGTCATTATTGGGCAGGTGGCCTCCACGCGCTGTCCTTAGTTTCTTGTACACACCCTCTGGAGGCGCCTTGGTTTGGGGAAGTCAGAGGTGGGAGCCCCAGGACACAACGCTGTTGCCTAGAACCTTCCGTGCTTAGAGTGGTAGAACAGTGCTGCCACGACCTGGATGCCAGGATGTCGGGAGGTCTGTCTCGTGTCCTCGGGGGTGGGACGGCGGAGGCCGTTCTTTTAATGATCGGATCGGCCGACCAAAGACCCTCTGATCCCGCCAGCCTCCTGCAACCCTCTCCCTGCCACGGCCATCACCTCAGGACGCCCTACATCTCCTAACGCCTCCACGGCCGCTCCCAGCCTAACCCGGGGTAGCTTTTTCTAGCCCTGGGACGACATGTGGCACGATTACTGGGCTTTCTCACTTGATTCGATGCTGTTATCGACGTGTCTCCTGGGCTGGCCACTGCTCTTCATGGATGCAGAGTCCGGAACACCCCCAAACCCTCAGCCTCCCCAGGAACAGACCCTCACCCAATACGTGCGGACCCCAGGGCAAGGACGCAAGTGAGGCCCCGCACGCCGCCCATCTAAATAGCGAGATGTGATACATCACACCCATAAACTGCCCCCACTCCTGATAAATCCATTTTTTATAGCAGCGAAATTTTAAGATATGTGTAAAGCGATGAGTTTCATGGGACTACAAGTCAGTGTGATAACAAAGACACACATAATCCACATGTTATCGGGGGATTTGTTCCGTGTAACTTGTCTTCATTTTGGCAACGTTATATTCATCGTAATAGTTATTAGGTATTCGCATAATTTGTTTTCCAAACAGTAATGGTCTACAAAGTAAATAATAGGGGCGCCTGGGTGGCTCAGTCAGTTAAGCGTCCGACTTTGGCCCAGGTCATGATCTCCCGGTTCGTGGGTTCGAGCCCCACGTGGGGCTTTGTGCCGACGGCTCGGAGCCCAGAGCCTGCTTCGGATTCTGTGTCTCCCTCTCTCTCTGCCCCTCCCCCACTTGTGTTCTGTCTCTCAAAAATGAAAAACACTAAAAATAATTATCTTTTAAAGTAGTGTCTGATTTCACTCCAGTTACATGGGGATCGCATACATAAACTCACGACTCTATGTTTAAATTTTTTTTTTTTTCAACGTTTTTTATTTATTTTTGGGACAGAGAGAGACAGAGCATGAACGGGGGAGGGGCAGAGAGAGAGGGAGACACAGAATCGGAAACAGGCTCCAGGCTCCGAGCTGTCAGCCCAGAGCCCGACGCGGGGCTCGAACTCACGGACCGCGAGATCGTGACCTGGCTGAAGTCGGACGCTTAACCGACTGCGCCACCCAGGCGCCCCAGTCTATGTTTACACATTCACCTCTTTGCTGAAATTTTTTGTAACCCAAGATCAATGCTTGTGGCACTTACCGGGTCATTGCAGACATACCCAGGGTGCAGAACACTTTGAGCCACGTGACGCAACCGTTCCAAGCTGAGGCTGAACAGGGCGAAGCTCTGGCTCCTGTGTTCACCTGTCCTATCGTGAAAACAAGTGTCTTTTCTGCCGTCCATTTAGTACCACAGATCTCACATTTCTGTGCTTTTTGGGGGTGACTTTGCTGTTTTAAATGGCCTCCAAGGCTGTCCTGTGTTCCTGAGCCCAAGAAGACTGAGAGGTACCTTACGGAGCGAGTACGTGTTCAGATGTGAGTTACGTGCTTTCAGCCGTGAGCTCGATGTTAATGAATCAACAATATCTATTGAACAAGGCATCTTTAAAAAAAAAAATTTTAATGTTTATTTATTTTTGAGAGAGAGAGGGAGAGAGAATGTAAACAGGGGAGGGACAGAGAGAGAGGGAGACGCAGAATCGGAAGCAGGCTCCAGGCTCTGAGCCGTCAGCACAGAACCCGACGCGAGGCTCGAACCCACGAACCGCGAGATCGTGACCTGAGCCGAAGTCGGACGCTTAGCCGACTGAGCCACCCAGGCGCCCCAAATTCTGTATTGAAACAGAAGCACCCATAAAGCAAGATCATGTGTGGATCCGATGACAAAAATGCTGTCACCGGAGGCACACAGGAAAGTGATCCCGTATCTCGGCTCAGTGTTCACTGACCCGGTGCTGGTGGTGATTGCACAGGCCGTGATCACCGCAGAGAATGAGAATGGACTGTATATACGAATGTGAGAGTTGAGTTTAAGATTGCAAAACACTCCACGGCGGGCTTGCGTGGCTATGGCCAGTCCCGCTCCCCGAGGGCCTCCAGAACCCCAAACGGGAACCCACCGAGGAACGAGAAGGTAGACGCTGGCATCGTGCCACCTGAGCCCCTCACAGCCACGCTGAGAAGAGGGCTTGGCCAGTTACCCGATTGGTCTTTTTTACCTGCACCCTTCCACTCTTCCGACGGGTCCGCGCTCTGCAAATAGCGCCCGTCCCCGGTGTTGGCAGTGACCCAGCCCACAGACTCATGGCGTCCAGACGTAGTCACCTTGCGTTTTGAAAACACAGGGCGAGAGGAGTGGAGAGAGGCCCTTCTCTGGGGCCCGACCCCTGTTACTCAACAGAACGGAAGTTTGGGGTTACAGACCCCACAGTGCCATCACTGAGCCCCGGAGCCCAGCGACAAAGCCTTCTGCGTGTTATCTGACACATCACACTGTGTGCACACACGTGTTCGAGGGCCAGAGCGGGGTGCCGTCTGAGGACGGTCCTCCGACGCTGCCCGGGAGGCATCCAGACCAGATATCGTACCGACGTGGGTCTTCAAGAGGATAGTTTGGCTCAAGAATTTCACTGAACCTCTTTTACCACAGCCCAGCGTCACTGGCTCTGAGGCTCCAGCCAGAGAGTGAGACGATGCCCGTGAGTTTTTCCGGAATAGTGTGTTTGTGTTACGTCATCATTGCGATCTCCTTCTGGTGAGAGGACGTTTGTTTATGGTTTTGGAGAAGGGACAGCAGATAGTTCTGTCTGGTCACCCAGCCCGTGTGTGTTTTTTTTATTTGTTTATTTTATTTTAATTTTTTTAATGTGTATTTTTGAGAGAGAGACAGAGACAGAGTGCGAGCATGGGGGAGGGGCAGAGAGTGAAGGAGACACAGAATCCGAAGCAGGCTCCAGGCTCCGAGCTGTCAGCACAGAACCCGACACGGGACTCGAACCCATGAGTAGTGAGATCATGACCTGAGCCAAAGTCAGACATTTAACTGACTGAGCCCCCAGAGGCCACATCTTTCTTTCTCTTTCTTTCTTTCTTTCTTTCTTTCTTTCTTTCTTTCTCTCTTTCTTTCTTTTGAAGAAAACGTGCCTTGCTTGGTTCACAGTCCCTCGAACTTAGCGCTTTGCCCCAGATTCTAGCTCAGGATTGTCAGGAAATCTAACTTTTTCCCGCGAGGTGTTACTCTGCCGCTGTATGTCATTTTCTCCTTGTCCCCTCATCGGCCTTTTTGCTTATTTCCATCTTTCGGGGCTTAGCATCCAAGGCTGCTGGTCGCTAGCTGTGTGACCTTTGCAAAGTCCCTCGGTGCCTCTGTTCTGCATTTACAGCGTGGGGATGCTTGCACCCACCACGCGGCTCTGTGACAGTGACACCTTCTCTTGTCCCCCGTCGATGAGGGCCGAGCCGAGCACAGACTAGTACCTTCTCAGCACACATCCGGGGGGGCCCCCTGTGGCAGGAGGACTTAACTATTCTGTTTTCCTCTGTCACAAGGATTTCACTGAACCTAGAGCCTTCCCAGGGTCACACAGCAAGGGATCGCCAAAGACGAAGGCTGCTTTTGTCGGACCCAGGGAGGCCTGGGCAGAGCAGGAAGAAACCAAATCCTTGACAGCGAGGGCTGGCAGGGCTCCTGCCGAACTAAGAGAACAAGCGCGCATTACATGGGGTGTTAACGCAGTAGAGATGAAACCCCCAGCAGGTGAACAAAGGGATCTTGGTCTTGACCTAGTAGCTTCTCCAGAGTCGGGAGCAGCCTCGCTCAAATCCCAACAAGGGGATTCCGTCTGGGGCACCCAGGTCAGCTCACACCAGGCGGGAGGGCGGCTCGCCTGTTCCTAGTCTGAGAGCGAGAGCAGCGTCCTGGGGCCACCAGGACTTGGGCAGGGGGTGGGGGAGGGGCTGAGACTGATGGGGGCGGAGCAGGAGGGGGGCGGAGCCAGGTGGATCCCATGAAGGGGGCGGGAGGAGGGAGGTTGAGGTTTGGTGGGAGCAACGGGGAAGAAGGAAGCTGTTGGGGGGGTTGGGGGTTCACAGACAGGTAGGCGGGCTCGGACCAGCCGGGAGGATTGGCCACCGCGGCCGGCATCACCGTGCCCGGTGGCGATGTCTCCGCAGACCCTGACACCCACCCACCTCCTCCAGGAAGCCGGCAGCCCACCACCACGCCAGCGGCTGCTGATCCGTCGTCTCTGACTGACCTGTGACTTGGGGGCCCCCGCCCCCGCCCCTAAGTCCCGAGGAAGACCCCGCGGATCCCAAGTAGGCCCAGCTTTCCCGCAAAGTGACAGAAATCATTAGCGCATCTAAATTAAAAGTCACCAGTCGGGGGGCGCCTGGGTGGCTCAGTCGGTTAAGCGGCCGACTTCGGCTCAGGTCATGATCTCGCGGTCCGTGAGTTCGAGCCCCGCGTCGGGCTCTGTGCTGACAGCTCGGAGCCTGAAGCCTGTTTCGGATTCTGAGTCTCACTCTCTCTCTGACCCTCCCCCATTCATGCTCTGTCTCTCTCTGTCTCAAAAATAAATAAACGTTAAAAAATTAAAAAAAAAAAAAAAAAAAGTCACCAGTCGGAAGGGCGTGGTAAGTCTCCGAAGCGCGGGAAAGAGGCAATCGGCAAGGCTCCTTTTCAGGCCCGGCTTTATCAAAGATTTGCTGAGATCCTACTCCTACCAAGGGACAGACAGGTCACAGCTCCTGTTCTTAAGAAGCTTGCTTTCAGGGGCACCTGGGTGGCTCAGTCGGTTAAGGGTCTGACTTGATTTCGGCTCAGGTCGCGATCTCACCGTTTGTGAGTTGGGGCCCCGCGTCAGGCTCTGCGCTGACAGCTGGAAGCTTGGAGCCTGCTTGGGATTCTGTGTCTCCCTCTCTCTGCCCCTCCCCTGCTCGTTCCCTGTCTCTCTCCCCAAAAGAAATAAATAAACATTAAAAAAGGCAAAGCAAAAAGTGGGGGATACCTTTATATATATATATAGGTATATATAGGTACATATAGGTATATATCTTTATATACCTATATATACCTTTATATTTGAAGGCCTGAGAGGCAGGAGAGCCTATGGTATATGTTTCAGTGAGAATCCAAATCCAAAGGCAGCAGAAGACCAATGCCCCAGCTCGAAGACAGAGAGAGCTGGACACAACCAACTCAGCCTTTTATTCTATTTGGGTCTTCCACTGATTAGATGAGACCCACCCACGCTGGGGAGAGCAATCTGCTTCATGCAGTCTACCGATTCGAACGTCAGTCTCATCCAGAAGCACCTTCACAGACACGCCTAGAACAACGTTTAGCCAAATAGCTGGGTACTCGATGGCCCAGTCAACTGACATATAAAATTTGCCATCGAATTCTCTCTGCTTCCTAAAATCACCTCCTAAATAAGCCACACGTAAGCCTATATGTTGAGCTCGGCTTTGGGGGCAGTCCAAACTAAAATGAAAGGATTTCCAGCAGCACTGATGTCAAATAAGACGTACATAAGTCTTGCAAATAAGACAAACATACAGAGAGATCTCTGCCGTGCAAAAAGGTCTGCACGGGACAGAATATCCATCGTTCCTAGCACCTGCAAACTAAACGCCAGGAACATGCACCATCCCCAGTCACTGTGACAACCAAAAGGGCCCCAAACATTTCCAGAATGCCCCAAGGAGCAGTACCACCCAAGCTATCCCCCGGATCGGAAACCATTTGTCTGGAGGAAGTGAGCTTCAGGCGCGGCTTAATCAGGGCTCCACTCCTCAGCCTGCCCTTCTTCTTGCGGGCAAGTCGGCTGCAGCTGTTTTAGGAGCGTATCCGCATATGACAGAGGCCAGAAGAAGTGGGAGCAGTCTGTGCCCGCATTTCCAGCAAGATTCCTGAGACCCACCCTAACGGGGTCGGACAAAGTCTCGTATCTGCCTCTACGGATGGCTTACCTGGAGCATGGAATTTTCTATGGATTTTGGGCAGCCATTCACGGTCCGGTCTGGTGGAGGGGGTGGGGGTGGGGTCACCTTCTCCGAAGCCCTTGGCGTCCGGTGGCCGATGCCTGGATAAAAGCCTGAGCATTGTCAGGAGGGATAGGATGCCGGGTGGAGAGCCACTGGCTATGCACGACAGAGAATGGAAACCACGCTGTCTGTGCATCTGTGGTGTGGGGGACAGGGGTGAGCCCATACGAGACTCCTTCATTTAATGGATTTCGCGGGTTCCCCTTGCTCCTCAGCCACGGTCCCAGTGACACGTTCGTGTCCCACACCACTCAGCATCGACGGGAACGTCTGACCGGTCCTTCCAGGGACTGTTTCTCGTTCTGAATCAACAATGGGGCGCTCTGGTCTATACATCAGTCTCTGCGAGACAGGTTAGTGTTAATCGGCCCCTGGAAAAATGGGCCCCCTCGTGGCAAGTGACATTAGATTCCTGAGCCTGCATGACGGAACCTGACCTGTGACCAATTTGCCCGGTTGGCTGTGACCTCAGGAGGCCTCGCACCCACTGCCCAGCTCCGCACGGCCGTGCTCCACCGGGCACCCGCCTTCGGCAGAGTTCTTAGTCCGATTTTGCAAATGAAGAAACTGAGCCTCAGAGAGGCTACGTGATTGGCCCGGGGCCCCCGGCCAGTAGGCGAGCAGCCAAGAGTGGGACCCAAGCGCCCCTGACCACACGGCGCCTGCCTCGCCTCCCATTAGCGACCTCTAACGGGCTGAAGTCGGTCCGAGGCTGCAAAGTTCCCTCCTCGTCCAGGAAATAGTCAACTATGTTCACGCAAGCGACCGCGCGCTTCGTAAGACTTAATAAGACCAGGGTGCACGCCTTTGCCCTCTCATTGGAGTCGTTCGTCCCTCCGGCAAGGCCCCCTTGTGCCCTTCTGTCCCTCAAGTGCCAGCACCATAGGGCTCTGACTCAGCGGGGAAGTAGCCTCTTGCAAAGACCAAATAAGGGGCGGATGCCAAGAGCAGCAGTAAACCCCACAAGGTGTTGGGAATTTAAACAAAGTGTAATCCGGGGTAGGGAGGGTGTCTGTGCCCGGCTGGAGCCCGTGTGACTCCCAAAGGAAAGCTGCCCACCTCCGATGGTCGGGAAGGCACTCCCGGGCCGGGCGGCATCTCCTTAATAGGGAAGAGCCTGCGGCCTCTCGGGGAGCTTTTATTCCTGGGGCCGGAAAAGAGCCAACGGTGTTTCTTTGCTCTGCAACGTGTCGGCCTTGGACTGGGCTTTTCGTTCCCTTCTCCCGTCCCCCGGCCCCACCCCCAGCCCCGGTGTTGCCGGCCTTCCGCTCCCGTGTGAACATTTCTCTCGGGTTTTGACACCTGCTGAGACGACACTCAGCCTCTCCCTGGGGCCACGGGAGCAGGGAGCCGCAGGGATCGGAATCGAAACGTCCGCTGTCTGGGCAGCTGGACTTCGGGAGAACAAAATGGAGAAATCTGGCCCTTGTTTTGTGGGCGCCCGAGGCCTGGAGGGGCTCTGCTGCGGGGGTCAGCGCGCAGGCCGCCCGGGAGCTGGAGGCAGGGAGGCCACCCAGGGAGGCTCTTATTGTGGGGAGGCTCAGAGATCTGAGAGCACCGGTTCTGGCTTAGCTGAAGGGTTCCCTGCAGGTGGCTGTGACGGGCACGGATGCCGTTTGACGAAGACCGGATCCTCTCGGGCCGGCTTTCGCCGTGTGGTCAGGGCTGGGTCAGCGTCCCCCTCCTCCCCACCAGGAGGGGGCTGGGCGGTGTGCGTGTGTGTGTGTGTGTGTGTGTTCGGGGAAGCACTAGCAACCTCCCTGAGGTCAGGCTGGAAGTTTACGTAAATCCCTGTATTGTCGGAAACCTTTTTTAACGTTTTTATTTATTTTTGAGAGAGACAGAACACAAGTGGGTGAGGGGCACAGAAAGGGACACAGAATCCGAGGCAGGCCCCGGGCTCCGAGCCGTCAGCACAGAGCCCGACGCGGGGCTCGAACTCATGAACCCCGAGATCATGACCTGAGCCGAAGTCGGATGTTTCAACTGACTGAGCCCCCCAGGCGCCCCCAGGAGAAGGATTTAAACACCTGTGTTCTCAAGCCACCGACACCTTGGGGTCCCTTTGCTATAGCAAAGGTCTGGTCACCACCCCGCTAATGCGCAGAGACCCTGCCCCCCCTCCCTCTCCTAGAGGAGGGTGCGAGGCACAGGCTGGGAGCCGTGGAAAGCCGCTGTTTGGTAGAGATTTTCACTTTTGTTTTCAGCGCGGAAAGAATGAGCTGCTTGGCAGGGAAAGTTGCAAAGGATTCAAAAGCGTCTGAACCGCGTCCCATTCATTCATTCGTTCATCCCACAAACGTGGCCTAAGCACCTTTCTGTGACAGGCAGCGGGCGGCCAGCCTCCTATTCCCAACATTCTCCGCCCTCCCGACGCCCACCACGTCCAGGAACCCGCCCGGGCCTTCAGGAAGGGGGCCCGCAGACACGCGCTGTGGATTCCCGGTCAGATGCTTTGCTGTGTGGGCAGTACACGGACGAGGGTGGCCTGCTTGGGTCAAGAAAAATATTCTCGGTTCTTGGGGACCGGTCTCATTCCAGCTCTCACAGACTTGTAATTGTTCGTTTCCATCTATTCGTCACCAGATTTATTCCTGACACACAAATCTCCCTCCTCCCCGTCCCCTGCCCTGCCCTGTGACTGTTGTCCCTGGTAAGCGTTTAAAGGAGGTGGGGGCCAGATTTGGGCCGAAGGCCCGGCTCGCGCCCCGACTCTTACTGCTTGCCAGCCGGACCACCTGACTTTTAAGTCTCTGGCGTCCAGGTTCCTCATCTACAAAACGGGGATAAGCTTTTCCGTCCTGATTGTAGCACGTAGTTGCTGTAAAGTTGACGGGCCAAGTGGGAGTGTCATTACAAGTTTTTCCAAATCCCACCACGCAAGGCGTGGGGGTGGAGTGAGCTCTCAAACCGAGGGTGACATGGGCTGACGCGGTGACCCCAAATGAACCCTCTGCCCCTATCTGTGAGACCCGCCTGTAAATTTCCAGATGGTCAAATATTTCCTTTCACAGGGACCTTGCCAGGGGCGTCTGGGTGGCTCAGTCGGTTAAGCGTCCGACTTCGGCTCAGGTCACGATCTTGTGGTTTGTGGGTTCGAGCCCTGCATCGGGCTCTGTGCTGACAGCTCGGAGCCTGGAGCCTGCTTCGGATTCTGGGTCTCCCTCTCTCTCTGCCCCCCCTCAAAAATAAATAAACTTTAAAATACATTTTTTTTAATATAGGGACCTTGCTAAAAGCAAAGGGCCCGGCCCAAAGGTCCATCAACAACAGATGACTGGATAAACAAATTGTGTTACGTACACAGGATGGAATGTTTTTCAGCCATACGACGGAATTACTAATACACATGACCATGTGGGTGAAACTCGAACTCATTATGGTAAGCGGAGGAAGCCAAACACAAAAGGTCACATGTTGTTTAATTCCATTTACGTAAAATATTCAGAAGAGATAAATCCAAACACGCATAACACAGATTGGTGATTGCCAGGGGCTGAGGTGGGGGAGAAGAAATGCGGAAAAGCTGCTTAATGGGTTTGGAGATTCACCTTGGCGTGATGGAAATATTCTGGAACGAGAGAGAGGAGTGGTGGTTGCACAGCATCATGAATGCACTAAACGCCACTGAATCGGTCACCTTCAAATGGCTAATTTTACATTGCGTGAGTTTCACCTTAATAATTTTTTTTTAATGAAGAGAGCTAATGAATCGAATTGGTAATGTTTCACGATGAAACTTCAGTAATGGCTGCCTATGAACCTTGGGATGAGTTATTTTTTTTTTTTAATGTGTATTTATGTTTGAGGAAGGGAGGAGCAGAGAGAGAGGGAGACACAGAATCCGAAGCAGGCTCCAGGCTCTGAGCTGTCAGCACAGAGCCCGACGCGGGACTTGAACTCTTGAGCCGTGAGACCGTGACCTGAGCCGAAGTTGGACGCTTAACCGACTGAGCCACCCAGGCGCCCGGAATGAGTTATTCTTTAAGCTCTCCGAGGAGGTATCTTTGGTTCTTTCCACTCAGAACCCTTCAGGCACCAGGAACCCACAAAATAATCTTGTGGGTACCATTCTTTCACGCAACCGAAGCCTGTACCGGGGTCTGGCTAACTTCACCAAGTGGCTTCTGACTCAGCTTCTGGGTCTCTGCTCAGGGCGGCTTCAATCAGATATTCTGAAATTTATATTTATTCCTTACCTCCTACAAGTACTGGGACAGTCGTGCGAGAGAAATTAGACCCAAGTTTCTGGGCCAGATCAAGAAAGCGAAGCCTGTGCGTGTGACCGTGTGAGAATATACACTGAAATGTTAGCAGTGGTTATGTCTGATCTTTGGTGGGGGGGGGGGGGGGTAAGGAATGGGAATTTCCTTTTTTTTAATGTTTACCTAGGTATTTTATTTTATTTATTTATGTATTTTTATTTATTGAGAGAGATAGAGAGAAGTGTGAGATGGGGAGGGGCAGAGGGAGAGAGAGAGAGAGAGAGAGAGAGAGAGAATCTTAAGTAGGCTCCAGGGCTGAGCCCAGCGCAGGGCTCGATCTTAGGATCGAGCATGTGGGATCACGCCCTGAGCCGAAGTTGAGTTAGATGCTTAACTGAGCCCCCCAGGCACCCCTACCTAGGTATTTTAAAATGAGCCTACAATAAACATGATTTGTTTATGTAATTTTAAAGAAAACATTAGGTGGGGATGGTCCATTGAAAGATGTAGGGGCGCCCGGGTGGCTCAGTCGGTTAAGCACCCGACTTCAGTTCAGATCATGATCTCACAGCTCGAGAGTTTGAGCCTCGCGTCGGGCTCTGTGCTGTCAGCTCAGAGCCTGGAGCCTGCTTCAGATTCTGTGTCTCCTTCTCTCTCTGCCCCTACCCCGCTTACGCTGTGTCTGTCTCAAAAATGAACAAACAGTAGGGGCGCCTGGGTGGCTCAGTCGGTTAAGCGTCCGACTTCGGCTCAGGTCACGATCTCAAGGTGTGTGAGTTCGAGCCCCGCGTCGGGCTCTGTGCTGCCAGCTCAGAGCCTGGAGCCTGCTTCGCATTCGGTGTCTCCCTGTCTCTCTGCCCCTCCCCGACTTGCTCGCGCACGCGTGTGTGCTCTCTCTCTCAAAAATAAACAAACACTAAAACAATTTACAAAAAAAGATGTAGTACATACACTGGTAAGAAAGTATACTCTTTCATGAGAACTTTAGAAGCCCCTGTAGGGGTGGTGCTTATAAAAACGAGGATGGCCCTTCCCCGAGAAGGCTCACGGTGACAATCACCCTCCTGTGATATTAGAGGGCTTCACAGAGCCATATGGAGACACAGCTCCGTGGAAAGTAGGCGGATTCTACCCGGAGGACAAGGCGTTGGTACTACACTCTGTTCCAGCCAACTGGTCTACCCATTTCCTTCATTTCTCTAGTCCTTGTTATCCCCTTTTTTCCCTTTTATCAGAATTGTGCCCTCCTTCTGAGGACTGTCCTTGCTCCCTCTTCGGAGTCACCTTATCCCTTGCCGATGGCACCGTCCTTGTGGCACCTGTCGCATGCTGCTCACCTTTTCCTGTCTATTGCCCCAATTACATCATCGCCTTTCCGGAGGACACGCTCAACTATTCTTACCGTTCAGTAACCCCAGCATCCTAAAAAAAAAGAAAAAAAAGCGTGAGAGTTGTGGAGAGTTGTGATATGGTGCATATATTCTGACTCCATCAAGAATACAACGGATGAACCAGAAGAGTCTTCATGGTTCGGTGTTAAAAGTTCTGAGGATGCAGGTGGGACTGTCATAAATTAGGAGTCGGTGAGCACAAAGCCAGGCTGCTCGAACACGCTCTTGGAGGGAGACAAAGAAGTCTGCAAAATTAGTTTCAGAGGCAATCAATTTAGTATGCTGTGTCAAAAGCGGAAACTCTGAATACAATGTGTTTCCACGGTTGCCATCTCGTTCAAATACCCGATGTAAGATTAGGTGCCGAAAGAGTCATCGCCGGGGTCTGAAATGATTCTGCCTCTGGAACGAGAGTGACTTCTGAAAACGCCTCAGATAAACAACGCCCCTGTCGATGTATGGTCAGAAAGCCTTGCTTCGTTAGTTTGGTGGAGGCCTGGCAGTGAGTACCAGAAGCCTAGAGTCAAAGCGGCTTCTGTAAATCCAGAAGCTCGCTCCCTTCTCACGTTGTGAAGGCTGGAGGTAGTCAGCGTGGGGCTGGTGCAGCCGTCCCCGCTGTCACTGTCAGGGAGCCGGGCCTCCCATCTTGCTGTGCAGCCATCTGTGGCTCCCATTCCCAAGGCCCAACATGGCCGCCAGAACTCTAGCCATCACATCTGCAATCCCGGAAGCGGAAAGAAGGAAAGAGAAAGAAAGATAGATTCCCTCCTTTTGAGGGTTCTTGGCAAACACCAGTTCTTTTTTTTTTTATTTTTTTTTACAATTTTTTTAATGTTTGTTTATTTTTGAGACGGGGCAGGGGCAGAGAAAGGGAGACAGAATCTGAAACACATCTGAGCTGTCAGCACAGAGCCTGATGCGGGCTCAGACTCACGAGCAGTGAGATCATGACCTGAGCTGAAGTCGGACGCTTAACCCACTGAGCCACCCGGGCGCCCCCAGAATAATGTTTTTAAATGAATAAAATAAAATATGAAAGATTACAAAGTTATCCAATTACTGATATACGGTCCCAGGGACAAACTCTGAGGTCTGTAGCCCCTGAGACGAGGATGTCTTCCACAACAGAGAAGAAGGGAGCCGGTGGTCGGCCCCCGACGCCCAGTGCAGAAAACTACGGAATGGCTTCATTCGCTCCGTCGCCAATCTCCAAGGCCCCAGGTTGAGCCTCGTATTGTGTCGTAGAGTGGGACACACACAGAGAAGGTTTGGGTCCTCCTCTTAGTCATGCCCTAACTCATCGTGCCAACACCTGCCTCCTGGAAGCGTTCGTCCTCCCAGAGTGGGGAGTCGCGTGGGCCAGGTTTTACGGATTAGCATTAGGGGGTTCAAAATAAGGGGAAAATCACGTAGCATGGGCCTGGAGGGGGGAAGAAAGACCAGCACGAGGTGTGTTCTGAAAGGGAGAGGCAGTGTGTATGGGGGCGGGGGGGGGGGGGCGGGCAGAGGGTCGATGGGAGACCAGGAGGGCCCTGAGAGGCTCTGGAGAAAATCATGCAGGGGAAGAGCTTGGCCAGGGGTGGGGGGACTTGGGTCTGAGCTGATAGAAGCAGAGAATCGCTATTAGTTCTCGGAACCAAAGGGATTAAAAGGAATCGAGAAATGTCTGTGTAGGTTGTGTGTAAAAATACCTAAAATGGTCTTCACATTTCTTTTCCTTTTTCATTTTTTTTTTAACATTTATTTATTATTGAGAGAAAGAGACAGAACACGAGCAGGGGAGGGGCAGAGAGAGAGGGGGAGACACAGAATCCGAAGCAGGCTCCGGGCTCTGAGCCGTCAGCACAGAGCCCGACGCGGGGCTCGAACCCACGAACCGTGAGATCATGTCCTGAGCCAAAGTCCGACGCTCAACCGACTGAGCCATCCAGGCGCCCCGGTCTTCACATTTCTGACGGTGGTTGTCGCTTCTGGGGGGTCGAATGGGCGATAGTTTGAGGGACTGAAGTTTTGTGTGTAATATTTTCTGTCTTTAAAAATAAAAAGAGGCTGGAGGGCCGCCGGGGTGGCTCTCAGTTAAGCTCCCAACTCTTGATTTCAGCTCGGGTCATGATCTCAGGGGTCGTGAGATCAAGCCACACGTGCAGCTCTGTTTTGACATCTCAGATCCTGCTTGGGATTCTCTCTCTCTCTCTCTCTCTCTCTCTCTCTCTCTCTCAAAATAAATAAATAAACATTAGAAAAATAAAAATAAAAAGAGGCTGGAGTCAAATAGGACAAAATGGAAACAATTAAGAGTAAGTTTGTCTTACTTCATTCTTTGGGTTTTTTCCCCCCATCTCTGTGTTTTTAAGCATTTCACTGGTTCTTAAATGTACGTTTACTCTGATCTAGATGTGATTGAACTGACTCACTACGTTCTGGCCACACCTGCTGGAAAGTTCTATACTTACTGCGTCCGGGCTGCTTTCTCCACATCCCCCCCGAGCGTGCCATGATGGTGACTGCCTCAGGTTGTTTCCACAGTCTGGAGCCTGCCCTGGTGTCCTCCCCACCCAGCTGTTGTCCCGCTTCCTTCAGGACCTTCCAGCCCATTTTCTTTCTCCCTCCTGGGAATTCCGGTAATATCAGTCACGTTAGCGTCTACCACTGGACTCTGACTCTAACTCTCAGGGCAGACAGAGCTTCCCACTGAGCGTGGACGCGGCCTAAAATTCCCACAAAGTAGTCGAGTTGTGGGGCGCCTGGGCAGCTCAGTCGGCTGAGCGTCCAACTTAGGCTCAGGTCACGATCTCGCGGTTTGTGAGTTCGAGCCCCGTGTCGGGCTCCCTGCGGTCAGCGCAGAGCCCCCCTCAGATCCTCTGTCCCCCTCTCTCTCTGCGCCTCCCCTCCCCTTGCACACTCTCAAAAATAAATAAAAACATTAAAAAAAGGAAGAAAAAAAAAGAAGTCAGGTTGTGAACGTTGGGCCCGCAGACAAAACCCCTTTCCGTGCCTGCCTATGCATCTTTTAGAGGTTCCAAAGTGCCTGAACTGTTCCCAGGGGAGACTCAGAAGGAAGCAGCAACCTCCGAGGACCCGGAAATTATAGAAACTTTAGGCGAGCGGTTTTGAAGAAACCTCCTATCTCACTTTGGCGATACACCCGTGGCTGATTCAGCGGTTTAAATGCGTCAAGGCCCGGTCCAGAAGGGCCTTGGCCAAGCTGGGAAAGGATACTAGGGCAAGAGGCAAACAGAGCCCCAGACCCCTGTACCCCGGCCGACCAGGACCTCTTGGCCGCCAGGCTGCGGGTGACAAGCTCCGGCCCAACGATGTGCCATCGTGCCCGCTCTTGAGCGACACGAAAAGCCCACCCAGAGCTCTGGAAGGCCTCAGAAAGCCCTCGGACAAGGGGAGGGGATGAGCGAGGAGAGAGGAATGGGTCCTCGGTGAGTCTGAGAGAGGCCTGTAAGTCAGACAGCAGGGACACGGGCCTGAGAACAAGGCCCTTGAAATCTGCTCTCGGAGACACCAGAGCCCTGAAGAAAATATGCCAACGAGCTGTGTTGAACCCTTTTCACGATGAGGTCTTGAGTTATTTATTTTTTTTCCCCAGCTTCTTTAGGGTTCTTTTCCTACTTTTCTTTTAATGTTTATTTTTATTTTTGAGAGCAAGAGAGACAGAGCACAAGCTGGGGAGGGAGGCAGAGAGAGAGGGAAACACAGAATCCGAAGCAGGCTCCGGGCTCTGGGCTGTCGGCACAGAGCCCCACGTGGGGCTCGAACCCACGAACTGTGAGACCGTGACCTGAGCCAAAGTCAGATGCCTAACAGATGGAGCCACCCAGGCGCCCCTTCTTTTCCTACTTTTTAAAACTCCTGTGGGGGCATCTCAGTGGCTCAGTGGGTTGAGTCGATTGACTTCAGTTCAGATCATGATCCAAGGGTCATGAGATCAAGCCCTTGCTGGGCTCTGTGCTGACAGCGCGAAGCCTGCTTGGGATTATCTTTCTCCTTCTGCCCCTCCCCTGTTTTCTCTCTCTAATGATAATGGTAATAATAATTAAAATTCCTGTAATGACCATGTTTATTTCCATGGTCAGAAACTGAAAGAGAGAGAGAGAGAGAGAGAGAGAGAGAGAGAGAAAGGAAAGAAAGAAAAAAAGAAAGAAAAGAAAGAAAAGAAAGAAAAGAAAAGAAAGAAGGAAAGAAAGAAGGGGGAAAAAAAAAGCCTAGAGGAACATGGGTCTTTTTTTAGAGTAGTGCTAAGCTGACCTTTGGAATCAGAGGAGAAAAGTGTATCATTTCTCCCAAGAAAGTGGGGATTGGAAAACTGGAAGCAAACAGAAAACCGCTCTCTCAAAGTGCCGGGTGTGCTGACCGGCCATCCTCTCGTTTATGAGTTGTTCATTCGCTCACTCATTCGTTCAGTCATCATTCGCAGAGGCTTCCAAGAGCTGGGGACACAGGACAGCGGTAGACACACTCTCACCCTCCTGGCGGGGTTGGGGCTGGGCTGGGGGTCACAGACCTTCATCAAGGGCCCTGTAAGTGGCCCTGCCCGGGTGCATGACAGCCGGGTGGGGGTGAGGGAACCCCGTGGTCAGCTAGCCCCTCCTCAGCTAGTTCCTGCAGGCCCGTGGGCGGTGACAGGCCCTCCTCCCGGCCTCGCCCTGTCCAGGCCCTGCCGGAGCACCGCCCAATGCCACGCCCCCACGACATGAGCACCGCCCACTGTCCCGCCCCTGAAGCCAGAGCACCGCCCCCATGACCGGAGCACCTCCCACTGCCCCGCCCCACGACCAGAGCACCGCCTACTTCCCCGCCCCCATGGCCCGAGCACCTCCCATTGCCCCGCCCCCATGGCCTGAGCACCTCCCACTGCCCCGCCCCCACGGCCTGCCTTTGGTACCCAGGAGCTCCCCAACAGACTGTCCCCATTTCCGGCTGTCTCAACGTTAGGGAACTCTGTCCAGCTTGCCTGGTCCTGGGGACGCTCACCTCCCAGGGTCTCTCCACTCACCCACATATCACCCACATGACACCAGCTTTAAGAGGTGGCTCTTCTGACCCCTCCCAGGGCACACAGCTTGCACAGCAGAGCTCAGGTGATGGTTCGGTCCCCAGTCTGCTTTCCTGTGTTATCTCTACAGGCAGACCACATACCTCTTTTTTTTTTTTTCTTAATATTTATTTATTTTGGGGAGCGCACAAGCAGGGGAGGGGCACAGAGAGGGAGACGGAGGATCCAAAGCGGGCTGTGCACGGGCAGTCTGACGGTAGTGAACCCCACGCGGGGGCTCGAACTCACAAACTGCGAGATCGTGACCTGGGCTGACGTCGGACGCCCAACCGACTGAGCCCCTCAGGCACCCCGAGCCCACATGCCCCTTGAGCAGGCGTTTTAAGCTTTTTGTTTGTTAACTGGCACGGAGCCGGCGCCGGGCTGGGCACTGGGTACACCACCTTGTGGGGGCTCGATCGGATTGACAGACTGAGTCTTGGGTGACAGGAACGCGTGGGCTAACCGTGGTTACCCTCCTAATTTGCTGTATGATCTTGGAAAGAGTCCTTCCTTTCCGAAGGCCCCCATTGCCTCATCCGCAAAATGGGACAGCCGGGCACTCGATGCACCTGGCGGGACCTTCCTTCCTTGATCTTCAGGAGACCTGAGAAGCAGTTGGGGCCTGCTGCTCTGGGGAGAGTGCCTCTCACAAGGGCGGCTTTTTTTTTTTTTTTTTTTTTTTTAAGAGCCACCTCCTTCCTGGGCCCCAGCCACCTGTGGTTAACTGAAGCTCGCAAATGAAGTTTGACCCAACCGCACACCCCCAAGCTGAACACCACAAGCGGTACTCGGATTTTCCAGGGCAGCCCTGATTTCGAATCGTTTGTGTCACTGTCTACCTAGGACATGCCTGACCCCCATGCTGCAGTTTGGGGCTCAAAACCTGATCAGTCGCAGATCGGGGTGGGGGGGGCCCAAGGTGGAAGGTTAAAGTGGAGGCTGGCGCGCACGTCGCCCTCTGTGCCCTGCAGCCACACGGGGCCACCCTGCCTGCCGACCCCCCCTTTCCTTAGCTCCGTCTCGGTGCCAGCAGCCTGGCCTTAGGTCAAACCATCCCAAGAGTCATCTGGCCACCGTGCTAATGGCGGGTGCCCCGGGGGCTCTGGACACCAGGACCCTCGCTGTCTCATTCCTTAGGGACTCTGGCAGGGGGATCTTCGGGTCTTGGCCAACTGAGGGGAGGCAGAGCTGGGGGGGCGGTTTTGGGGGCTGATGAATCTTTTGAGGGGTGCACTCAGGTCGTCAGGACAGGGGCTGAGAGCAGGCAGAAGTCAGGAGAAGCCCCTTTCCTTCCGATTGTGTGTGGGCGAACAGAGGCAGGAAGAAGAGGTGTGACAGGTTTGGGGACACCAGCTGCCTGCACTCTGATGGCTCTTCCCAGGGCTCTTTTCTCATCTCTGAAAGAGGCTGGCAGCTGAACAGGTTACGGTGCAGAGTAGCAGCCGGCCACGACCGACACCGGCAGCCCCTGGCCCTTCCTGAGCTCTGGTGGCCCGGGTCTGCATGCGACACCCTCCCCCCCCCCCCACCGGGCCTGGGAGCCTTGTCCCTACAAGGCAGCCCCTGCAGTCAGGGTGGCCCCGCAGAAGGGCCGAGGTCGCTGCACCAGAGATGGGTGGGAGGGGCCTCCAGGGCTGGCCTCCGCATTGAGGTGGGGGGGCCGGGCGCAGAGAGAGGTGTGTGCAGGGGATGGGGCCTGGAGGGGCAAGAGATACAGCCACAGGCACAGCAGAGTCACCCCAGGAGGGACCGAGCACGTGCACACCCTCCACTGGGTGATCCTGAACAACACCCCTATTCCCCTCGAGGCCCCGACGTCCAACACCGCAGACCCTGGGTTTCTTTATCTCTGGCCTCCCTGGCCGGGGGCAAACAGCATTTGTCTCTACCCCTCACAATCTGGAAAAGTCGAAGCAAGGGCCCACCTTGCAGGATTATTATGGGAATCGATCAAAACCGTACACAGAAAACGGCCTGTGAGCGGCCGTGTACGAGGCAGGTGGTCGGCCAAGGGCAACCCAGGCCCCTGCGGTGCACACAGACCGACCCCACGGCCCCGAGCAAAGCACGGTTTCTCACCAGCGACGAGCCATGTGGACCCCGGAGACGTCCCAGCTTTACCCACCGTGCTTCAGGAACGAAATATGGACTTATGCCGGAGCAGGTGGCACTGTGCCCGTCCCAGCATGCGGGGCAGTGTCCGGCCCTGACAGAGGCCGTCACGTCGGATTTGTTGGCCCTTTTGAGGAGGACGTGTGCAGAGAATACTTGAAAAGAAATTAGGGCAGTCCTGAAGTCCCCAACACACACAGTATACAGTCGTCTGGATCGTCCCTGACCTTGGCCTCCCTGAGGAGGATGGATGAGGTGGGAAGAAGGGACAGCCGTGGCCCAGGGGGACCAGGACCGTGCAGGTGGATGAAGGACTGCATTGACGGCTGATCGTCTCGAGGCCTGACGGGTTCCCTGTGTCCCTTTCTGTCCAGCAGATTTTCACGGCAGCCCCCGTTCCCGTGCTGAACATCTGCCACTGTCTCTTCCGACCCTAAAAAAGTCAACCCAGGGCTCGGTGGTTCAGCTCAACCAGACGGAGGAGCAAACAGGGTCAGGATGAGCCGTAGGCACAGGGGGCCGGGTTCAAATTCGGATCTGCTTGATTCTGCCCCACCACGCCCAGACACGACTGCTAGAAGAATGTGACAGCGACCCGGGGCAGAGGGGAGTCCCAGGCACGACTCGGTTTGCCCATCACCCAGACTGCCTTTGATCCTGAAGGTGGAAAATGGAAAAATGCCAAATTGGTTTGGGAAGAGGTGGGGAGAGGAAGCGGGGAAGGGGGGGGCGGAGGGGTGTCAGGTTGAAAATATTCTCTGCTGCGTCATTAGGAGAAAGGAAAGGGGTGAGCCTCTCGTCTTTCTCAACAAAAACAACACAGGAAGAAAACAGTTCACGAAGACGCTGCATACTTGAGCAAGTGAGCGGAGACACTTTACTGCAGTTCTCGAGAAGAAATCTTTGCAAAGGAAAGAAAAAGAGAGTCAATAGCCTTTTTTTTTTTTTTTTTTTTTTTTTAAGAAATCCTAAATGAGCTCCGATGAGCGGAAGCACGTTTGGGGGACTTTGTTTTACTGGGGACCGTCCTCCAAAGTGCCCATAATAAGTTGTCAGCTTCTCGGGGCCGAGGCTTTGCGGGTTCATACACGGATCCCACTGCCCCGGGGAGGGCTCCGCATACAGTGGGTGTACAATACGTGCTCGGTGTGCAAAAAGTGCCATCTGATTACCCACCGGGCCCCACCCACTTGTAGGGCATCGAGGTCACAAAAAGATAAACCCAGTGTCCCCTGGCCCAAAAGCCCCTTTCCAAGGCTAGCAGTCCTGGAAACGACCTGGCTCAGAATGGTCTTAAAATAGGCCTCAGGGGTACCCAGTGAGGAGGGACATAACATGGGGTGGGGGGGTCTTTAAAGGGCCTCATGACCCTTTCTGCCCTCCGTGTCTCTAGCTGGCTCTATTCTTGCCCATCTTTCTTGGGTAGGACCTCCGACCTAAGGGACCCGTTTCAGTGGTTAGATGTCAAAGGTGAGAGGCAGACCCATTTTCACTCACCTTTCGAAATTGGGTCCCGCTGCCTCCTCCTCCAGGAAGTCTTCCTTGACGCTCTGTCTCCTCCCCCAGGTCTTGCCATTCTGGATTTAATCCACGTCCTCTGTGTCCCCAGCTGTCCCTGTATCCCCATCCTGGTATTCATCGTGCCAGGTTACGATACCCGAGTCACTTATCGCTGTACAATCAGGTCCTCCAGGACTTCATATCCCTAACGCTTAGCCGAGGGCCTGGCATATAGTAAGTGCTCAGTAAATTTTGTTTCATGGGTACAAGGAAGGGAAGCAGGGAGAGAGAATACTCTGGGAAATATGAAAGTTTCTTTTCGAATCTCCTCTCATAATTACCTGCCCAATACTTGGCCACCAGGGGCATTTAAAGTCCGGGTTCTCTTTTCCGCAAAAGGCTGGGCGCCTCTGCTCTCCACGGGTGTCGTGGACACCCGAGGCAGGAGGAACTTGGGGTGGATTCAGAGGTATTTGGGAGCACGGGTGTCCAAGCAGTACGTGTGTCCTAACACAGCTGTGAACTAAATGCATGGCTCTGAGCCACGTGCAGAGGCGCACAGCCACGTTTTGTCCACCTGGAACTTCGTTGCTCAACAATGTCACCTTTCAGACCACAGACGCCGCTAGTAAGCAAGCTGGGGGTGGGCGGGCAGGGGACGTGCTCTCGAGTTCGAGGCTGCAGCCACGTTGCAGGGAAGAGGGCTGGCAGTCGGTAGGTACTCCAGAGATGCTTGTGGAATGATTGTACCAGCAAGAAAAGGACGGAAGGGCAGCTTAAATGGCACACAAATCACTGCAAATATCCTGAACTTCTCTCACAGCAAAGCCCCTTCGATTCGCACTCCAGTCCCAATGACACCTACTTTACAAACAGTTCTGCCGGCCTTCATGATCTTGTTCGACACCCGCTACAGGCTGAAACCTGGGAGAGAAGAATTTTCATTCTACATTTTCTTTACCATCAGGGAAGAGGTAAGAAAAGTAGGTGCCAGACTTCAAAACACGCAGCCGATTGGGACCCGCTGGGTAGCTGTGGATGGCTTTCCACGGCGTCGCGGTGCCCGAGGACATCCCCGTACATCACAGAATGTGGCCAGTGCTCAAAGTGATAACTGAGTCGTGACAAGTGGGTAAAATTAATTCCAACGCAGCCTTCTAACAAGACAGGCGATCGGATAAAACCTTTGTAAAAGATCCTTGTTCCTTTGGGGCCACCGAAAGAAGTGAAGGAATCCCCAAAGCATTGTCATTACCTGAGACATCGTGGACTCTTTGAAGTTTTCTGCTTCTCGAGCCTGTCGCTGCTGTCCGTGGTCCCCGTCTGCGTGGCGGTCACAGGGTGCCTCTGTCTCGCCCTCAGGGCCCTGCTTGTCCTGGGTGTGTGTGTGTCCTGGGCGCCAGCCCTGCGGAGACCCCCAAGTTAGAGCCCGCGCTCTGAAGCTGTCCTTGACAGACCCCTTCCTGGTTTTTCTTGGGGCAGGAGTAGGAACAGGGTTCTCTAGGAAGTGTGGGATACTATGCTGATTGAACAGAAATCTTGTTTAAAAGTAAAATTAGGGGTAGGGCTCCTGGCTGGCTCAGTGGGTTGAGCCTCCCACTCTTGATTTTGTCCCAGGTCATGACCCCCCCCCCCCCAGGGTGGTGGGATCAAGCCCCAGGGTCAGGCTCCACCCTCAACATCTCTCTCCCTCTCCTTCTGCCCCTCTCCCCCCGCTCACACTCCCTCTCTCTCAAATAAAATTTTAAAAAAGTAAACTTAGTAGCAACCTGGGAGGTAAACCAAGGTAGTGAAAGCCGCGGGCAGCGGAGGATGGGAGCGGGGCCTTGGATTCCTGCCCCCTGCTTGTGGGGCTGTGGCGTGGGGGGCATGCAGGTACTGGCCCATCACCCCCCACCTCCGGGATGGCACTGACCCCAGGTCAGTGAGCAAGTGAGTCCAGTTGGGGGCGTGGCGGGGCCAAATGGAAGCTCAGGAAGAGGTGCAGAAGGTGGCACCCGGCGAGGCGAGTCAGTGAGCGACCCGGGGCGCACACCAGCAGCCGAGCGCGGGGCGGGGGGGGGGGGGGGGGGGAACTCCAGAGAAGGCTAGGCCACACCCACAGGCTGGACCACGCCCACACGCAGGGCCTCGCCCACAGGCTGCACTCCAGGTATGCTGGACCACGCCCACAGTCTGGACCACGCCCACACGCCGGGCCTCGCCCACACCTCTCCTCTTGTGCCAGATTCCGGGACCCTCCGCGGATTCCCGCCTCCGTCCCAAGACTGACAGATCCTGGGGGCTGCGGGCGGGGGGGGGGGAGGGGGGGGCAGAGCTGCCCCTCTAGGAACGCCCACCAGGACCAGCAACGCAAAAAGTCCACCTAGTTATCTCACCAGTACCTCAGGCTTTTGACTATTTTAACCAGAACAACATAGCTACTAATTAACACGTGTTAGCCAAGAAGAAAGGCGTGCCCTGTGGCAGCCGCTGCTGTCCCTTCAGAGGTAAATAAAGCTGGGTCTGACGGCCTGCTTGTTGTCAACCATGGTTCGTGGAAGGAGCCAGCCCATACATGCTTTCAAAATAAGTTTTCTATTAAAACCTGGATTACACTGGTTCCTTTTAAAAACCAGAAGGTCCTGGGGATCATGTGTTGGAAGGAGGGAAGGCAGGCCCTCGGCTCCCCTGCTGCTGCCCTTCACCAGCACCCAGCACCCAGTACCTGGCACTGGACAGTCATGAGGCCCACCTGGCCCAGCAGGTGCTACCCCCACGACTTCCCAGAGACGTGTCCCCGAAATCTCACTGCTGAGTCAGGAGTGACCTACCCCCAAGCAAGTGTGGGCAGAGAACCGGGTCTGACTCCTGGAGCAGCCTCCCCGTCACTGGCTCCAGGAGGTTGGTGGGGGCAGCACACAGAGCACAGGCCCAGAGTCCCCGAGAGGAGGGCAGGGTGACCTGCCTGTTCGCGCTCTGCTCTCGTTGCCTTGAAGTCCCCGATACATTTTGAACAAGAGACCTCACATGTGCACTTGGCGTCAGGCCCTGCAAACTACACAGGCCTAATCTGGGGAGTGGACGGGTCTCCTGAGAGCCTCCTGGGGAGGCGGTGGGGGGCGGTGTCCATGGCAACAGACACAGCTGGCCGGGGCAGAGGGCACCCCAGTGTCTCCAGGGCTGGATGCGGGTTTGATGGGAACGTCCTTCAAAAACCGTAAAGAACGTGGAAGTCAGGCATTGGACTTACTACTGGTCCCTGAGCCACGTTATGGTCAATTCGCTGAACTACAGGCACGGTTTTAGGCGTCGAGGACACAGTGGTGGGCAAAGTCCCAGCCATTCGTTCCAGTAAGGAGGCAGAAAGCCAGCAAGGAGAACGTAGGGGCCCCCATCTCAGGACCCTCTTTCTCATCCTTGACTGTGTATATACAAGTCCAGCCAGATCAGGCCTTGACCACTCAACAGAACCACTGTGGGAGTATTCTGGGAAGATATATTCATGGCAAAATCTTGCTTCCTTCTGGTTTATGTACGACATGTCCCCCAAAGGAAAAAACAAAAAGTTAGCATAACTAGTGTCATCATTCTTTTCTTGCTTTTATTTTCCACTCCAGAACCATCTGTCATCACAAAGCGGTTTACTTTACACATCCAGAGGACACTGGACAGGGGACAGCGGTGACCCCTGGACGCCCCACCGCAAGGGGCCGGGAGAGGCGGGAGGGCAGTGAATCATCGTCCGAGGTTGCTCAGGAGAGAGCCGAGCTGAGTGCTCGCTGAGGCAGGCGCAAGAGTCTGGACACGGCGTCGGACGGCCCTTGGGATGGTGAGACATTCAACAGGCGTCCCCTCCTGCGGTCCCCCCCCCCCCCCCGCCGCCGCCGCTCCAATCCAATCAATTGGGGGAAAATGCAACGAAGTTCTGCCATTGTGGGTGTCTCAGCTGTGACCCGGGGGCGGGGGAAGGGTCTGTGGTGAAAGATAGCGCAGAATGCTTTAAATTGAGATTCTTCATCCTAAAGTCTGTGGGGTCCCTGTTGGCCCAGAGACAAGATTTGCACTGATTTATTATCAAATTCCGACCAGCCGCGGCTGCACACGGGGACCAGGTGAGACCCCACACCCACGCTGCTCCTGGAGACCCGGAGGGTTCGAAGGACCGGAAAAACCCACAGTGTCCTAATAGGCTGGCTATGCCTGTGCTGGCCCAGCCACCTGTGCTGGCGGATGTCACACGTTTCTGGGCTGATGCTGAGCTAAGGAACCTGAACTTGGTTCTTCGCTTAAGCTTAGATGAACTTTACCACAAATTGTTGAGTTACATTTTCAGGAAAACCCAAGACTGAGGGACTTTCAGTCCTGGCGACCGGAATCCACACGGTCCTCATACTGTCCCCTTGCCCGGAAGGCCCCGACTCTTCCCTGGCAGGGGACACTGCTGGCCAGAGCTGTATTTTGTAACTGCTAAGGAGCCCCCTGGGGGCTTTGGAAGCAGAGTCGCATGGCCAGATGTGTGCTCTGGATGTGTGGGGGACATCCAGGGGGTCCACCTGGGACCCGGCTCAGGGACACCAGGGAGGAGCCACTGTGGTCTGAATATAGTGTCCCCCGCCCCCCTCATTCATAGGTGGAAACCTCACCCCATGTGATGGTGTTAGGAGGTGGGGCCTTTGGGAGGTGATGAGTCACGAGGCTGGTGGGTTAGTGCCCTCATCACAGAGACCCTAGAGAGCCCCTCGCCCTTCCCGCCAGGTGCGGACACAGGGAAAAGAGGACGGTCTATGAACCCGGAAGTGGGCTGGCACCAGACTCCAGATCTGCTAGCACCTTGATTTGGGACTCCAGCTTCCAGAACCGTGAGAAGTGAGTTTCTCCTGTGTTATACCGTAAGCCACTCTGTCTACGGTATTCTGTTATAGCAGCCCGAACGGACTAAGGCAGGGGCCCGCTGGAGTGCCCCGGAGGGGAGGTGAGTGGCCTGGGCGCTGTGTGCAATGATCCCAGGGCACCCAGGAACGTCTAATCCCGGGGCACTACCCACCTACCCACGGATCTCCTGGGGAAACATGCGGGGATGGAGGCAAGGAAGGGACGGAGGGTACGACTTCTGTGAGGTCGCCGTGTTAATTCCCTCTCTTCGTGTTTCCTTCCAAGTGTGGGAAGGACCGGTCCTCCATGTGGCATGAGTGCGATGCCCTGGTCCCTCTCCACCCTTCCGTGACGCCTCCCCCTGAGACAGTGCAGGCTGGGCTCCACTCGTCCGCGTTCCAAGTCTTAGGGGAGACCCATCTGCCAGTCTCCCAGTCCGGAGGCTGACCGTGGCTGGGAACTCCTTGCTTCCGGGATAAGCCACATTCTCCAATATCTGCTTTGTCTGTAACAGACATGGTAGTTTGGCGTCCGTACGCCTTATGCCTCCTTTTTCATCTCTCGACTAGTTCAGAGGTCGGAGGAGGAAAGCAAGCTTGTAATTTATGCCCCCTGCCCCGCCAAGACCTCGGCCCTAAATCCCAGCCGGTGTTAAACCGGGTTGAACCACGTGCAGTATTTCTTCGTCCTAGGCTGGAGACCAACGCGCGTTATTTCCCCTGGATCCCAATCCCCCAATTAAAAGGGCAACCTTAAACGTGACGAGAAACCTCAGGGCAGCCGCAGGAGGCGAAGAGAGGTAGAATGCGTTTGCCCCATGAAGGATCAAGGACTTCAAGATGGCGCCTGTGTTCCTGATGGTCACCAACAGGGATCTGCGTCACGTGACCACACGAGGGGTCTTGTCTGGGGATTCACCTTATGTGGGGAGGAAGGCAGCCAGCCACCAGGCCACTAAACGCCGAGTGGCCTTGGCAAGACACCTTACCTTTCCGGGGCCTGCTTCCACCTCTGGAATAGATGGGTCAGCCTGGCTCAGTGGTCCCCACCCTGGGCTGTGCATCAGAATTCCCGGGGGGTGGGGTGGGTGGGGGGGGCTTTAAAAACACAGAGTTGAGGGGCGCCTGGGTGGCTCAGAAGGGGTCAGGCCTCCGACTTCAGCTCAGGTCATGATCTCACAGTCCGTGGGTTCAAGCCCCCCATTGGGCTCTCTGTTGTCAGCACAGAGCCCGCTTCGGATCCTCTGTCCCCCCCCCCCTCCACCCCTCCCCTGCTTGAGTTCTCTCTCTCTCTCTCTCTCTCAAAAATAAATAAACAAAAATTTTTTTTTAAAAAAATAGCACCGAGTTGAGGCTCTAGGTCTGGAGATTCTGATTCACGGAGTCTGGGCTGAGACCCAGGGGTCTGTCTTATGAATAAATAGCCTCTCTCCTCTGGTGATCCCGGTGCAGCAGGGACCCCGGGCGAAGCTGGGTGGAAACGGTCCGTCCACGGCGCGCAGCGCAGGTGGGCTTGTGAGAGCAAGCCTCCGGACACAGCTGTGGCATGCAGCGAGGGTGTCAGGGTGGCTGTGGGCTTTCGGCCTTGGAGAAGGCCCGGTGGGCCCTCAAGGGCCTGCGAGAGAACAAGAGTGAGACAACAGGAAACACCGGCTTCCTCCTTCTGGTGTCTGAGGAAATAAGTCAGACCCGCCCACTGGGGATGCTCCCGGTCCCGTGCGCCCGAGGGCCCCACTGAGGATCAGACGCGTTCGTCTGGGCGACAGGGTCTCTAGCTGGGGATCTCCCTGGTTGGGAGCCTTGCAATAAGGCTCGTCGTGAAGATTCAGGACAGTAGTCACTCCAGGGGGCTTGTAGGGAAATTTCTTCTCCCGCCCCTGACCGTGCCTTGGCGGGGACCCAGGTGCTTCCTACAAAGGCTCTCGGCCCTTTCTACAGCCTTCCCTCCACCAGCTCATCCTCCTGGCCCTCTGGACTCGCGCCCAGGGCCGCATTCCCTGATTCATCCCGAGTCAGGAGAGAAACCCGATCAGCTCTCTGCCTGGAGCTCCAGCCACGGCTCACTGGTCAACCAACTGGTCAGGTGACCCCACCCACCCCAAGGGCCGGCCCGGGGATCCGCATTGGGATCGAAGCCAGATCCTCCCAGCAAGGATCGCAGTGGTGGTGGGGGCGGGCAGTGGGGTGTCAAGCAGCCAGGATCTCTGCGGCCTGTCCCTCGCTGGCTGTCACAGCAAGGTGGGGACGGAGTGGCGCGGTGGTCCAAGTGTTCAAAATCCACGTCAGGGAAATTCTTACACAGTGACCCAACACTTCCTCGGCACTTGGAGGCCAGCACGTCCTGGGTAAGGGCACAGTTGTGTGACCACGGGGGGGCGGGGGTGGGGGTCTGTTTGGGAGACCAAACCTGGGGAGAGATGAACACAGAAAACGCTGGATGCCCAGCGGGTTAGCAGAGGCTGGCGGGGGCACTTTGGGTGCTCTGTCCCCCCCCCCGCTGTCCCCTGGAGCTCCTCCACGGAGGCCCTCCCCTCCCCCCATAGCAGCGTCTCCCAGGGGGTCATGGGAAGGAGCGTCAACTGATTCCGGATCCCCGGTTTTCCATAATGTGAGGGGGGCGTTCCTCTGAGCCCCCTTCTTGGCCACGTTCTCTGGTCCCTTTTCCTTGCTGGGGCCATTTTTCAAGTGTCCTTGGCCAGAGCTGCTCTGAGGGGTCATGAGGCTCTCCGGGAGGCGGGCGCTAAGGTGGAAACATTGGGAGGTCATCTGACTCCTGCAGAACTGCCCCCCCCCGCCCCCCCAGACCGCTGATTTCCAGCTAACCACTAAAGGCCAGAACGCATTCCAGGCCAGCTTTAGCGGTCGCCTCGGAAACTGCCTAGTAACCGTGTCAGCAACTGAGGGTGTGCTAACACCACACATCTGAACGGCTTCTGAGTCCTGAACGGGAGATGACCTTGAGCCACTGCACTCGGGATTTCAAGGGTCCCCAAGACAAAGCCCAGGCAGAGTGGGGGCGGTGAAGGGTGGGCAGCATCTGGACGAGGTCCCCGCGGGCACCCGGGCTGCGGGGACCAGGCCCGCGACCCAGCAGGGGCCTGAGGCAAGCTATGGCCTCCCCACCTCCTCTGCTTCCCTGGAATCAACTTGGCCGCCAGGAGGAACCTCCCCCACCCCTCACCCGCGGAAACCCACCACTGTGGATGGAGGCCGCCCGTCTCCCTCCTGTTGGCCGCTTTGTTGGTGGGTTCAAATTGTCACCCGTGGCAGACAGCAGGGGCACACGGTACCTTTTCCTAAAGATTGAATCCCCAAAGTGAGAAACGGGGTCAAAGGTTACAGGAATTTTTCAGACTCTTGCCAAATGACTTTCCAAAATATCTGTGCCACTTTACAATATCACCGTCGGTGGATGAGGAACATACATGTCGCCCTGGCTCCTCTGGGTGGGTGTTCTTATTTTAAAAGTCTTGGGGCAGGGGGGGCGCCTGGGTGGCTCGGTTGACTAAGCGGCTCAGGTCTTGATCTCAGGGTCGTGAGTTCAAGCCTCGCGTTGGGCTCCACGCAGGGTACAAAGCCTACTTAAAAAAAAAAAAAAAACTCTTAAAAAAATTTTTTTAATGTGTATTTATTTTTGACAGAGAGAGACAGAGCGTGAGCGGGGAGAGGGGCAGAGAGAGAGGGAGACCCAGAATCCGAAGCGGGCCCCAGGCTCCGAGCCGTCGGCACAGAGCCCGACGCGGGGCTCGAACCCACGAACCGTGAGCTGACATCGAGAGTCGGATGCTTAACCGACTGAGCCACTCTGGCGCCTCCAATACCGTTTTCATAAGATGTAAGATGCACGAGATAATGTGGGCAAAGTGCTTAAAAATAGACTTGTAAAAATAAATGCTTGATACATACCAAGCCTCGTCCACATTTCTTTCCGATGTTCCCCTGTGGTTTCTGGGCTTAGTGGTAATTCCCTTCTTTTCATTAAAGTTTTCATTAATATTAAATTATGTTTTATTTTAGTGTCTGTGGTAGACTTTAAAAAATGCTTACCCTTTCATTCACGTGGACCTTACTTTGGTGTATGAAATAAAGTGAGCTTCCAAATGCTTCTGTTGACGAATCTACCTGTCCATCTCGCCCTTGGCTTCCTTGAGACGCCAGTATATCCTGATGTAAATGTCTCCATTTCACCTGAGCCAATTCAAACAGGTTTCTGTAGCTTGTGACCGAGAGAGCCCAAAAGTAAATTTCACCCTAATCACGGCCAGAGGAACGTCCCCAGCCAACGGGGCTGTGTTCCTGCGTGACCTGGAGGTTCCACCGCTGTCCCTACATCCGCGCGTCAAGCCACACGTAGCCACCCTGCCACCACCTTGACCTAGACGCCCCGACACTGTGCGGCAGATTGAGACACATCCAGGAAGGCCGCTGTCTCTGACCCGGTCGATGGGCTGTCGAGAGACCCAAGGGATAATGTGTGCGAAAAACCCATTAAAACCCACCACTACCATCATCATGATCGCCTCATTTCATCCCCCAAAAAGATCTGGAGCAGCGTACGAATTGGATGTTAATAATAAAACACTTTTGAAATGTTTGGGGATCCGTGTTTCTTTTTTTATTTTTTTTTTAATTTTTTTTTTTTAACGTTTTATTTATTTTTGAGACAGAGAGAGACAGAGCATGAACGGGGGAGGGTCAGAGAGCGGGAGACACAGAATCTGAAGCAGGCTCCAGGCTCTGAGCTGTCAGCACAGAGTCCGACGCGGGGCTCGAACTCACGGACCACGAGATCATGACCTGAGCCGAAGTTGGCCGCTTAACCGACTGAGCCACCCAGGCGCCCCGGGATCGGTGTTTCGAAAATATCGATACTGTTTCCCAGCCGATAAAGGTGATGAGAACAGATGTGGCTTTAGGTGCGCCCTGGAGGCCTGCCTATCCCCCCGCCCCCCTGCCCCCTTGTTTTGTTTTAGAAATTCTTGGTTTTGCTGAGGGGTTCATTCCTGTTTGGAGGTGGGGGAGGGCGTGTTGTTTTGTCACTTGGCCATTTTTCTTAGACACTAAGTGTATGCGGGAAAGTCTATCACGGGAAGCATGTTCTCGATTCTCGCTGGGGATCAGTTTGCTGTCCTAGAGAAGGCAGGAGCACCAAGGAGAGGGAAAGGGAGGGCTATCACGACAGAGCAGGAACACCCTGGGGCCTTTTTCCTACTCAGTCAGATGCCAAGGGTGTGGCCGTCTTCCAGTTACAGAGGAGCTCACCCTGGCCTCTCCACTTTCCATTTGTGCGGCTATTAAAGCATGTCCAAACGCTTGCACACGACGGAGGTCCCGCAGGAGTGGAGGGTCAAGTCCTTTTGACTTCTCCAGAACGACGCCAACCAATTTAGAAAATGAAAACTCTGACCTCTTGACCGCCCCCCCCCCCCCCCCCAGCTTTGTGCCGCTCCCACATTTCCTGTTGGCCTGTGCCTGGCCCTTTCTTGTCGTTGCCACTCACCCCTGGCCCTTCTTGCGGGAAGACCCCCGGGATTGCCACATCCCACCTCCTTCCCCTTCCTCTGCTTCCTGGGAGGTGACACTGTGACAGCGCCCCTCGGTGCAGGCATAGGGAACGTGCACACCCAGAAGATGTGCTCAGACCATCATAAACACAGAAACCCTGAGATAGAAGGAGGGAGAAGTCTCTTTCCGGCCCCAACCCAGGAAACTCCTCCTGTCCCCCACCCTCCTCTTCTGGGGCTCACCATTGGGGTGGGGGGGGGGACACCTCAGGTGAACAGGTGTGCCGAGGGAGGACTTTTGTTCTCCTTGCTCACGTATCCGATTCAAAACAGCCTCTGTGGGCAGCTGACTGCCTGTATTTATCTGGAAACACTGGTCTCAAACCACGGGTTATTCAAACATTCGGAGCAAAGATTTACATACATCCCCTGGGGAACCCTCCCCAATTCAAATGAGTTACGGCCCGAGAAGATCTTTTTTCTATAACTTGGAGATTTGGCTGCAGACGAACGATCGGGTCTTGCCGGAGAGGAAGGATACGTGATCTGCTTCTGGTGGCATCTGAAGCTCGCTCCGCCCTTCGGTTTCACGGCAGGTGAAGGCCGAGTCCTCAACGGCCCTGGTAGTTCACGGCCAGATGAAATTTCCCACGGCTCTCTCTGGTCCGGAGAGTGTGAGTGATGCCCCAGCGGGTCGCCGAGCGGACTGTCTGTGCCTGGCAGATACCTTATGAAATACCCACGTAACTCAGGAGAAATGGATGGGTTTTAACGCTTTTGTGAGTAATTACGGCACACGGGGGACCATGCCAGGCCTCGAACATGCTTTCCTAAGGGCATTCCTTTCCAACGTCCAACGTGTGTTCCTGATCGCTTTAGCTGTTGGGTTTATTTATTTATTTACGTATTTATTATTTAGCTTAAGATTTATTATTGCCCCGGGGGCGCCTGGGTGGCTCAGTCGGTTAAGCATCAGACTTCAGCTCAGGTCGTGTTCTCCTGGTCCGTGAGTTCGAGCCCCGCGTCAGGCTCTGTGTTGACAGCTCAGAGCCTGGAGCCTGCTTCAGATTCTGTGTCTCCCTGTCTCTCTGCCTCTCCCCTGCTCATGCGCTCGCTCGCTCGCTCGCTCTCTTTCTCTCTCTCCAAAATAAACATTAAGAGTTATTATTGCTCATGATTCTTGGGGCTTGGCTGGGCTCAGCTGGGCAGCTCTTCCGCTCCGGGGATGAGTTGGCTGAGGTCACTTGCTGCCCTTAGCTGGGAACTTGGCCGGGGCTGGACCACCCAAGGTGGCTTCACTCACATGTCTGGCACCTCAGCTTGCGGGGTGGGGGTGGGGGGGTTGGGGGCTGGAAGGGCAGCGAGCTGGCTGGGCCTGTCCCTGTCCGTGCGGACTCTTGTCATCCAGCAGTCTGGCCTGAGCTTGCACATGTGGCTGAATCCCAAGAGGGCAGAAGCAGACAGACCCTATTTGGCCTCTGTAAGGCCTGGGCTGAGACTGGCAGAGAGCGTCACTTCCTCCATATTCTCCCAGTCCAGTCAAGTGACAAAGCCACTCTAGGTGGGGTTCCACCTCTCGACGGGAGGGGTGGCGTGTGGTCTTGGGCTGGGAGGGATTTGTTGACACCATCTTTGAAAACAACTTGCCGCACTGGTGCAAGAAAGGAAGTCGGCAGAGGGGCACGTTTTACGCCGTAACATACAACTGTTTTCAATGTTACGTTGGGCTCACGTGGTCCCCTTACAGGGTTTCAAGCAGAACGGGTAGAAACTCCACTCTTTTGACTGCGGTGTATCCTCGTTAAAATCAAAGCCCTTCAAAAGGAGTCGACAGTGACAGAAGGCACATCCGCGGCCACCTGGAGCTGGGGGTGGGGAGGGAGAGAGACAGCAGAAGGGCGCGAGGAAACTTTTGGGGTGGTGGAAAATACTCTAGGTCTTGGGTGTGCCGGTGGTTACCCAGGTGTATACATTTGCCCAAACTCCTTGAACTGGAGGCTTAAAACAGGTGCATCTGATTGTGTGTAAAGACCTGGTTGAAAAAAAAAAAACAAAAACAAAATCAAAGCTGACCCGCTAAGAACGTTCGGAAAGGCTAAGTGGGAAATGCTGTTAAATAAAGCTGGTTCTAGGAGTATCCTCTATTTACAAACAATAGCAAATTCCTTCGGGGAGGGAAAGGAAGCCGAAGGGCTAAAGGGGATGTTTTTGTCCTTTCCAAAGCAGGATGCGGCTAACATTACCATGTCCCCCTGCGGCCATTGTATCGAAAACACTCCATCATTTGCAAAATGTTGACTAGGTGATTCTTGCTATTTGATAGATTATTGGAGAGTGACTACATCCTGCTTCCGGGGGCGCAGGAAGGGCTGGGGTCACCTCAAAGCAGAAACAAACAACAACATGTGCGTGCGGGTCGCTCCCTGTTAGGCCATCTTGGAGTTAAACCGGTGCCCCCATTGGGGAAAACTAACTGGTGACCTTTGCATAGCGCTCGGGTCTTCGGAGCCGGGGATCCTGCAAGGCGGGGGATCCGAGTAAAGGGTGCGCGTTATTCGGGGGTCTAAGTGTCAAGAAGGGTTGTCTTGTAGGCCCTGGGGGCGGGGGGGAGGTGGGCAGATGGGCATGTGGAGTTTTGTTGCCAAATGGATCTCACGTGGGCACGTGGAGACGGGGCCAAGGACGACCAGGCTCTGAGATCCAGCTCTGGGGAAAGAGAGTGTCTTGAGTGAGCAGGAGAGGGAACAGCGTTGTGCTCTTCTTAAAGGGTCCTGAGGCTGGCCAGGAATGCCCGTCAGAAAAGTAACAGACTGGGGCGCCTGGGTGGCTCAGTTGGTTGAGCGTCCGGCTTTAGCTCAGGTCATGATCTCACGGTTCGTGAGCTCGAGCCCTGCGTCCAGGCTCAGAGCCTGGAGCCTGCTTTAGATTTCTCTCTCTCTCTCTCTCTTTCTCTCTGCCCCTCCCCTGCGCAAGAAAAAAAAAAAAAAAAGAAAGAAAAGAAAAGTCCTTTAAGAGGAATGAGAAGGATCTTCCCCCGTGGGCGAGTTGGCTGCTTGTGGGAACAAGGGGTCATCACCCACCCTTGGTTGGGAAGGGTGGCCCGGGCTCTCCTGTGTTTACTCCATACACCAAGCAGAGCTGGGGACCTTCTTTAAAGACTCCTGTTTAAATGAACATGCACTTGGGGAAACATGTGTTGAATAGAAGTTATGAATAACTCATTGTATCCACATCTGCAAAGACTGCAATTTATTGCAGCCATATCAGCAAAGCACAATTTTCCATGGACCACTGAGTTTTGTATTGCAATGGGCGGTAATCTTAGTCACTATCAGAATTCTACTTGAACTTCTAACTTGTGGGGTCAGGCCCGGGCCAAACCCTCTCCGGGGCTAAACTTCCTAGTGTAATGAATAAAGCATACATGCCATTAAGGAAGGCAGGATGTGCCCAAGACGTCACTGGTGCTGGGCTCCCTGCGAGGGACCGGTTTTTCCCTAACCGTAATTTGCTCATCAGTTAATGTCCTCATGTACCCCCACCCTCCAGTTAGAACACAACTGTCGAAATTCGTTTCTTGGGAAATTATTCTGTTGAAGGGATATTGGAAAAATTCAGATCATACACCTAGATTCATTATTATTAAATTATTCATTATTGGCAAGGTCTTCACTTTTACTCTTCTAAAGACTTTGGGTTAGGATGTTTTGGCCTCAGGCCAAAGGAAAAAATGTGTAACAGTAGATTTAGGCAATCGTAATCAAAAAACCTCTCTTCAACCTCCTTTTTTTTTTTTTTTAATGTTTTCATTTATTTTTTGAGAGAGAGAGTGAGCATGGGTAGGGGAGGGGCAGAGAGAGGAAGACAGAAGATCTGAAGCGGGCTCTGTGCTGATGGCCGTGAGTCCAAAGCGGGGCTCGAACTCACCGACCCTGAGATCATGACCTGAGTGGAAGTCAGATGCTCAACTGACTGAGCCAGCCAGGTGCCCCCCCCACCAACCTCCTCTTTAAATGCTTTTTAACTCTCAAAAGACTCTATGTAACATTTAATTTTCCTGTCAATACTCTGCACAGGGTTTCTAGAGCATTCTTTGGAGTGAAGGCACATCACTGGATGGATGTAAAATCTCATCCACGGAGACACTCCTTCCAATATCTCGGGTTTCCCAAGTGCTTATAAACTGTCAGTGACTTCAAAACACCAAAGATTAATCCTGGCAGAGTCCAGAGGGAGAGGATGACCACCCCCAAAGGGGACATCTGTCACACCTTGATGGTGTCCCCCAGCACCAGCTCCGAGGCTCGGCTCACATCTGGCAGCCTCATCCACGGAGTCTCAGCCCCAGGAAAGTCGGGAACACCTCAGGCACTGCTCCCCAGATGCGACGCAGGGACTCAGTACCCTCTGGGGCAGGGGAGGGGGGAGGGGTGGGAGTGACTCTGAAAGATGCTTCCAGCAGCTCCCTCACCCGGCGTCTGAGGAAACATATCAGTGACCCACGCCTGGCCCAGAGGGGCCCTTCTGCAGCCCACAGAAACCCACGGGGGAGCTATCCTGGCTCGTAATCAGGCTAGGGTCAGTCTCTACGGCCACTCCCCGCATAAAGAGGCCACTCCCCGCATAAAGAGGCTCGGCGGCTGCCGTGGCCTCTGCCACTGTGATTAGCTGAGCTCCGTCTCTTGGCCTTACTGAGTGATGCCCGCTGGCTGGAAAAGCCAAAAGCTTCACCTTCCCGCTGCTAAGACGGGAGGGCTCCTCGCTGCCAGGCCGGGATGCAGTGTGGCGAGCACAGGCCTCAGATGCAGAGAAAAAAACCCAGGCCCAGAGGCCCCACAGCCTGGAACAACCCCCACATCAGCTTCCCACCACTGCTGAGTGCAGGTGCCCTTGGCACTTCAGATCCCGAGAGCGAGGGGACACCACCTCCCGACCTTGGCTCCTACTGCCCTCTGCCCTGAGAGCTCAGCAATTGCTCCCCTGAGCCCGGGAAAGAATTCCTCCAGGGGCTGGGCTCACAAAGGTGCGTCTGATTGGTGGGACCCGGGTCACATGTTCGTGTCCTAGCTGCAAGGGATCCTGGGAAATGTAGTTCTGGCCTGAAGATCTCTAAAACTAGGAAAGGTATTTAGAAAAGGTTGCTAAGCATTCTGCAGGGTCCCCCATTTCAATGACTGTGGCCTGGAAATTGGCGTTATATGTGTTATTCATTTATTATATATATCCATATGTAATTACGTACAATTCATTCATTCATTCATTCATTCGCTTGAAATCTGCTCTTGTTGTCTCTTGAGAAGGATGAGGGGTTGCATCTGGCGTGGGTCTAGGTTTCTCGTTACCGCTGTAGCAACTCACCGAACACTTAGTGGCTTAAAACAACACCATTTTATGATCTTATGTTTCTGGAGGTCGGACCTTTGAAATCAGTGTCACTGGGATAAAATCAAGGTGTCTGCGGGCTGGTGTTTCTTCCAGAGGCTCTAGGGGAGACTCTGTCTCCCCATCTTCTCCAGCCTCCGGAGACCACCTGTGCTCCTTGGTGCACGGTGTCTTTCTTGCCTCACCCCATCCTCTGGCCACCATGGTGACTCTCCTACCACCCCGATCCCCCCTGTCCCTCCTTTAGGGACCCTTGTGATTACATTGGCCCCACTCAAATAATGTCCCCACTTCAAGGTCCTTAACTTAATCACACCCACAAAGTCCTCTTCACCTGGCATTAGGGGATATGGGATTAGGATATGGCTCTTTGGGGGCCATGAATCACCCTACCGAATCCTAGTAGGCCAGCAGTCTGTCTACAGAAAGGGCCCTGGGGGCAGAGCGAAGTTCCTAGGGTTGAGGGTCCAGTCTCCGTCCTTGCCAGTGTCGCAGAACTGATCCGGTTTGGAGAGAGTGGCTCAGGACCATCAGACACCAGGACGTTGTCGAATAAACTAGAATGTCAGTTAACTCATTTATTCCTTTTTAATTGGCCCTATTCCTTTCCAGGGGTGGGGAGTCTGCCTGGCGCCCGAATGTCTGTGTGGCCACCCGGAAGGCTATTTGGTGAACATGAACTCAGGCAAACAGTGGTGGATGTTCCCAAGGGGTGTTTCGCCCAGGGAGTGGGGAGGCCGGCGTGGTGTCCTTGACGGATAACAGAGCTCACCTTACTCTTGGCCAGATGCCCTATTTTCCCCTAAGTGGAGGCTGGACATAACAGCCAATGAGCACGTTACTCCCCCTCGAGACTCAATCTCAGTCTCTCCCTCCTTCATGGCGCACATTGACGTCATCACTAAGCGCCATTTCTTCTTCCTAAATATGAATATCCCCACCCCCCCCCCCACCCCCCTCAGACCAAGCCATCTCATCTGGACCGCCATGACACCCTCCTACCGGCCCTTCCTTGCCCTGGCCCTGGCCCCTCCTATCAAATACTCCACCCTGCAGCCAGAACATTCTTCAGATAAAAGCTGATCGCCTTGCTCCCTTATTGAAAGCCCTCGATGTACCCTTAGCGTTAGGGTAGAGCCTGTGTGTTAGTCCAGATCCCCCCGGAAGCAGACATCAGGTTAGGATTAAACGTGCAAGGCTTTTCTTTGGGGAAACATCTGTGAAAGAAACAGGAGAGGGAGCTGGGGGAGGCTGGGAGGGCCATCAGGGCAGGAAAGGGGGCGAGAAGGGAGGGGACAAGTGTCCTACGCTGCTGCGCGATCCCAGGCAGGCTCAGCAAAGCGGCCCTCCTGGTCCTGGGACTGAGCCCATCTCGCCCCCGTATCACCCCCCACCCCCACCCCCCAGGCACTCAGTCACGGGCTGGGGGCAGCCGGGGAGGCCTCTTCCCCAGGGATTCGGGCCGTTGCACATGCGCTAGGTGCCCGTGCCTCTGCCGCGGCCCACCCTCTCAGCTCACGTCCTGCCCTCCACGGTTCTTTCTCGAACCCGAGTCTGCCAGTGCCGGTTGCTCTGCCCGGATTACCCAGCTTCACCCCCCTTTCCCTTCACCTCGAGTCTTCCTCCGCCCTCTGCCATCCCCTGACTGTGCTCAACATCATGAGCACCTGGTAGGAGCCATCGAACCCCTCGTATGTGTTTAGATGCTGTAAATAACCAGCGTGTAGAACCTCCTGACGTCTCACGAGGGGATTAGATCTCATCTGGCAGCTGTCTGCGTCCTGATGGCGAAGGATGGCGTCTGGAATAGTTCACTGATAGGGCAGAGGCACTGACCCACCAAGACAGACCCCGCCCCCCGCCGTTGACAACCCATCCGGTCGTGAAGGGCGGCTCTGGCCTCTGACGGAATGCTGTTCAATTCCGAATTGAGGTGGGGGCTTCTGGGAGGCACCACATTTCGGGGCCCGGGATGGGGCCTGCTGGGGAGAAGCGGTCTCTAATGGAAATACTAAAATGTGTTGAAATTACCGCACGGGGCTGTGCCTCTCCGAGTCCAGAATTCACATTTGGACTCTTCAGACTAAGTCCAGTGGCCCCACAGCCAAGTGGAAAGTTTTCTCAAAGGATGATCCTGCCTGAGAACCAACTGAGGTGTTTGCCGAGAAAGCAGATTCTTGGGCCACACCCTGTGTCTACTGAGTTGGAACCACCAAGGGTGGGGCCTGGGCAACTGCTCTTTTAACTGGTGGCTCTGAAAGCTTATGTGGTCCAAGTGCCACCAGGAGGCCACACCGTCAAGCAAGGGAGCAGAGGAGCCGGCTTCCTGTGCCTCTCACACGACCTTCAACTTTTAGGAAGTTGCACAGAGGAAGGCAGGGTCCGTGAAAGCACTTTCCTTTGGACCGCGCCATGTTTCTTTTCCTTCGGAACTTTGCCTCAGTTTTTGGGAGCTTACAATTCGGGGAGGTTGAGTGGTCCGGGGAGGGCGGTCTGTTTTCTCACCCCCGTGGCCGACTTCCCCTGAGAGGCTCAGGGCCAAGGTCCCGAGAGAGAGAGAGAGAGAGAGAGAGAGAAAAGTCGTGTTTCCTGACTCGGGGGTCTGGGGCCCGAACACCCAAGGCCATCATGAAGGGCCTAAAAATAGAGCCCAGAGGCCCAGCGCAAGACTGAGAAGAGGCCTCCCTGAGTTGCCCAAGAGGGATCTGGACAAAGGAGTCTGTCGCCCTCTAGTGGGAGAGGAGCTGTCTCCCTACCCTGCTCAAGGGGCAGGAACCCAAGCAGGCCCGCCCTGGAAACGCCACCTCTTTCAACTGTGCTACCTGCCTTTAGTAACTTCCACGTGATTCTAGAATGTGTTGCTATGACGCACGCTCTTTTACTACCGAGAACCTTCCATTATCACCGGGTTTTAAGCTGTTCTCATTATTTCTCAGGGGGATTAAAGCAGCTACCACTAGATTCTCTCTCATACCTAACAGCCTGTCAAAACACCTAAGCACCGTCCGTCTACGAAGGCTCTTCTCCTGGGGGGCGTCCAGAGCTTTGGCACAGACCCTGAGGGACAGCGAAACAGGAGGAGGCCTTCCAAGCCGGGAAGTTCGGCTGCACCGCTCCGGGCTCCGTCTGTGGGGACAGATGTCTCTGCTGGCTAAGTTACACCCCCCCCCCCCGCCCCCGCCCCCAGCTGAAGATACCAACTCAGTTACACTTCAGTTGGAGCAGGGAAGCACATTTTGAGAAAGAAAATATACAGATGAACAGCAGAGTGTCTAGTCAGGATTCGAAAGAAACCCCATTTTGACCGAAAGACACCGGGCTTTTAACAAAAACTTACAGAGCAAAAGGGCATGCCACCTCACACATGTGACGAAGGCTGCTATGAAAGACAGAATGAGAGAGAGAGAGAGAGAGAGGAATTGCCACCTGTGTGCACTGTTGGCGGAAGCCTAAAATGGAGCAGCCGCTGTGGAAAACAATATGGCGGCTCCTGAAAAATATTAAACACAGAATTACCATGTGATCCAGCAATTCCGCTCTTAACAGGGTCTCAAAGAGAAATGTGTACACCCATGTTCATAGCAGCTTTATGAACATAAAGCTCCACCCGGAGCAGTGGCCGCCGGGTAGAAGCAACCCAAGTGCCTGATGCGGATGAACTAAGTGTGGTCCATCCATGTGGCGGAATATCGTTTCAGTCGTGAAAAGGGAGGCGATCCTGCCACCTGCCACAGCAGGGATGAACCCTGAAGATCTTATGCCGAGTGAGATAAACCAGACGCAAAAGGGCAAATACTGTGTGATTCCACTTCGACGAGTGGTCACACGAGTGGTCAACTTCATAGAGAAGAACGTAGAATGGGGGTTGCGGGGGGTGGAGGGTGCTGGCGGAGAGGGGTGTGGGGGTTATTGCTTAATGGATGTGGGGTTTCAGTTTCCCAAGAGGAAAAAGGTCTGAAGAACTTTGGGTGATAGTCATGGGTCAACGTAGGTCTGATTATAACAAATGGCACCACTGTGGTCTGGGACGTCAATAGTGGGGGAGGTTGTGTGTGGGGGGGAGGGACTGGGGTGTATGGGAACTTTCCCTCTGTACTCCCTGATTAATTTTGCTGTGAACCTAAAACTGCTCTGAAAAATAAGTTTAGGAATTTATTTTTATTTTATTTATTTATCTTAAGTTTATTTATTTTATTTTTCAGAGAGACAGAGACAGCATGAGTGGGGGAACGGAAGAGGGGGAGAGAGAGAGAGAGAGAGACAGAGAGAGACAGAGAGAATCCCCAGCAGGCTCCATGCCACCAGCACAGAGCCCAATGCGGGGCTCGAACTCACAAAACTGTGAGATCATGACCTGAGCTGAAACCAAGAGTCAGTCGCTTAATTGACTGAGCCACCCAGGTGTCCCTATTTTCATTTTATTTTTAATATATATATATATATTTTAATGTTTATTTATTTTTGAGACAGAGAGAGACAGAGCATGAGCAGGGGAGGGGCAGAGAGAGAGGGAGACACAGAATCGGAAGCAGGCTCCAGGCTCTGAGCCATCAGCCCAGAGCCCGGCGCGGGGCTCGAACTCACGAACCGTGAGATCGTGACCTGAGCTGAAGTCGGACGCTCAGCCGACTGAGCCACCCAGGCGCCCCTCATTTTATTTTTAGACAGAGGTGAGAGGGGCAGGTGGAGAGAAAAGAAATCTCCAGCAGACTCCATGCTCAGCTCAGAGCCCGACAAGGGGCTCGATCCCACAACCCTGGGATCATGACTTGAGCCAAAGTCAAGAGTCGGCCGCTCAACTGACTAAGCCGCCCAAGTTCCCCTAAGGTTAGGAACTTAAAAACCAAAGTTCTGGAGGTGAATGATGGTGCGGTTGCACACAATATAAATGGCCTTAACATTACTTAACTGTACGCTTAAAAGTGGCTAGGATAGTACATTTTGTATTACATTACCACAATTAAAAATAAAAATGAAAAATTTAAAAAGGCAGGGAGGGAGGGATGGGCTAGAAAAGAGATTGTCATTCAGGAACCTTAGAATCTTGCGTGTTTAAAAAATGTCATAAGTAGAAGTTCGTGTTTTTTGGATATATTCTGAAGCCCATTTTATATTAAAAAAAATAATTCAAAATAAAAAGTGCCCGGAACAGAATGCGAAGCTGGCAAAGACAAAGATCTCCAGGCAGGCAGGCAGGAAGCAGAGGGATAAACACATTGGGGCCTTGGGACCTTTCCTCCGAGGAAACTGATTGGGGGCGGGGAGCGGAAAGCCCAGAGGGAGAGGGGCGTGGCCCAGAGAAGGAACCCCGCCCCTCCTGGGAAGCCTGCGAGTCTGCTCCAAGGTCACCAGGGAAGGGAAGCGGCCCTTTTTCAGGTTGGAAAGTTGCACTGGAGGGACAGATGAGGAAAGCTGGTCCGTTCCTTCCCCCCAAGAGCCTTTGCGATGCCCGCCCCCCCATCCTTGAAACCGTTAAGTGGGAGCTAGAGAGGATGAAACACTTAGAAAAAGAATGCAGGAAACCTGTCAGAAGCAGGTTTCAGATTTGCTTTTCCCTGTGAGCAGCGGGCCAATCTGAGTGAGGTTCAGGGCCAGGGCTCGGTGCTTTGCACCGTCCCAAAGACAAAACCCGGAAGGATATTCCGTATCGGGGTGCCGGGGAATTGGGACAAGCCCAGCAGGCCTGAGATGTGTCCAAACGAGACAGGTTCCTTCAGAATAACGTCGGCAGGGAAAGCTTCCAACCACCTGGTGTCCGTCAGACGCTCCGCTGGCAAACATTCAGGATTGTGCAGCACAGTCCTCCTTTAAGAAGAGAGATAATTGACACGCAGATCGCATTGGTTTTAGGTGTACAACATAATGATGTGATACACGCATATATCGTGGAAGGACTCCACAAGAGGCTCACCTAACACCCATCACCCCGCAAGGTTTTAAGTTTTTTCTGGTGATGAGATCGTTCCAAATCTACTCCCTTAGGAGCTCTCAAATATGTAACAGGGTATTGTTGACCGCAGTTACTGTGCCCTGCGTTACACCCCCAGGACTTACCCTTCTTACAACTGGAAGTTTGTGCCTTTTGACCCCCTTCACCCAGTTGGCCCACCGCCCAAATGAGTAGATGTATCTATTCATCTTTCGATGGACACTTAGGTCATTGCCCTGCCCTGACTATATAAATAATACTGCAACGAACTCGGGGATGCAGGTAACTTTTCGAGACAGTGATTCCAGCACATTCTTTTAATGTCTTCACTGGTGGCAAATCTTTGCTCTTTCAGGGGTGGGTGGAGTTTTTGGAAACACCCACAAGCTATTCACAGCTAACTGATGTGCAGGAATAAAACCTAGCTGACCACGTCCCCCTCGTGGATCATATGCCGACTCCGCGGGCATCTTTAACAGGAGAAATCCAAGCAAGGCATCCACGCAGCTGTCTTCCCAGTGATTATATGGAGAGGCTAACAGTACTTTGGCTATGAGCTGCGGATGATTTTTCAAACATCTTTATCTTCTCACGGTTTGCTCTCACCAACCCCAAATAATTGTGGCTCGCGGCTTCAAACACCCGCAGACAGAGCTCCGTGAAGATCTGGGGGAAGATCATCAGTCATTGCTTGGCTGCTGCTTGAGTTTGAACAGGTTGTTGCTGACAGTGGCTGCCGCGTAGACCTGGCTTCGGAGAAGGCTCTGGGACCCACCAGTGTTCCTTTCAACTTACTCCAAGACCGGTCGCTCTTTAGCTGGGGGATGAAGTGTAGGTGCCGCGGAGCCTGAAATAACCCTTAAGTCAGCTCCCCGCGTCTGATGCCACAGACCAGAGCCCGGCACCCGACAGTCACGTCTCCTGGGGTCCACATGTATCTCAAGTTGCTTATATTCCATTTAGAGGCTTCTCCTCCCCTCCCCCCCCCCCCCACCAGGTAACAATTTGAGTTTTGTCTTCCTTTGAGCATTTCCAGGACTGTGCTTTTGTGTTTGTTTCAAGGAAACAGGCGAATTTCAAGCTACATTGAGGAGAAAATGAGGCCATTTAGAGAAAGATGGTCACGTGCGGGAAGGGACAAGCGCCCCTTCGTGGAGAGGCTGATGCTCTCAAGCTCTCCCGTGAGCAGCTGCTGCTTCTCCTCTTGGCCAGAAGCAACACATACCTAGAAGCAAGGGGCCAGGCAGAGGGGACTTCCTGTGGGAAGAAAGCCCTGGTCTCACTCCTGCTGGAGTCAGGCATTCTCCCTCCAAACAGGTGAAATTGAAATAAAAAGAAAATCACATATTTTTTTTCAAATTTCTATCTGGGCAAAGACTTTTTGTGTTTTTTTTTTTTAAGTTTTTATTTATTTTGAGAGAGAAAGCATGAGTGAGGGAGAGGCAGAGAGAGAGAGAGAGAGAGAGAATCCCAAGCAGGCTCTGCCCTGTCAGCACAGAGCCCAGTGCGGGGCTCGAACTCCCAGACCAAAGGGTGAGATCATGAGCTGAGCTGAAATCGAGAGCTGGATGCTTAACTGACTGAGCCACCCAGGCACCCGGGCAAAGGCTCTTTAAGCTTGGGTTGCACAGAAGAAAATACCAAAGGAAAGACAATATAAAACATTTTAATATCTTCATTATTTATTTTAATGTAAGGTATCGCGTGTATACAATGGCCAAGAAAAGGGGAGGGCAAAAAACCCCAGTGAAATGTATTTTATTTGGCTTTCGATCTGCACCTTAAAAAAAAAAAAAAAAAAAAAAAAAAAAAAAAATATATATATATATATATATATATATATATATATATATATATTTACTTAGATACCAGGGGTGCGGGTGGAGAGGAACAGAGAGAGAGAGAGAGAGGGAGAGAGAGAATCCCAAATGGACTCCATGCTGTCAGCATGGCCTGAGCCAAGATCAAGAGTCGGATGCTCAACCACATGGGCCACCCAGGTAGGTATCCCTCGATTTGAACTTTAAGTAGCACTTATTTTTCAGATGTTGGAGTGCTCATAACACTTGTAAATATATATTATATGTCTTCATATATAATACATATATTAACTTTTACATACAGTGAAATGCACGGCTATTAACTATACGGCTCGGTGAATCTGGGTGAGTGTGTAGACCCGTATAACCACTGCTCTGACAAAATGCAATTCTAGGGGCGCCTGGGTGGCTCAGTCGGTTAAGCGTCTGACTTCCGCTCAAGTCATGATCTCGCGGTTTCGAGCCCAGTGTCAGGCACTGTGCTGACAGCTCAGAGCCTGGAGCCTGCGTTGGATTCTGTGTCCCCCTCCCTCTCTGCCCCTCCCTTGCTCGCGCTCTGTCTCTCTCTCTCTCTCAAAAATAAATAAACGTTTAAAAAAATAAAAAAATTAAAAAAAAAATAAAATGCAAGTCTAATACCCAGAAAATTCCTGAATGCCCCATTCAGTTAACCTTCACCCCCCCGCAGGAAATCACTATTCTGATTTGTCTGTAGATTGTTTTTACCCATTCCTAAACTTTACAGAAATGGGATTGTACAATACGTAGTCTTTTGTGTCTGGCTCCTTTCACTATATTTTTGAGATTTATTCGTGTTGTGGCACATGTATCACGATATTATTTTTTTTCGATTTTAGTTTTTTTAAGTAATCTCTACACCCTACATGGGGCTCAAACACACGACCTGAGATCAAGAGTTACCCTCGTTCCACCCACTGAACCAGCCGGCGCCCCTCACTGCGTTATTTTTATTGCTGAGTATTCCATAGCAAGTGATGTATCCATTCTGTTGATAGATTTTTTTTTTTTTTTAATTTTTTTTTTTTTTAACGTTTATTTATTTTTGGGACAGAGAGAGACAGAGCATGAACAGGGGAGGGGCAGAGAGAGAGGGAGACACAGAATCGGAAACAGGCTCCAGGCTCTGAGCCATCAGCCCAGAGCCCGACGCGGGGCTCGAACTCACAGACTGCGAGCTCGTGACCTGAGCTGAAGTCGGACGCTTAACCGACGGAGCCACCCAGGCGCCCCTGTTGATAGATTTCAAAGCCGGTTTCGGTTTTTGGCAATTATGGGTAAAACTGCTACAAATATTCTTGTTCAAGAGTTTTTCTGGACAGTATGTTTTACTTCTCTGGGATAAATATTTAGGAATAGAAGTACTGGGTCATGGGACAGATGGATGCGTGCACTTTCCAGGTTTTCATTTTACTCTCCTACCAGTACGAACATTCCAGTTGCTTGACATCCTCACCACATCTGCCCTTGTCGCTCTTTTTTGAGTCGTCCTTGAGGGGGACAAATGGTATGTCCTTGTGGTTTTCGCTTGCGTGCCCCTGGCGACTACCGATGTTGAAGATATTTCTGTGTCCCTTATTAGCCATTTACATATCTTCTTTTGTTCGGTATCTTCTCAAATCATTTGTTTCTTTGTTATTTGTTTGTAGGAGTTATTTATATATTCTGGATATAGGTCTTTTGTCAAACATATGTATTGTAAATATTTTTCCAACAATCTAACTTTTCAATAAGCAGAGATGTTGAATTTCAAAAATGTCCAATTTAATCAGCTTTTAATTTTATGTTTAATGTTTGTGTGTGTGTGTGTCTGCTCAGAAAAAACATTCTCTTTTCCAAGGTGATGAAAACAATGATTTAAATTTTTCTTACAAGGGGGCACTTGAGTGGCTCAGTCAGTGGGGCCTCTGACTTCAGCTCAGGTCACGATCCTGCAGTCTGTGGGTTCGAGCCCCACGTCGGGCTCTGTGCTGACAGCTCAGAGCCTGGAGCTGCTTCGGATTCTGTGTTTCCCTCTCTCTCTGCCCCTCCCCCTGCTCGTGGTCTGCCTCCATCTCTCAAAAATGAATCAACATTAAAAATCAATTAATTAATTAATTAATTAATTAAAAAAAATTTCCCAGAAGCTTTCTGGTGTTAGAGATAGGGGACGAGTTTTCATTTTTTTCCTGTACATTTATCCGATAGTTCCAGCACTGTTTGTTGAAAAGACTTTCCTTCCCCTATTGAATTGCCTTGGCATCTTCGTCAAAAATTAATTGATTATCTATGAGTGGACCCTATTCTGTTCCATCGATCCATTTGCCTATATGCCAACACCATCCTGTCCTGGTTACTATAGCTTTACAGGAGTCTTGAAATCAGGTTCTATGAGTCCTCTGGTTCTATTTCAAGATTGTTTTGGCTACTCTACGTTCTTTACATTTCTGGTGCGATTTTTCGATCAACCTATCGGTTTCCACCAAAAAAATTTAATTTAATTGAGACTGTGGTTGGTATGACATTGGATTTATACATCGAAGTAGAGAGAATCGACCTCTTCCAGTCCATAAGCATGATACATTTCTCCGTGCATTTAGGTTTTCTTGAATTTTCTCCTGATTGTCATGTGGTTTACATGGTAGAGTTCTTGCTTGTATTTTGATACATTTTTTTCTGAAGTATTTTTTTTCTTGTTTTGGATACTATTAAAATGGGATTTTAGGGGCGCCTGGGTGGCTCAGTCCGTTGTGTCTGACTCTTGGTTTCGGCTAGGACGTGATCTCACGGTATGTGAGTTTGAGTCCCACGTCAGGCTCTGTGCAGATGGCATGGAGACTGCTTGGGGATTCTTTGTCTCTCTCAGTCTCTGAAAAATAAATAAATAAATATGAAAAAAAAAAAAGGATTTTAGGGGTGCCTGGGTGATTGGGTTTGTTAAGCATCTGACTCTTGATCTCAGCTCAGGTCTTGATCTAAGGGTCCTGAGTTCAGGCACCACGTTGGGCTCTGCCCTGGGTGTGGAGCCTACTTTAAAAAAAAGGCGGGGGGGATTTCAATTTTTTCATTTTTAGTTGCTTGCTGTAAGTATATAGAAATACACTTAATTTTTGTATGTTGGCTTTGTATGCTATGATTTTACTAAACTTGCTTAGTAGTTGTAGTGGTTATTTTGTAAATGCCTTATAGATGGTTATGTCAGATGTAAATACGATTTTTCTCCTTTCTTTTCTTTAAAAAAAATTTTTTTACGATTTAGTTTTTTTTATCATTTTATTTATTTTTGAGAGAGGGAGAGACAGAGCATGAATGGGGGAGGGTCAGAGAGAGGGAGACACAGAATCTGAAACAAGCTCCAGGCTCTGAGCTGTCAGCACAGAGCCCGACGCGGGGCTCGAACTCATGGACCGAGAGATCGTGACCTGAGCCAAAGTGAGACACTCAACTGACTGAGCCACCCAGGTGCCCCTTTCTCCTTCCTTTCTAATTGTGATGCCTTTTATTTATTTTTCTTTGCCTGTTTGCAATCATTGGGAGGTCCAGCATAAGGCTGAACAGGATTGAGAACAGACATGCCTGCCCTTTTACCCCAGTCTTAAGGGAAAACATTCAGTATTTCTCCTTTCTGTATATTAGCTATAGGTTTTTCATAGATAGTGTTGATCAGAATGAGGAAGTTGTCTTGTATTCCTGGTTTTGTGAGACTTTCATTACGAACGAGTGTTGAATTATTCAAATGCTTTTTCTACATTTACTGAGATGGTCATATGGTTTTTCTGCTTTATTCTGTTCATACAGTGAATTACGATTGATTTTCCCAAATGATAACAACCTTGCACCCATAGGATGAATCCCATTTAGAATAGAGTGTTACTTTTTTTTATACATCGCGGATTCAATTTGTTAATATTTTGTCATAGACGTATGTATCCATGTTCTTGAGGGACCTTGATCTGTAATTTTCTTCTGGCATCTCTGTCATACTTTGCTTTCAGGATTGTTGCTGGCATCAGAAACTACTCCTTCCTCCTCTGTTTTCCGAAAGGGTTTGCGTAAGATTGGCCTTAGTATTTTTTCCTTAAATGTTGGATGGAACTTAACCGAGGAAGCCATCTGGCCCTGGGGTTGTGTTTGTGGGAAGGTTTTTAAATTGGGAATTCAGCATCTGTAATAGATAATATGTGTAAAAAGTGCTGCTTTTAGTAAAATTCAAGAGGTAACAGAGACACGGATGGAAGAACTCTCAAGATAAAAAGAGCCAAGTCTTGGCTTGTCTGGCCGGCTCACTCAGTAGAGCACGTGACTCTTGGTCTTGGGGTCATGAGTTCGAGCCCCACGTTGGGGGTAGAGATTGTTTAAAGAAATAAACTTAAAAAAAAAAGTTGGGGCACCTGGGAGGCTCAGTCGGTTGAGCGTCCGACTCTGGGTTTTGGCTCAGGTCGTGATCTCATGGTTTGTGAATTTGAGCCCTGCATCGGGCTCTGTGCTGACGGCATGGAGCCTGCTTGACATTCTCTCTCTCTCTCTCTCTCTCTCTCTCTCTGTGCCCTTCCCCCCTCACTCTTTTGTCTCTCTCTCTCTCAAAAATAAATAAGGTTAAAAAAAAGAAAAAAAAAAGAGCCAAGACTTGATGATTTGGGAAACTCTCAAGCCACCTAGACTACAAAACACGCGAAAATTAGGAGATTTGCTCGCTGCCCAGAAAGCGGAGTCTGGAGGGGGGGCCATGGGTGTGGCTTCACGGCTGGTGTTGGAGAGACGAGGGATGTGACTCATGATCCAGTCAGCCGCTGGAGCAGGGGCCAAGAACAGAGGCAGGAGAACTCAGGGAAGCTCTGGGGGGAAGCCCTCGTCCAATGGCGTGCACCCTGGGGACGTGCACGGGGCCTCTGAGAATGCTACACCAGCCGAAGCCTGCCAGCCCAGGCTAAAAGGGACAGAGAATGGAGTGCAAGAAGGCTATCAGACTCCCCAAATTCTACAGGCAGGAAGCAGGCTGATAAATCTTCTCAGCTGCCAGCATGCTCCCCTTCGAGAAAAAGGAAGACGACCCGGAGTGGGTGGGTCGAGCCATAAAGGATCCTTCCTGGGCCTTACGACCTAACGGAGTTTGCCCCGTTGGATTTCAACATCTCTTGGCACTGGTGACTCCCTTCTTCCTTCCCACCTCTCCCGTTTGGAATAGGAATGTCTACGCCTCTCATCCTGTGTCTGTCCCACCACTGTGTTTTGGCAACAGATAACTCGTTTTCCAGTTTTACCCATCCACAGATGGAGAGGAACTTTGTTCCCGGATGGACCGTCCCCTGGAGCCTCGCCCCTCCCTGATTAAGATGATATACGTGATGAGGGGCGCCTGGGGGGCTCCGCCAGTGAAGTGTCCGACTCAGTTTCGGCTCAGGTCATGGGCTCACGGTTCATGGGTTCGAGCCCTGCTTTGGGCTCTGCACTGACAGTGAGGAGCGAGGCTGGGATTCTTTCTCCCTCGCTCTCTTCCCCTGCCCTGCTAGCACTCCCTCTCTCTCTCAGAAACAAATAAACAAACTTAAAAAGAAAAGTTAGAAGAAAAGATGATCTACGTGATGAGATTCGGCACTTTTGAACGGATGATATTTACACAAGATTTGGGGCTTGAGTAGACGCTGCCATGGGTTGAGAGTTGGGGGGGGTGGTGATTGTTAGGATGGGGTGAGCGTGTTGCACATGGGACGGACGTGAAGCTTTGAGGGCTGAGGGTTGGCCCGTGGTGGACTGAACAATGGCCCCCGCAGATACCGGGTCCCGATCCCTGGAACCTGAGTATTCATTTAGGTGGCTTTAAAGAAAACCCCAGTCCTCCTCCAAGCGCCGGGCTTGGGGCTGACCAGCTATAGATGGGAGCTCCCTACAACCCCCTCGTGGGGTTCAACCGATTTCTTGGAGCGGCTCACAGAACTCAGGAAAGCGGGTTACTTCCTGTTTACCGGTTTCTGACAGAAGGGTGTGGTCAAGAACGCAGATGAACAGCCAGACGGAAAAGATGTGCAAGGTAGGGGATATGGGCACTCCCTCCACACCTCCACGTGTTCGCCCACCCAGAAGCTCTCCTCATCCCATACTTGCGGGGTTTTGCCAGTCTTCACCACGGAGGCGTGATGGGCCATTAGCTCCATTTCTAGCCCCTCTCCCTTCTCTGGAGAATGAGGACAGGGGCTGAAAATGGAATTCATAGTTGGTCATGCCCCCATGGTGAAGCCTCCGTAAAAAAATCCCAATAGAGCTTTGAGGTTGGCGAGCCCATCCACTTTCTGGGAGGGCGACTCACCCCAGCCTCACGAGGACAGAAGATCCTGCGTCTGGGACCGTCCGGGCCTCGCTCTATGTATCTCATCATCTGCCTGTTCATCTGTACCCCTTTATCCCATCTTTTAATAAACTGGTGAACGTGTTTCCCTGAACTCTGTGAGCTGTTCTGGCAAATAAGGAAATCCAAAGGGAGGGAGATCATGGGAACCTTCTATTTATAGCCAAGTCGAGCGGAAGTTGTGGGTCACCCGGGGACCTACTGCCAGTGATTGGCCTCTGAAGTGGGGGACGGTGTCGGGGGACGGAGCGAAGGGCTTGGGACCTGTGGGGCCCGACGCGATCTCTGGGTAGGCAGCGTCAGAACTGAGTTGAAGTGTGGGACACACAGCTGGTGTTGCCCAGAATCGTTTGGTGTGGGGAAGTCTCCCACCTAGGTGGTGTCACAAGAGCCGTGAGGGTGGTATGGGCGAGCAAAGGACACACACACAGGAGCGGTGTGCGTTGTTTAAACCTTTATTCTTGCTGCTCTGTGTGCTCAGGGGCAGGGGGGGTGGTCCATCCCATCAGTTCTTGAGGGAGGTCTGGTAAGCTCTCCAGCCATCCTCGTGGTTCCTATTTCTCCCTTTACTTCTCGGGTTTTCTTTCAAGTGCTTGGAAACTCTGGTGCCAGAAAAATACATGGCCCCACTCTTGATTCCTGCTCGGGTCTTGATCTCACGGTTCATGGGTTCGATCCCCATATCAGGCTCGGCCCTATCCGTGCAGAGCCTGCTTAGGATTCTCTCTCTCTCTCTCTCTCTTTCTGCCCCTCCCCTGCACGCATACTCTCTCTCTCTTTCAAAATAAATAAATAAACTTAAAAAAAAATACACAGGATGGCGATGTCTTCCTGATGAACTGTCTCTTTCATCGTCATGAAATTGTCCTTTATCAGTTTGGGGGGCAACCACGGATTTGAAGGGAATTTCCACGTGGATTTGGGGGGCTCACTCCTCGTGGCTCCTCCCTCCAGTGTCTCGTACCTGACTGTACCTTTAGGAGAAGGCTGAATGTGGCTGAGTCTGCCTTTCTGCCTGACTTTTAGTCACCGGGGGCTGTCAGGGACTGGTGATGCCTCCAGGGGAAAAACACAGAACACGGGATCCCATAGTGCAGTTCCCTTCCGTCAAATACCTCCGGCTTCTGCCTCCTTCCAGTTGCTCTTCAGTAATTGAACATGATACATTTCTAAAATATTTTGTCTAGGGTTTACCGCTGTTGTCCGTTCTACTCTGTCATTATCATGCCCAGAAATCCCCTGAAGAGTCCAAAACAAACAAACAAAAAAAACCCCAAAAAACCAAAACAAACAAACAAACAAACAAAAACCACACCACACACACCAAATACAATGCAAAGAGCTGCCATGGAAAGTGGGGAAGAAAGAAACAAAGCTGCTGGCCTGTGACCCACTCCTCCTCTGATTCTGGAGGGACGCGCCCTGGGAAAGAAAGAAGGCTGGTGACCTGGTCTCATCTCTTCGTAAGTACACGGCTAAGTAGGTATTTGCTGGGAGCGGAGTGCTGAGTGATGAAGTTCTTTCCGCTTGCTGTTAAGCAATTCTATAGACTTAGGACTGGAGAAGGTCACATTAGTCATGCAACTATCTGGAGATGTCTCACAACCTGAATGCTCCCCTTGCTGTGTGAGGTGCCCCGAAGACCTCATTGGAGACCTCTTCTATCACTCTGAGCCAGAGAGCACATGTCCGGGCAGGAAGGATGGACCTGGGGGTCAACAAGGCTTCCAGCTTTAAAAACTTCTACCACATTCTCAATGAAAGCAAATGGCGGGGTGCCTGGGTGGCTCAGTCAGTTGAACATCCTACTCTTGGTTTCAGCTCAGGTCACGAGCCCAGGGTCATGGGATTGAACCCCGAGTCGGGTTTCACGTTAAGCGTGGAGTCTGCTCGATTCTCTCTCTCTCCCTCTGCCCCTCTTCCCTGCTCTCTCTCTCTAAAAGAAAAAGAAAAGAACATTGCAAAAGAAATACAAGAAAAAGACGGAAAAATGTTTTCTGCGACGGATGCAATTTTTATAACAAGAAAAATAACCGCTTATATAATTACCCACCACAAAACCCATAAATGCATAGAAAAGTTTACAAAGAAAAATATCGCATGGAACCGGAAGACGCTAAATGTCAAAGGCACCGATCAGGTCAGGCTAGGCTACGTGGCTGTGACAAATGGCTCCGGGTCTCAGGGGCATACAACAACGCAGGTGTATTTATTGCTCGAAGGACGCGGACTTCATATGCGAGCCGTGGACCCAGCCCAGTGGAACAACTTCCATCTGGAACACAGCTGATTTCCTGGCGGAAGGATGAGAGAACAGGACGAAACATAGCCAGCGAGTTAGCGTTTCTGCTCGGAGGTAGCACGTAGCGCTTCCGTTGACATTGGTCGGGCACACCGCCGGTCCTGCTCAACGGGCGGAAAAGTATGGCACCCCGGAAGTGAGTGGTACAGCATATTTGTGAACAGTAATACAGGGTGTCATTTCAATGTCCTTTCAATTTCAACGTAAACAAAATCAAACCCCCACCCCAAAGAGAGGAGAGAGAGAGGTAGAGGCAGGAGGCCAGGTCAGATTTGCTACAAGTCACTTGTGCTCTGGCCACTGTTACCCTATTTCTTTTTTTTTTTTAACGTTTATTTTTGAGAGAGAGAGAGAGCGGGAGACAGAGCGTGAGTGGGGGAGGGGTAGAGAGAGAGGGAGACACAGATCCAAAGCAGGCTCCAGGCTCCGAGCTGTCAGCACAGAGCCCCACGAGGGGCTCAAACTCATGAACCGTGAGATCAGGACCTGAGCCGAAGTCAGAGGCTTAACTGATTGTGACTGTGCCACCCAGGCGCCCCACCCTATTTCCCTTTTAATCCTCTCCACCGTCTTCCGCAGATAACATTATGCCCTTCCCACCCTGGGTCATGCAGTTATAAGTGGGACAGATGGGTTTTAAACCCAAGTGCACCTGGTTCTCAAGCTCATGTGGTTTCTACAACCCCTCATGGTCTCCCAGTGTTAAAAGGATACACAGGGGCACCCTGGTGGCTCAGTTGGTTAGGTGTCTGACTCTCCATATAAGCTCAGGTCGTGATCTCCTGGTTGGTGGGATCAATCCCAGCATCAGGCTCTGCACTGATGGCAGGGAGGCTGCTTGGGATTCTCTCTCTCCCTCTCTCTCTGCCCCCTCCCCTGCTTGTGTGCTCTCTCTCTCTCAAACTAAATAAATACACATTTTTTTTTTAAAATAAAAAATTAAAGAACACACAACGTCCTGAACACCAAAGCCCGAGGCAGAGGCCCTGCCTTCCCAAAGGACAGCAGGTTCGGGAAGGCATTTCTTGATCCCTCTCAAACCAGCATGTGAAAAGCAGCTGACAGTGATGACCTTAAAGGAGAACCACGGAGGGAATTAATTCGTCAAGGGTCACTTGGCTGGTGCGCTGACACGGAAACTTCTAGGGGGGGAGAGAGGTCTGTGTCAGGCCAGGCAGACCCGAGTTCCATACTTAGTGCTGTCGCTCTTCATCTACGCGCATCTGAGAAGCAGCTTTGCGTCTGTGAACCTCCGTTTCCCTGAGAGCAAGAGCCCTGCGCTGCCCCTCACAGGGCCACTCCAACAATTAAGACAAATAAAATGTACAGTGCATACAATTGGCACCCAGCCAGCGATCATTCCCAATCCCTCCCTTTCTTGCCTTAAAGAAGCTGATCGCATGGCAAGAATCCAAGAAAGAACCAGTCCCAGGTCTGGAGATGTTCTTGGAGAGGAGAGCGGGAGAGACAAGTGAGCGGGCCCTTGTACTAGCTTGCAGTGAACACTTTACAAGGGCAGTTGAGGGGAGCTGGTGGCATGGGGAACGGGGCTGGAGAGGTCTGCTGAATTACGCAAGCGCCGTTCAGCTGCGTGTGAGGGAATCCCCAAACAACAATGACCTAGGGGCGCCTGGATGGCTCAGTTGGTTAAGCGTCTAACTCTTGGTTTGGGCTCCGGTCATGGTCTCGCAGTTTTGTGGGTTCGAGCCCCGCGCTGGGCTCTGCGATGGCAGTGCAGAGCTTGCTTGGGATTCTCTCCCTCTCCCTCTCTCTCTCTGCCCCTCCCCCACTCACGCTGCCTCTGTCTCTCTCAAATAAATACACTTAAAAAAAAAAAGGAAAAGCAAAACAAAACAAAAAATAATGACCTAAACAATATAAAGGTTGTTTTTCCACCCCTGAGACAAAGGAGGTAGGCTAATGCCTCCACAGTGGCTAGAGCTCCTTCCATTCTGTGCTTCTCCATCCTCGTGGGTATCACGGTCCAAGATGGCGGCCTGAGCTCTGGCTACCACCTCCGTACTCTAGATGGCAAGAAGAATGAGAGTGAGGACATACCCCTTCTTCTTCCATCCTCTGAGGCAGAACTTATTTACCTGGCTTCACTAGAGTGGCCTGTGGGCAGTTGTCCACATGTCTGGGGCTCTAAGGACTAAACTGGAGACTCAGTGCTGGGTTTCCTCAACACAGAGGTGGCAGCTCTGGGAGCGGTTGGATTCCCCAGTGGGAGTGTCCCCACCCCCCCATCCCCACTCCGAGGCCTGGAAATGAGGATGGGCAGAGGAAGGGAAGTCCACAAGACTGGAGGGAAATATGGAGAGCACAGTGTCAAGGAGAAAATTGCAATCGACAGTGACCAGTGCTAAAAGTGAGGCACCCAGGAAGACGTCATGGAAAATGACAACAAAGATGCCCCAAGCATCAGTCCTCCATTTAAGCAACCATTAAGCTGGCAAACACTGATAGAATCAGCTTTTTTCGGAACGTTGGAATCTAATAAAAAAAAAACAAAAAAACCCTAGAGCAAGCAGGGGAATGATTAATGAAGAAAGAAGCCTCTAAATTCAGTAAGAAAATGTTGCAGCATTTTTTGCTTACCTGCCTACCATCTCCCATTCCCCAGCTGAGCAACAGCCCAGAGGACAGTAGCCTGAATCCCTGGGGCCCTGATATGGACTTTGTTTTAAAAGTGTGGTTGTGCATTTTGACCAGGCTGGCAGTTCCCTGAAGGATCTGACCTTTGCTTCATCGCCTGGCTGGAGCAGCTCCCCAGGTGGCATCTGTTGAAAACATTTAAAGACATACTACCCATAGCTATCTGGGGCAAGTGAGGGCAGAGGGGGTAGGCAGCCGAGAAACCAGAAAGGCTGGGGAAAAGGAGACTGAGGATGAAAACACCGGGGAAGCAAGGTCTCTGAAGGGCTACTTCATATACCAGGGAGCCCAGAGTGTAAAGCATATGCTGAGGGCCAGACACATGCTCAGAAGATACCTGAGAGGACCCTAGGCTTTCACCTTTGGTTGATCTCTGGGCCCATGCAAGCAGGAAGTAAGGGCTAAGGCAGAGTGGCAGGTGTCCTGGCTAAGTGAGCAGAAATGTCCAGCTCAGAGGCAATCTGAAAAGACCAAGAGAGTTTTCTTTTAGTTGTTTAGTTGTTTAGTTTCTTTTAGTTTTTAGTTGTTTTGTTTTGTTGTTTGTTTTTGGTCTTGTTTTTTGGCTCCAGGTGTTTAAAGAAATCTGTGTTTGGTCAGTGGTTGACTGATGAGATAACGGAACAGACTTCAGTGACCACGCATGATAAGGAATACAGTCTCCAAAAAATAGTTTGGAAATGTCAGTAAACAAACGGATGACTGTAACTCCTAATCAGAAATAACAGTGAACCTTCCAAAGGAGGAACAGAATCTAATTTCTATAGTTATAGTACTCAAGATTTGCAATTTTCAACAAAGAGTTACAAAGCAAACAAAGAAAAAGCATGACTCATTCAGAGGAAAAAGACATGGACAGAAACCATACCTGAAGAAGCCCAGATATTGGACTTGCCAAGAACAAGACTTTAAATGAACTGTCTTAAATATGCTGAAAGAGCCAAAGGAAACTTTGGACAGAGAACTAAAGGAAGCCAGAGAACAATCAAAATATATACCAACAGAAGATATCAACAAAGAGCTAGAAATCATTAAAAGGAACCAAATAAAATACCCTGGAGTTGAAACTGAAACATTTCAATACAACAATTGAAACGAAAAATTTGAAAAGCTCAACAACACTGACAAATCCTTAGGTAAACTAAGAGAAAAAAGAAGATGCAAATAATTAAAGTCAGGAATGAAAGTGGGGACAATACTCTAACACTTGCAGAAGGAAAAAGGATTATCAGAGAATCCTATGAACACTTGTGCACCAACAAATTAGACGACTTAGAAGACAGGAACAAATTCTTAGAAACACACAAATTATCAAAAATGACTCAGGAAGAAAGAGGAAATTGGAGCAAGCCTATTTAAAAACAAACAAACAAAACCCAAAATGAGATTGAATCATGGATCAAAAATCTCCCCAAAGGCAAGATCAGACGCTTCTCAGGGTGAATTCTATGACACCCTTAAAGAAGAATTGATAAAAATCCTCAAACTCTACTCTTTGTTTTCCAAGTTAGGGGCTGAAATTCAACCTCTCACTACAGTACAACACTGAATGCTCTCAAAACAGCAACAAACCAGGCTGGGTAGTCCTTCCTTAAGGATTCTGCAGCGGGCACTCATGTGTTAGTTAGAGTTGGAGTTTGTCATGATCCTTAAGTGCCCTTCCCTTTTAAAGAACTTATTATTTTATAATTTTGTTCATTGTAATTCATTTCCCTAATGTATCAAGGATCATTATTTGTAGATTATTTTGTCTGTCAACATGCTGGCCCACCCCGTTTCCATCTTGGGTTAGCTTGCATTGAAGCAGACTTTTAAAAATATTTGGTTTCTCCTATTTGTCTATAGCTAATTGATTTCTGGCAAGGGGGCCAAGGCCATTTATTGGCGAAAGGGCAGTATCTATATTTATTTATTTGAGATGAAAGCAGAGTTTATTGAAAAAAACATATACATAGTAAAACCTTGGTTTGCAAGCATAATTCATTCCAGAAACATGCTTGTCATCGAAAGCACTTGTATATCAAAGCAAATTTCAAGAACCATTGGCTCAGTTGTGATCATGTGACATTCAGCATCACATACTACTCATATCGCCAGGTATCGCTCATTTATCAAGTTGAAATTTCTGAGAAATGTTTACTTGTCTTGTGGAACACTTGTGGAACAAGTTACTCATAATCCAAGGTTTTACTGTATATATGGAGAGAGAGAGAGAGAGAGAGAGAGAGAGAGAGAGAGAGAGAGAGATACTGATGGAGAATCCTGGAGAGTCATGAAGGAAAAGAGCACGAGTCTAGTCTCTACTTGGGGTCTGGGGTTTTTATTGGCAATTATGAAGGACAGTCTCTTTAACAAAGGGTACTGCACAACTGGATATCCATATGCAAAAGAATAAAGCTGGTCCCAGGCCTCACACCATACAACAAGAATTAAATCAAAATGGATCAACCACCGAAATACAAGTGCTCTTATAAAACTCTTAGAAGAAAATATAGAGATAAAAGTTCATGACTTTGGGTTTGATGACAGACTGTTAGATATGACACTGCACAAGCAAGGAAAGAAAAAAATCGATCCCCTGGACTTAATAAAAACTAAAGGCATTTGTGCAGTAAAGGACATTATCAGAAAGTCAGAAAAGACAACCCGAGGAATGGGAGAAAAGATTTGCAAACTGTTTATCTGATAGGGAGCTGGTATCCAGATAGGGAAAGAACTCATACTGCTCCACAACAAAAAGATAACCCAATTTAAAAATGGGCAAAGGACTTGAATAGATGTTTCTATTAGATGTTTTCTATTAGATGTTTCTCCCAACAAGCACACGAAAGATGGTCACCACCACTAATTAACGGTGGTACCAGAATGAGGTACCCCTTCATATGCACTAGGAAGGCAATAATAATGATGATGATGATAATTATTATTCTATTATTGTCTAAATAAAAAATAACAGCATTGGATGGTATGGAGAAACCGGAACACTCTATTGATTGCTGGTGGGAAGGTAAAATGGCTCATCCTCTGCAGAAAACAGTTTGGTGGTTCCTCAAAAAGTTAAACATAGAGGTTGGTTAAGCATCCGACCCTTGATGTCATCTCAGGTCTTGATCTCAGGGTCATGAGTTCAAGCCCCGCAAAAAAAAGTTACACATAGAATTTCCATATGATCCAGAAATTCAACTCCTAGGTATGTACCCAAAATAATTGAAAAAGGTACTCAAATATATGTACACACGTTTACAGTAGCACGACTGATCATAACCAAAAGGAGGAAACAGCCCAGATGTCCATTACCGAATGGATGGATATACAAATTCTGGCACATACACACACTAGAATATCGTTTAGCCGTAAAAAGGAATGAAGGCAAATAGATACCACGACGTGGATGAATCTTGAAAACATTATGCTAACGAAAGAGGCCAGACCCAAAAGGTCACATACCGTATGATTCAATTTTTTGAAATGTCAAAATAGGTAAATAAATCCATAGATAAATCCACGGAGATAAAAGTAGCTTGGTGGTTGCCAGAGACTGGGGGAGAGGGGATCAGAAGAAACTAAATAACAAGCGGGAGGTTTTGGGAGTGATGGAAAGATTTTGGAACTAGGTGGAGGTGGCTGGGATTTCACAACACTGTGAATGTACTAAATGCCATTGTACACTTTAAACTTATTTTTATTTTATTATTATTTTTCTATTTGAGAGAGTGCATAAGCAGGGGAGAGGGGCAGAGAGAGAGAGAATCTCATGCTGAGCATGGAGTGGTACTTGGGATTGGATCCCACCACCATGAAATCATGACCTGAGCCAGATCAAGAGGCAGAGGCTTAACCAACTGAGCCACCCAGGCGCCCCTCCCCAATTGTACACTTTAAAAAGGTTAATGTAATGTTATGCGAATTTTACCCTAACTTACAAAAACGAGGGGTGCCTGGGTGGCTCAGTGGGTTGAGTGGCAGGACTCTTGATTTTGGTTCAAGTCATGATGCCATGGTTGTGGGATCGAGCCATTTTGGGGTTCTCTCCCTCCCTCTCTGCTCCTCCCCCCTCGAAGTAAATAAATAAACATTTAAAAAAAGGAAGCCACTCAGAAATGGCACAGTATGGACAATCTCAGCTCATCCTGTGGACCCCCAAATCCAGAATTCTTAGGCCAATTCTCAGGTCATCGGTAGCCATATCATTCCCCAACAATTTTGTCTAGAGCTCCTGGTGGCTCTGAGGCTCTAGAAAACAGAGCAGGAAAATTCTCAGAATGTTAGCTCACCCCGGGCCACTAGTGCTCCCTTATTGTGAGTAATGCCGGGGCGGGGGTTGGGAGGGCGGAAGGGGGAGATGCGGGGACCTAACACCACAAGGAAAGATGCCCCTCGAGCAAATGAGCTAAGGTCCCCGCAGAGCTGCCAGACACCTGTGAGATCACAGGTCTTCCCGTCACTCCTAAGGTCAGCGCCCTGTCCTATGCCAGGTTATACCTCGGCATCCCCACGGCGCCACCCCGGCAGGCCGGCCCCCGGCGCGCCCCGAGAACCCCACCTCCGCCTCCAGCGCGCCAGGCTCCGGGGGCGGGGGGGGGGGGGGGGGGGGGGAGGAAGAGGGCGGGCCCGGGGGCGGGGCGAGCCAGGGCCCCGGCCGGAGCCGGGGGCGGAGCCGGAGCCGGGGAGGAAACGGGGGCGGGCCAGGGGGGCGAGCAGAGGCCCGGGCCGGAGCCGGGGGCGGAGCCAGAGTCCGGGGTGGAGGCAGGGCCGGGGCCGGGCCGGGGGCGGGGCCGAGGCCGGCGCTGGGGGCGGCCCGAAGCCGGAGCCGGGGAGGAACCGGGGGCGGAGCCAGGGGGGCTGGGAGCGGGCTGGAGGCGGAGTCTGCGCCGGCGCCAGGGCCCGGGCCGACGGGCGCTCGGCCAGCCGCGTAAACAGCGCCGGAGCGCCGCGGCCGAGCAGGTGAGCGGGCGGGGCTGGGGCGCGCGGGCCGGGCCGGGTCTCGCGCCGAGCGGACGGCCCGGGTGCAGCCTCCACCCGCAGACCGGGCGCTGACTCCCGCACGCTCCTCGCCGCGGCGGGTCGCGGCTGCCCCTGCCCCGGCTGAGCTGCTTTTAGTCCGTGCGCGCGCCGGGTCCGGCCTCTGCGGCCGGCGCGGGAGCGCAGAGGGGAGCGCGCAGGGGAGCGGCGGCGGGGCCCGGCCGGGACCTCGGGGGTGGGCGGAGCGCGGGGAGCGGCCCCCGGGCCTCGGCCTGCGCCGGGCTGCGTGCGCCTCCCCGCCGCCCGGGCCGCTGGGGGTGGGCGCGGCGCGGGGTGCCGAAGGGTCGGGCATTTAAAGGAGCAGCGCACGTGGGTCTGGGAGGCGCGGGCCCGGCGTTGTCTCCGCGCTCGGACCGCTTTGGCGCCCGGTCCGGTGGGCCTGCGGCACCGGGCCCCGAGCTCTGCGTCACGGGGCAGGGGGAGGCGAGGGTCTTCCCGCCCGGGGGAGGAACCGACCGCAGGTGGGGCCTGGAACCGCGATCGTGGTCCTCGGTGCTGGGGTGCTTGGCTGTTTTTATCAGGCTCTTACAGCCGTGGGGAGACTCCCAGAATCAAGCTTTTGAAGCTGAAGGAGCCTGACACAGAGGCTAGTCCCCGCCCCCAATTTTATCGATGAAAAAACTCAGCCCACACAGCTAACGTGACTGCCCAAGGCCACCCAGGTAGGATAGCGCAGAGCCAGGCTTAGAACCCGTTGTCTGACGTCTCGCTCTGCTGTCCAGCCCTGGCACCGGGCCTCAGCCCTTTGACAGCTGGATGAAGGGCTCCTGTGTATTGAATTAATGGGTGTCCCCTTTCTAAGGTGTGAACCGTTGGTCGGTGGGCCGACAGCACCCCCACTTACGCATGGAGATAGCACCCCATCCACAGCAGTTGCAGAGCCAGCCTGGCTCAGAATCGGCAGCCTGGGCTTCCCAGCCTGTCCCCCCTCCGGACAGACCCGGGCTTCTGGTACCGACGCCCTTGATGTCCGTTCTGTAGACGCCTGAGCCTCCAGTGCTGGCCGCCAGGACCTTCAGCAGTAATTAAAGGCTCTGGATAAGCTGCTTCAGGTGTGGGAGGCTCAGGTTTCCCTCCGTGTGAAGGTGGCCTGGTGGGAGCGGGGAGGTGTGTCAACAGCTGTGTGTCCTGGGCCCCGCTGGTGAAGCGGCAGGGGGGTGGGTCCTGGCGCCAGTTCAGAGCTGGCGGGCTGGCTGTCCAAGTTCATTCCTCAGGTGGGTGAGGGCACCTTTAGGTCGGGCTGGACCGGGGTGGGGCTTTGGTGGAGCGTTTTTGCAGAGTGGGATAGATGTTGTTTCAGGTTTCCAGGGAAAATTCTGGAGGTTTGGTGTGGAAGTAGGTGTGCACTAAGTCAGTAGTCTTACTCACTGTGTGCACGGGAGACAGACGCCCGGATCCTATCTGTTTGAGAAGGAGTGGGATAAGAAAGAGCCCGGCCACAGGCTGCCACTCACAGGAGGCCTGGTGCCAGTCACCATGCCTGTCACCCCTCCCCTCAGCTCCCCGATGGCTGTTCACAGCCCCACTGCACACCCGGTGGTGGGGGGGAGGGGTCTGCCAAATGAGAGACTCCCCCTACCTTGGCCTCTGAGTTACCCATGATGATCGTGACATAACATGTCTTACTTTGTGGGTTTGTCATATATGAGAAAAAGCCCTTTGGGGACAGTGGTTACACTGAGGTCGCTATTACTTTTACCCTCTAGAGAACGGGAAACAGGTTCAGGGAGTTAAGCCACCTGGGATTTGAGCACCGGGATTTGAACCCAGCTGGCTGGGTTTTTAACTCTCGAGTTTTTGCACAGGAGGTTCCCACATGCGCCCCCTGCCCCCGTATTCCTGCACTGTTGCCCAAGACATTTCTTTTTTCTGTTTTTATTACTATTATTTTTTAATGTTTATTTTATTTTTGAGGAAGACAGAGTGAGCAGGGAGGGGGCAGAGAGAGAGGGAGACCCAGAATGGAAGCAGGCGCCAGGCTCCGAGCTGTCAGCACAGAGCCCGATGCGGGGCTCAAACTCACGAGCCCCGAAATCATGACGTGAGCCGAGGTTGGACACTTAACCGACTGAGCCACCCAGGCGCCCATTTGTTTTCTTATTTTCAAAAATCTATCGTATTAGAGAAGAGAGAGAGTGGGGGAGGGGCGGAGGGAGAGGGAGAGACAGAATCCCAAGCAGGCTCTGAGCGGTCAGCGTGGAGCCTGATGCAGGGCTTGAACCCATGACCCGTGAGATCATGACCTGAGCCAAAACCAAGAGTGAGACGCTCAACCGACTGAGCCGCCTGGGCGCCCCAACTGCCCAGGACGTTTTTTTGCGCTCTCCATTAGTAACTACCTGATAGAGCAAAAGAAAAAAAAAATTTGTTTAAAGAGACCAAAGCAGTGTGCATGGGGGGGGGGGGGGTCACATGCGTGTTTCTACGGAAGACATCGTTGGCTTGTTCTCAGCTGTTGCTCTGACTTTTGGACACTGTTTAGTTGGCGACTGGCAGGACAACCCGTGTTTCTGCAAGTATTTCCACCTGTTCCCCGACTCCGGTGGCTGGGGGAGGGTTGAGGGAAGGAATGTCAGGGCTCCGAGGCTGGCACAGGCTGTCTCTGGCCAGGGCCTGGAAAGTTCTCCTCACCTTGAGCTGGTCGGATCAGGCATGGGCTTCAGTGTAATCAGCGTTGGCCTCCAGGCCTGGGGATGGCGAGGCTGCCGTGGTAAAGTCTGGGGAAAGAGAAAGTTCCAGTCACTCTTCGGGAAAGACCAGACATCAGGGAGGAGATCATTTTTGTTCAGCGTCTTCAGTCCTTGGGACGCCAGGAGGCTGGCTCGTCTTTGCCAAAAATGGGGTCTTCTGGAGCACGGGAAGAAAATTGGAAAGGGCGCTCACCTTTCTGCTGTACCTTAACCAGCAAAGTCTTGACTTGGTAGAGATGAAAGGAACACGCGTTTGCTCTAGAAAATTCAGGAAACATTTTTTTTTAAAGAGTCACCCATCAGCTCTCAGCCCAGAGATCACCGCTGTCAAATGCCTTTCCTCACAGCACTCCACGCACGCCCATGTGTTCGTTTATTAAAGCATCAGAGGCAGGAAGCTGGAGTTGAAGGTTTGTATTCTGTTTTTCCTGTTAACGTCAGGTCTCCAGAATTTTCGCCTCTGGAGTATTCTTGGTAAATCAGGTTTGAGGCACACAGAGCACGTGACTGTCGCTGGTTAAGTCACTGGTGCTGCAGGACGCTTTCTCACTGTCCCTTTTTTGAAATGTGTACTCATTTATTTTTGAGAGGGGGCGGGGGGGGAGAGACAGAATGGGAAGCGGGCTCCAGGCTCCGAGCTGTCAGCGCAGAGCCCGACGTGGGGCTCGAACCCACAAACCGTGAGATCATGACCTGAGCTGAGATCAAGAGTCGGATGCTTAGCCAACTAAGCCAGCCAGGAGCCCCTCTCACTTTCCCTTTTGAATTGACCCCTGGAAGCAGTGTTCTGGCTCCTGCCCCCCAGGCCACGCCCACATGGGAGTCCCCACCCCCGACCCCCTCCCCGCCCTCCTCCACCATGCGGAGCCCCAGTAGCAGAAGAGGCCTCCAGGCTGGCATTGTGGGGTTGGGGGCAGGAGAGGGACTGAGTGAGTCAGTGACCAGGAGGCATTTGTGACCTCTCGCCGGTGTTTCGGAGAAGCTGGGTGGTAAAGACACACACCTGCCCGTGGCAAAGGCACGTGCCTTTTAAGTATGGGGTGCCCCCAGAGAGCCCACGCGGGGTGCTGTGCTGGCCGCCTGTGTGACCACAGCTCTCGGCCACGCCCCGAGTGTGCGGGCCTCACGAGTACTTCGGGTCGGCCATCCCGAGACCCGAATTGCCTCTGTGGCTCTGGTTATGGCACTTCAGCAATGCCTTTTGTCCCTCTGGGTTTCAGTTTCCTGAGTACAAAATAGGGCACTGACCGGATGGCCTTTAAGGTCCTTGCCAGCTCTGGCATCGGTCCCGTGGACATGCCCTGTCCTTTGACAAGTTGCTCATGTTGCCAGAGTGCCCCAGGCTGGGGCTAGGTGGAAACGGTGTCTCCCTGGGGCCTGGGTGAAGGGTGACCTTGGTGACGACCCTTGTGCCTGGCGGTTTAGCACATCCGTAGCTTTCCGCCGGGGGGGGGGGGGGGGGGGTGTCAGCAGCTTCCCTGTCCCTGTCCCCTCTCGCTCTATCTGTGCCCCTCCTTTTCGTCTTCACTGTAACGGCTATTGGCCGAACACCTGCTCTGTGCCAGTCACCTCACACATTATCTCTACTTTTCCACGTCACTCTCCCGAGGTGTGCCTATTCTGTTTGTTCCAGAAGAGGGGACGGCCGTGTGACGTTAAATTGTCTGAGGCTGCGTGGCCAGGGAGTGTGCGGTTCACATCCCACAGCTGGGTGATCGGATTGCTGCTTCTTGTTTAAAACATAACCTTTTTTTCCTGGGTCTTACTCAAAGGTGGCATGTTAGGGCCAGACCTCTACCCCTTTCCCCAAACTGCCCCCTTCCCAGGCTGCTTCACGACACAAGAGAAAGCTTCATGGGGCCTAGACAGTTCTGGGCAGAAAAGGGCAGGCAGAGGTAAATACAGAGCCTGGGTCGAGGTTCAGGAGGCCCCATCAGGGTCCCCTGCGGCCTCTGATCTGGGTCCCTACGGGACTCTGGCCGAGGCTGCCTCCCGGTGTTGGGAGAACCTTCCGGCAAGTGACGTGCGTCACGGTAAGGGCTGGGGTGGATGGGCAGATGGATGACGGTCAGCCAGGGCCAAATACCTGGTCAGTTGCCCAGGGCCAGCGGGGACAGGCAGGCAGGGAAGGTGTGGGGGCTTCTAAGGGAATTTTTCTCTCCCTGGTAAACCCTGCCCTGGTATAAGGCGAGAGCCTCCGGGCAGTCGTGGGAGTGCTGGGAGGCAGCCTCGTGACCACAGAAAGTGGTCTGTTTAGACCCACGCCACCCTCTCTGAAGGAGAGGGCTCCTCGGCCGGTTAGGCCTACTGCAGAAGGACGGCAGGTAGCAGGACCCTGACCTGTCTCCGTAGCCGCATCAGTGGTAAACGCAGTCGCCCCCCATCTGCTTTGGGAGCAGTGCTCTACTCCTTTCTTTCTCCAGCGAGGCACTGGTGTTTACGATGGCGTTTTACAGTCTTCTTTCCTACTGAGCTCCCCTGGCCTCCCGTTTTAAGGTCAGAGCCTTCACATGTCTCTGCGATGGAAAGAAGGTCGAGGAAGCTGGGTCACCGGGTTTCCTGGTTTCCTCGATAATCGCAGGAGCTGCTGACACAGGCACGTTGGGGGAAGTCTCTGGGTCAGACTCCCCTGGTTTGGCTAATTCAGCTTTTCGATCCCATTCAGCTATTAATGGGCGGAAGCGGTGTGGGTTTTGTATCCTCCGGCGGCGGCTCGGTCCCTGGGAAGGGCTGCCCCCCCCCTCCCGTCCGCCCTCTGCGCCTTCCTCGGCCCCCTCCTCCAGCGCGGAGGGCTGGTTGCTATGTGGCTGGTAGGACTCTGCCACCAGCGGGAGAGCCGATCGGCCCCACCCCCGCCTGCTGGAGTCAGCCTCCCAGGCCGGTTGTTTTTGACGTCACCGGCGCTCTGATGTGCACAAATACCGAGCATAAAGGTTGTCGAACCGCGTACATTTGGGTGGTGATGGTGATTTTCCCTCCAGGGATTTCAGAGTTGCATCAGGCTTCAGTTCCGACTGAGAAACCGGAGGAGTGTCTGCCAGCTGCTCTGTTCTCCAGGAGCCAGGTAAAAAGGGGGGCTCCGAGGAGGAGGACAGTGACCCCGGGGCCCACCTGCCCCCCGCCCCGCGCCCCAGTCCAGCGAGGGGACGCAGGAGAGCGCAGACGGGAAGGAAGTTGCTACTTGGTATTTCCCACTGAAAAATTAACGGCTTACAAAATAAAACCACAGACGATCCATGTGTGTAAGAGGTGTGGGAGATGCAGGAAAACGCGGGGTGACCCACGGTCTCCGCATCCAGAGGTAACCGCTGTATCTGGCCAGTCCTTCAAATACGTTCGCTTTCTGAGAAAATTCAAACGGTTGTGTATGAAGTTTCGTGTCTATTACCTGGGGTTTCCTGTCGCGTTGTTTCCTGTTGTGAACTGTTCTCTGGAGTGACGTTTTAAGCAGTCGTGGGATAAACCTCACCAGATGGACAGGTCCCAGGACAGGGTTTCTGGCATGTCAGTGTTTTTACAGTTAGAAACGTCCACAGCAAACAGGTCTTTATGGAAATCTTTTATTATTTTCTTAGGACAAATTCTGAGAAGTGGCATTTCAGGACCAAAAGGTATGGATGTTTTTTTAAAGCTTTCGATCTCTACTGCCTTCAGAAAGGCCGGTCCCGTTGGCGGTGCTGGAGGTGTTTTGAGTCCACTTTTTCCCCGTTCTTGTCCCCGGTGGGCCAATGCTTGGGCACTTTCTCTGCTGGGAACTGCCTTCTCCCCCTGCCGCTTTCCTGGTCCCGTGGGTGGCTGTCCCTCTGCTTCCCCAGCCGCCCTCTGGTCAGACGGTTTTCAGGAGAAGGCATTGTTCCTTCTTTCACTCCCGACTGAGCCGCGCCAGGGACAGGGACAGAGAGGTGGACTGGATCCCTGCGCTGGGGGCCCGGGGGCAGCTGGGCTTGGGTTCCAGGGCCCGGCAGCCCCAGGGAAGGTCTGACTGCAGCCTACGGTCACCGAGCGACCGTCTCAAAGTGCAGACCCCCGGACCTTTGGTTGGAACGGAGCTGGGGATCCGCACTTCCAGTAAGTGGTCTAGCACGGTGTTCAGAGTGCAGACCCTGACTGCTGGGTTCAGGGTAACTTTGAACCTCTCATGTCTTAGACTCTGTTTCCTCAACTGTGAAATGGGGACGAACAGCAGTGCCCGGCTCCCCGGTCATTGTGCTCAGTGTCCCCCCACCCCTGCCCCAGGTGGCCTGGGCCACTTTGAGAAGCAGCACCTTCCCGAGTCCTGCGTCCTCTGTCAGGTGTTGAGGGCTCTGAGAGGCACCTCACCTGTGACCCCCGGCCACCAGGCCCAGAAGGTTGTGATTAGATAGACCCCCCTGCTCTGACAGCTGAGGGAGCCCCTCAGGGCCTGCGCTCCTGGGGGTCTTGGGCCCGGCTTCAGGGAAGGCTTGGGAGGAATTTAAAGAGCCATTTAAAGAGCCGGATAAGGGAGGAATCTGCCCAGGGAGCATTTGCTTTCCAGTGAGGGTGCCACACCTGAATTAGCTCTGACAGCCTGTGAGTGCCCCCTGCCCAACAGCAGGGCAACGCTGGGGCAGAAATGCTCTCTGGGGAATGTCTTGCCAGCTGCTGGCCACTGGCTGAAGAAATGGAAATTGGAAGGACCTTTTTTTTTTTAATGCTTATTTTGAGATAGCGCGGGACAGGGGCAGAGAGAGAGAAAGAGGATCCTAAGCAGGTTACACACTGTCAGCGCAGAGCCCGATGCGGGGTTCAAACCCATGAACTGTGAGATCACGACCTGAGCTGAAATCTAGAGTCAGACGCTTAACTGACAGAGCCCCCAGGCACCCCAGGACTTGGTCCCCGCCTCTCTGTCCTCACCCTCCCCAAGCAACTCCCCTTCTCCTTTGAAGAAGCATCTCTGTTCTCTGTACATTTCCCCTCCTCCCGCCCCCACGATGCTGCGGCTGCTGTGGTTCTCAAGGCTGAGATTGCCCCCTGCCTTCTGTGATGCTCTGCATGTGGGGACCCTAGGTCTGTCCCTCCAGCCCCTGCTCAGACCAGTCACAGGCACCCCGGGGGGCCTGGGAGGAAGAGGAGGGAGACTGTACTGCCAACTCACATCCCTAGAAGTGACTGCCGGGAAATGCCGTGTCGTGCCCATCCCACCCGCGGCCCTGCTCCGGATGGGGTGTCATGATCTAGCCTGGGAAGACGCCACCAGCTCTCGTCTCGGGTGCCCCTCCCTGCGTGAGACTGAACTCACGACTGCCGCCATGGGTGATGACAGCTGCCGGGTCCAAGCTGCTGTTTGTTCAGGATTTGGACACCGAGACTCGCAGGGGGAGGACTTTGAGGTGCCCCCCCCCAGACCTGTACCAGATGGTGTTTTTCGTCACCACACATGAAGGAACGAAGCCTGAAACTTCCCAGGCCCTGCAGCGTGCTGGGGCTGCTGAGCCGTGTTCCCCCCCCCAGACGGGGCTGGTGCCCGGGTCTAGTCGCCCTCCTGTGACCCTGAGCTGAGGCTGGTGCCGGGGAGGGGGGGCTTGCAGTGAAGCGGGAGGAGCCCCCCACCTCCCGAGGGTGCTGCTGGCACACTGCTTTCGTAAAGCTCACCGTGGACACCTGCTTCTGCCCAGAAGCCTTGGCTGGCCCCTCGCCGCTGGCCTCAGCCCTTGCCCCTCCCTGGGAGGGGGGCAACCCCTCCCGATCTCGATCTTGATCTTGACTGCAGAAGCTCGCCCCTCCCTGTTCTGGCGCTTCTGTTCCTCTGCTGCTAGAGCTTTTGTTTTTCTTTATTATGGAAGTATAATGGAAGGGTGGTGTAATATCAGCCCCGGCTGTATATTGTGGCGATTAGACAATTCCGTACGTGTCTCAGTGTGCCTCCCGTCCACTGTCCCTTACTCCCCTTCACCTGTTCGCCCCTCCCCCCAGCAGCCCCCCTGTCGGGCTCCGGGTTTGAGGCCAGTTTCTTTGTATGTTCGATTGTTCTGTCTCTTAAAGTCTGCCTGTGAGTGAAGTCACGTGGTCTTTGTCTGTCTGCCCTGGGTCAGGGGAGCTGGCTCATCGTGAAGCCTCGGGAGGGGTGTGGGCTCTGCCTTGTGCCCACAGGTGGGGGATGGAGGTGGGGTCCCTTCAGGAGTCACCCTGGCCACGGCCCCCGTCACCGGCTTCAAATAGGGCAGGGCTGGCTGACGGTAGAAGGCACCTGCTTTGTGTGGAAATCACACATTCCGGGGGTGACCGCATGGTCGCGTGCACTCTCAGCGTCCCCACAGCCTCTGGGGGCGTCGGTGGGAGAGCAGGCCTGCCCAGGGGGAGGCAGGGACAGCCTGGTCCACCAGGGGTTGTCTGCCGCTCTTCTAGGCCCTTCTGCCGTGCTGGCTTCCCGTCCTACTGCTGTAAGGACACTCCAGCTGGGGACAGCACAGTGAGGTGGGGGCAGGCATCCCTGCTGTGTAGACTCTCCGGCCTGGCCTTCCCTGAGGTCCTGCCCTCAGCTGTACTTCCTCTCTCTCAGACACACACACACACACACACACACACACACACACGTACACACGTACACACGCACATGCCCATCCCGCGTGGTCTTGCGGCTCCCCTGCACCCCAGACCCTCCCCTTTTTTTTAATGTTTATTTATTTTTGAGAGAGAGAGAAACACAGAGTGTGAACAGGGGAGGGGCAGAGAGAGAGGGAGACACAGAATCCGAAGCGGGCTCCAGGCTCTGAGCTGTCAGTACAGAGCCGGACACGGGGCTCGAACTCACAAACTGCGAGATTGTGACCTGGGCCGAAGTCGGGCACTTAACCGACTGAGCCCCCCAGATGCCCCTCCCTGACCCTTTTCAACTGGTTCCTGGACCAGACTCCATCTTTCGCTGAGACGGGCTTGTCCCCTGCCCGGGGCTCCCTGCCTGGCTGCCATCTCGGACCCTGTCCTGTGTTTCTCCCCCACATCCAGGGCTGACCGGCGTCCTCCCAGCCCTTTCAGGGTCCGGTCCCCTCACGGGCATCCACCCTGCTGCCCGTGAGTCAGCGTCTGTCCACCTCCCGCCGTTGTCTTCCGGGGGGGCCGGACACCCCCTCACATGGCACAGGAGGCCCTCACACCTCCACGGCCCTGACTGGCACGTTCCTTCTTCGCGCCGTCTGCCCTTCCTCCCACCTGGAACATTCTGTCTCCGTCTGGGCTGGTGGCTTCTTTAGAAGACGTTCCTGATCTCTGAGGTTGACTCCCTCCTTTGGGTTTCTGTACCTCTTGGTGAACACTTAGGTTATGTAACCGGTCACGTTGGATGATTGTTGGTCTTTTTTTTTTTTTTTCCCCCAATGTTTCCTAAAGCTTATTTATTTTGAGAGAGAGCGAGAGCACAAGCAGGGGAGGGCCGAGAGAGAGGAGGAGGGAGAATCCCAAGCAGGCTGCACACTGTCGGCTCAGGGCCAGAGGTGGGGCTCGAAACCAGGAAACTGAGATCATGACCTGAGCCGAAATCAAGGGTCGGATGGCTCCACTGGCCGAGCCTCGAGTTGGTTTGTTTGTTTTGTTTTTGGATGATGGTAGTGTTTCTTGTTCATCTTCATGTCCGCGGAGCCCAGCAGGCTTATTATGGTTGATGTCACAATGTCGGTGCTCAGTGGATGTTTGTTGATCGGACGAACGAGCGTGCGGTTTGGAGTGGCCTCGACTTTTGTCGTGGGGTGTTTCACCCGTGGCCTGGATCTCCTCGGGCCGTTCCCCCGAGGGTCTGTGCCAGCCACGCAGGTGGCCCCTGGGAAGCCACTGGACACACGTGTCCTGGGCGGTTGTCAGGGAGGACCCGCGTCCGGGTCCTCAGGCCACACCCCCAGCCCTCTGCTGCCTTGGCCCGGCAGGAAGCTGGAGCGAGGCCCCCTGTGCTCCGTTTTGCAGGCGCTTCCCGAGGCAGGGCCATGCTCACGTTCATGGCCTCTGACAGCGAGGAGGAAGTGTGTGACGAGAGGGCGTCCCTGATGTCAGCCGAGAGCCCCCCACCACGCTGCTGCCAGGAGGACAGGCAGGGCTTGGAGGATGGAGAGGGTGCTGACCAGTGGGTAGGTAATCACCGGCGGCCACAGGCCTCGAACCCAGCCCCTGGGTTCCTGGACCTCAAGGCTGGAACCCACGCTCCCTGATGCGGGAGGGCGGGGACCGTGTAGGCGAGGATTGGTCACACGGTCACACGGTGGGCCCTGGTCGGCCTCGGGGCGCACAGTCTGCCTCGGGCTGCATGGTTCTGTCCCCCCCGGTCCCAGCAGCGCGGGCTCCCCTTCCTTAGCACAGGTAGAGGGGGGCAGGAGGCACTGTGGAGGGTGGGGGCCGGGGTATCGTAGAGTGGGGGCTTATCAACAACAGCAACGTCTTCCTCACTGTTCAGGGGGCTGGGAAGTGCGAGCTCAGGTGCTGGCAGATCCAGCAATGTGGGGGGGGGGGTGCTGGGGAGCTCTGGGCGGGGCTTTATAAGGGCCCTCATCCCATCGGGATGAGGTCACCTGGTCACCTCCCAAAGGCCCTCCTCCTCCAAGTGCTATCACATTGGGGTTTAGGGTCCAACGTGTGAATTTGTGTGTGTGGGGGGGGGGGGAGGGGTGGGGCACAGACGCTCTGATGTCGTCTGCAGCCCACCGGGCAGGAGATTATAACATCACGGAGAGGGGGGGTTTTCTGGGGGAGAGCCTCCCAACCTCACCACCTCCCTCCCCATCAGGGCAAAACGACATCTGAATTTGCTCGAAACCCCTTCTCCGTTTTGCCCCTTAGTGTTTAAAACGCAGGATTTCCCCTTCCAGCCAGCCTCAGACCCGCTGCCGAAGTCAAAGCTCCTTCCCTCCTCTGAGCTCCGCCAACTCAAGCCACCGGGGGCCACCCTTACGGCCCCTTCACCTTGTCTCCCGGGGCTTTCGTGCATTTTAGTTGTCTCCATGCCCGTTCGTCTAGGCTTTTCTGTTTCTTCTCAGCTGAGCGCCTGGCTTGGAATTCTCTCCGCAAAGAGCTGATACTGAAGCCACAGTCATTTTGAATTTTTGTTTCCCTTGGTTTTGTCTTTGGCGGTTAATCAACGAACAAGGCCGCAGATGACCCTGAATCCGCATGGTTTCCAAACAGAAATTCTTGCAGGGGCTCGGGCCAGCGTCTGCGGGCGTCCTGCCCTCCTGCGGGGTGTGTGTGTTGGGGGGGGGGGTGTGGCAGGAGTCCAGAGTAAGTTCCTCCTCTGCAAATTCCCAGTGTCTTACCATCAAAGAGAGTCCCCACGTGCACTGACGGTTCTAGAGTGTGGTTTATCCACCAGGAACGTTTCATTTCTTCCTCCTCTGTCACCTGGCCGGCCTCCCGAGTCAGTATGGCCACCGGACCAGAACAGAGTGGCATCTGAGTCCCTGGACTGAGGTGGGGGGGCAATGCTTAGACATGCTCCAGGTCCACTAGCCACGCGTCCTGGGCCTGCAGCCCGCCCTCTTCTGTGGCTGCTGTGGCCCCTTTCCCGTTTTTTTGGTGGTGAGTGCTGGCCTTGGGTCTTCCCTAGATGTCCTCGTAAACCTTTCAAAAGTGCAGCCCCACTCCTGCATCTAGCTCGTTCTTAACCTCCGCGAGGCAGCATTAAAACTCCTAGCTTCCTGTCACAAGACGCTCGTGCGCTACGTCGGCAGGCCAGCGCTGGGGCATCCCGTGGCCCTCACCCTGCGGCTTTCCACAGAGAGGCCAGGATAGCGAGGACGACTTTGACGAGGACCCTGACCACTACGTCTGCGGGGGGGTCCCGGGGCAGCCGTCAGGCCTGGAGGAGGAGCTGACCCTGAAATACGGGGCGAAGCACGTGATCATGCTGTTCGTGCCGGTGACGCTGTGCATGATCGTGGTGGTGGCCACCATCAAGTCCGTGCGCTTCTACACGGAGAAGAACGGACAGCTGTAAGTCGGGGAACAGGGGGGGGTCGTGTTCACGTCACCTGCAGCCTCTCGAGGGAGGTTTCGATCATTGCAGTGAAAAGAGCACAGAGGGGCGGCAGCGAGAGGCCCGCCTCTGCTCGTCACCCGCTCCTCTGGGGGTCACCACTCCTCTGGGGGTCACCCGCTCCTCTGGGGCTGTCGCTCCTCTGGGGTTGCCGACTGCCTCCTTCAAACCTTGTTACTGTTTTTAGTTCGGGAGCTTACCTTTCATTTTGGGTTGGTGTTTTCAAAGAGAGGAGCAGAGGGGGAAGGCCCCCCCGCCCCAGGCTGGTCGGGGGTGGCAGGCTGGGGCCCCAGAGCAGGTGGGGCCCTCTGTGGGCAGCCCCGGGTGGCCAGGGCCAGGGCGAGGGGCCGGCGGAGGGCCTCCCGAGTGCAGCTGCTGGCCTGTGTCAGGCGGGGTGGGGGAAGCAGCCAGTGAGCCCTGGGCTGGGGTGGGTGTTTGCGGGTGCCCTGGCCAACAGGAGTGGGGAGGGCTCGGGGAGGGGGAGCCTGGGGTGGGGGGGAGAGCACCTGGGGAGGGGGAGGAGCCCTGGGCGGTGGGGAGGAGGCATCTGGGGGAGGGGCCGCGGGGTGGGTCTGGGGGAGGGGGAGGCCTGGGGGGGCCCCTTCCTTGCCCCCTGGGTCTCGGGCACCAGGCTGAGGTTGGGTGGCTCGTGGGCAGGCCCTATGGAGCAGGCAGGGAGCAGAGTCTGCAGCCCGCCGTCTCCCTCAGCATCTACACACCATTCACCGAGGACACGCCCTCCGTGGGCCAGCGCCTCCTCAACTCCGTGCTCAACACCCTCATCATGATCAGTGTCATTGTGGCCATGACCATCTTCTTGGTCGTGCTCTACAAATACCGCTGCTACAAGGTGAGTGCCCGGCCTGCGGCCGCCCGGTCCTGCCCGCCGGCCCCGCACCGCTCGCGGAGCCGCCTGTGGCCGGCGGCGTGGCCCGCTGCAGAGCAGAAGCCGGTTTTCGCCCCGCCCCGCACTGCCTGCCCGCGGTCACCATCCTTTGATCGGACGCAGAATCCCACCTGCCCGGGTCCCTCCCCGCAGTGTTGGGAGAAGCGAGATGTTCTGTTTCAGGCTCCCTTCACCCTGCCCCTCGCCTCCCCGGCAGGTTTATTTGCCCTTCCCATTTCCCCCTGGGCTGGGTGTGCAGGGGTCGTGCTGAAGGGCGCGCCCCGTGGCTGCAGCCGGGGCCCAGGGGGTAGCGGACGAGCAGAGGCCCCAGTGGGGGCCACCCTGGCCCCATCGCACAGGCATCGTCCCAGTGAGTCTCCTGTCCCTTTGTCCTGCCGTTTTCTTCTCCGTAGCCCTTGTGACTACCTGTCAATATATTTATATGTTTATCGGCTGACGGCCCTCGCCATGGTCAGGAACCCCGCTGGCTGCCTCCCCGGAGCCTAGGGCCACGCCTATAGGTGACAGTTGTCCAGTACGTCCTGTCTCTCAGTGAGGGAACAGGGGTCTGGCTGCTTGAACCTGAGGGATTTTTCACCCCATCCACCTGCCGGGTGACCTTGAGAGAACTCCGTGAATTTCTTTGCCCCTTCAATCTGTCACATGGCCACCCAGTGCCTTCCAGTGTAGTCCCAGAGGGGCCTAACGAAGATTCGGAGGCTTGGGGGTCAGTCCCGAGAAGCTGGGGGCCCGTGGTCATTCTGCCCGTTTCTGTTGTCTAGTTTATACACGGCTGGTTGATCATGTCCTCGCTGATGCTGCTTTTCCTCTTCACCTACATCTACCTCGGGTAAGTGCCCCCTGCAGGCAGCAGGCTCCTCGAGGACCGGGGCGGGGAGGGGTGCCCGGCAGGCTCCAGACTCTTGCTCGCCCCTGTCGCCGCTCCTACAGCCAGGCCTCCGACCCCTCCTCCCGCGGCCTCGACATGCGTCAGTGGCGCTCTCGGCAAGCCTCTCCATCCCTACCTGGTTCCTGATGGATGATTTAGATTTATTTGAGAGAGAGAGAGAGAGAGAAAGAACGTGAGTGAGCAGGGGGCGGGGGCAGAGAGAGAGGGAGAGAGAGAATCTTAAGCAGGCTCCAAAAGGGGCTCAAGCCCACGACCTGGGATCAGGACCTGAGCTGAAATCAAGAGTTGGACGCTTGGCCGACTGAACCATCCAGGCACCCCCGGTTGCTGATTTAAAACAAATGAGCACGGAGGACGAATTCTGTGAACCCAAGAGGGATATACATCCCTTAAAGTTTACATTCTCCACTTTGGGCCAGGCCTGGGTGCTTCCTTGTTCGTGTGAAAAGTGATGTGCTCTCTTGCCCTCGACTTGAGCTCTCAGCCTGACCCAGGGGCCCAAAGGGACTGGAGGGACAGGGGAAAACCCTCTGCCAAGGACCTTTTTCCTGGGCATGGGGTCCTCCAGGCTGTGCCGGCACACGTTTACGGGAGCCAATCCAAGGATGAGACGTTGGTATACATTCCCCACCTCGTTCCGGAAAATACTTCAAGTGGGTGGTTGTGGGGCTCACAGAAACGGGGAAGGGGAGATTGGCTAGTGAAGCCAGAGGTTGGAAAAACCCGGGCTGGGACTTCATGGTTGAGGAGCCGGGAGTGTCGAACTGTGTCTGGTTGGGTGTGGTGTCTCCACCGAGTTCCCCGCCCCACGGGCTGGCCCTTGGTCGCGCAGGGAGGTGCTCAAGACCTACAACGTGGCCATGGACTACCCCACGCTGTTCCTGACGGTCTGGAACTTCGGGGCGGTGGGCATGGTGTGTATCCACTGGAAGGGCCCCCTGGTCCTGCAGCAGGCCTACCTCATCATGATCAGCGCCCTCATGGCCCTGGTGTTCATCAAGTACCTTCCGGAGTGGTCCGCGTGGGTCATCCTGGGTGCCATCTCCGTGTACGGTAGGCGGGCTCAGGCGGGCCTCGAGGCTGCGGGCGGGGGCTGCGTCCGGGTCGAGTCCCCCTCACTGGTGCACGCGAGTGGCAGGCGCTGAAAGGTGCCCCCCTCCCCGAAGAAAGCTGGGTGGGTGGTCTCCCCTCTGAGAGGCTCGCCTTCGTGAGACGCGGGCGCTTGACGTGGCCACTGATAATCGCGCATCCGGTGAGCGCTCGCGACACCCTGGAAGCAGTTTGCTCCTACGTCCTCGGCCATGGGATCGGCCCCGGGACCCTGTAAATCCCGAGCACCCAAAGCGTTAGCTGCCGTGTAACAAGCGTTGGTGTGATTCTGTCCCCGGTGCCGTGACTTCCATCTGAGGGTGAGGAATCCGAGGCTCAGGGAAGTCGGATGGCAAGCCGGCCATCGGGGTCCCCGAGCCACACGGTGATGCCTCGTTTGCAGTCCGCCCGTTGAGACCCCGTTCTGGGCTTCAGCCAGCACAGACTCTCGGGGTTATGGCTGGAAACCGGGGGCTGGGAGCTGGCACGCAGGACATGCTCCGAGCCTCGCCTGTGCCCCGGTGTTAGCGGGCCGGCTCCTCTCTGGGGCTGCTTGGAAATAAATGTCACTTGTAACACGTCCCGGCTGTCTTTGTTCTCCCAGATCTCGTGGCTGTGCTGTGCCCCAAAGGGCCACTGAGAATGCTGGTGGAAACGGCCCAGGAGAGAAACGAGCCCATATTCCCTGCCCTGATATACTCCTGTGAGTATTTATTATTGAGAGAGATAGAGAGAGAGAGGGACAGCGTATGGGCAAGGGAGGGGCAGAGAGGGAGACACAGAATCCGAGGCAGGCTCCAGCTGTCAGCACAGAGCCCGACGCGGGGCTCGAACTCACGAACCACAAGATCATGACCTGAGCCGAAGTCGGACGCTTAACCGACTGCGCCCCCCAGGCACCCCCTGAGAGGGTACTTTGGAGAGGGGCTCTTGAGGGCAGGGGTCTGGGGTGCAGGGTGCACTTGCTTTTCACTGGGCTCCCTTGACAGCTCCGTGGCTGTTAAAGTCTCCGAAGGGAAGGGACACGGGAGTGTGCGCGTCTGGCCGCCGGGCCGGGATCTGGGTGTTTATATGGATTCAGCGGGTGTGTGTCGGGTCCCTGCTTTGCGGTGCCCTGGCCTCATGGGGAACACTTTACAGACTGGCTGCCGAGTGCCAGGGCAGGATCTCGAAGGTAGGACGGAGCTTGTGGTGGGAGCCAGGGCAGGTGGTCCCCAGCGTGAAAGCACGTTCTAGGCCCGCTCTTGGGAGGAGCAGAGACCACGTGTGAGAATGCTGAGGCGGTGCCCTGACGTGCGTTCGCCGCCTCCGCGCTCTGGGGGCGCACGTTCCCGGAGGGGAGGCCGCAGCTAAGCAGGCGATAATACGTCAGGAGGCGAGCGCTCGGTGGAAGGATGACTCGGTGGGGGACCTGAGCACTTCAGGGTAGTGGGGGTGCTGTCTTGCAGAAGGTGGTCAAAGAAGCCTCTGTCATAAGGTGACATTTGACCAGAGACCTACCTCGGGAAAACCCGGGGACAGAACGCCAGGCGAAGGCCCGGAATGCTGGGAACGGAGCCGGCGGGGGCAGAAGGGGGCAGGGGCAGGTCCAGATGTGCTGGGCCCCCGCAGGCCACGGTAGGGACATGGCTTTTCCTCCCGAGTGAGCTTCGTGCCCCTGGAAGGTTTCAGACCCACCTGACGTTACATTTTAGTGGGATCGCACCGGTGGCGGGAAGGGAGAACAGAAGGCATGGGGTCGGGGGCGGAAGTGGAGCCGGGTCTGGGACAGAATGACCCCCCCCCAGGAGAGAGGGCGGGCGCCGGCCCCAGGGCGGCGGGAGAGGCGGTGAGGCGCGGGTGGAGTCTGGAGATATCTTGGAGGCAGGTTTGCAGTGGCCGTGGTGTGGGTGGTGAGAGTGCTGTGGATCTGAACCTTGAAAGGGCCGGGGGCTGCCACGTCGGGGGAGGAGACGGCGGCCCCCCCCCCCCCCGCCCCCCCGCGGAGAATGTTCCCGGTAAGGCATGCTCATGGCTAGGTAGGCCAGACGGGGACGGACTCGTGGGACTTGAGTTCACACGGGGAGAGTGAACCGGGCCAGAGAGGGAGAGAGCACACAGGCACTCCCCCCCCCCCCCCCCCCAATCCAGTGATCCCGCCCTGGACTTACGCCACAGGGAGCAGAAGAAGCAGGGTCTCGAGCAGATGTCTGTGGGGTAGCCGAGGGGTCGGGTGGGTGGAGGAGATGTGGTGCGCACGTACGGATGTGGGCGGGGCAAGGTGTGCGCACGTACAGATGCGGGTGCACGAGGTGTGCGCGCGCACAGACGCGGGCCGGCGAGGTGTGTGCATACAGACGTGGAGGACGGGTGAGGGGCGCCCAACCGCGAGTTACTGTTCGGCCCCCTGAAAGGAAGGGGATTCTCACACCTGCCACGTGGATGATCCTCGAGGACTCTGCGCCCAGTGAATTCAGCCCGTCACAAAAAGGAAACTATTCTGTGACCCCCCCCCCCCCCCCCCCGCCGTGATCCATCCGGAGGAGCCAGATTCTTAGAACTAGAACAGGGAAATGGGGGGACACGGGGGTGCTCGAGGTACCGAGAGTGCCGGCAGAGGAACAGCCCGGGCCCGTGAACACCCCTCCCGCTAAGGAAGCGTCCAGTTAACGGAGGTTACGCGGGTACCGTGTGCGTGACGCGTGTTTTGCCACCATGGGACGGAAACACCGCTGGTTCCCCGGACTGTTCCCTGCTGACCTTGTCATCGGTTTCGTGAGGAGAGAGACACACACACACACACACACACACACACACACGCCAACAGACCAGGAAAGGCTGTGTCCGGGCCCCTCCCCCAGCGGCCTCCTCACAAGGGGCGGAAGCCGGTACCGGCTGGAAGTGGGGGTCCCACGCGGGCCTCCTGGGGACGCTGCCTCCCCGGCCGGGGGGCAGCTGTAGTCGGCAGCACCTGAGGCACCCCCCACCCCTCGTCTCCTTCCCCAGCCGCCATGGTGTGGACGGTGGGCATGGCCAAGCTGGACCCCTCCTCCCAGGGAGCCCTTCAGCTGCCCTACGACCCAGAGATGGGTGAGTGTCGCAGGCTGGCAGCCTCTCGTCGCCCGGGCCTGCTGCCCTGCACCCGGCCCGGCCTCGCCTGGCTCCCCCCCACCACCCTGGGTGGGGGGCAGGAGGGGAAAGCCCCCTCCTGGATGGAGCAGGTGGGACTTAGAGCCTGTGCCTCAGCCCGTTGGCCTCCTTCCCTTCCCTTGGGCGTGTGCCAGAAGGTTCCTCTCTGTTCAGGGCTGGGCTGGCCCGGCCAGTGGGGTGAGGGCAGGGGAGCCCCGGGCTCAGGCCGGTTCCCCACAGATCCCAGATCCCTCTGACCAGACTTTTGTCTCTCTCCCATGCACCTGCCTCGTGCAATGGCGGTCACGTTCTCGGACCCCCAGAGGAAGACTCCTATGACAGTTTTGGTGAGCCCTCGTACCCCGAAGTCTTTGAGCCCCCGCTGCCTGGTTACCCTGGGGACGACCTGGAGGAAGAGGAGGAAAGTAAGTCATCTGTGCCCAGGTGGTCCGCGTGCGCTCAGGGTGCGGGCGGGGGGTGGGACGGGCTCCCTGGAGGCAGGGGAGGGTGGTGGGGAGAAGCCCCCTTTTACATCAGAGACGGCAGCAGCAGTGACAGCTGGAGGAGGGAGCCCCCGTGGCCGGGAGGAGGGAGAGAGAGGAGACCAGGCAGCGGGCGCGTTCGTCAGACAGTTTTATCGTCCGCGGTGAACTCTCACCCTGTTAACAAGTGCACTGGCCGATGTGCGAGCTCGCGTTCACTGTCGGTGAGACGTCAGCTAATTAGCAGCCACGCTCCTCTGTTTTTAAGGGGAAGGCTCACCCGACGAGCTCTGGGCATCGTACGCGTCCTCAAAGGTGGTGGGATTTCGTACAAAAACGTGTAACTTAAACTCAGCCCTAAATTGTATGGCTTCCTGCCGACCCCCGACGGCACGTTATATTTGCTCTTTTTTACTCAGCTAAGGGCCAATTCCCCGAATTGTCAGAAATGCCAGCTTTTTCACAGCCCAGACGGCAGGTCAGCCCGTCCGAGGGCCCCGTTTCTTGCCGGCTGCTGCTGTTCTGGGACAGCCAGGACTGGGGCCCCCCGGGGCCCCCGGATCCAGCGGAGGGGCTGGGCTGTGAGCTGGCATCTGCCGTCTGGGGCTCCCGACCCTGACCGGCTCGCTCTGTCTTCCCCGCACAGGGGGCGTGAAGCTCGGCCTGGGGGACTTCATCTTCTACAGCGTGCTGGTGGGCAAGGCGGCGGCCACGGGCAGCGGCGACTGGAACACGACGCTGGCGTGCTTTGTGGCCATCCTCATTGTGAGTGGCCCGGGGGCTTCGTGGGGGGCCCTGAGTCCCGGGGGCATTTTCAGGTGCCGAGTCCCTTGCAGGGGCGGAGTGATGACGCGGGGCCGGGCAGGGCTCACGGGAGGCTCCGAGCAGGGGAGGCCTGGCTGAGGGGCTCCCGCGTTACCGACCACACACACGGTGGTGCCAGGGGTTTGGCCAGCCCCGTGCGGTCTCACGACGCCTGCGAGGTGGGGTGTGAGCTGAGGTTCTCAGAACCGGGAAGAAGTTGCGGGCCGTGCCCGTCAGCACAGAGCTGGGGAGGGGCAGGCTGTGGCTTGAGCTCTGGTCTCTGATGCCTTCCACGCCCCCCAGACACCATGGGGTGCTCTGAACCCCAGAAGCTTGCGGGTCCCTAGAGTCCCTTAACGTGGCCAGATACCCATACTGGGGGACAGGTCCTGAGAGACCGCAGCTCTGAGCGGCAGAGGCTCTGAGTGGCGTATACCCGAGCTCTGCCCCGGTGAAGGGGGGGGTCGCGGGGCACAGTGAGGTGGAGGGGTTCTGTCTGTCCACAGCGTGTGTTCGGGGGGGTGGGGGGGTAGTGGACCCCCACGCTTCTCCACCTCGGGACTGACCCGAAGCCCCGCCCCTCCCTGGACCACAGCCCACGTGGGCAGGGGCAGGGCAGGATGGGCACCCACCTCCGAGGCCGCGGGTCACGTGGCTTCGGTGCCCCTCTGGTGCCAGCTGCTGAGACCCTCACTAGCGTTTCAGTGGAGCTCGTCCGGTTCTCTTTTTTTTTTTGTTTAGAATTTTTTTTTTAAATTTATCTTGAGAGAGAATGAGATCAGGGGAGGGGTGGAGAGAGAGAGGGAGAGAGAGAATCCCGAGCAGGCTGGCACGCTGTCTGCACACAGCCCGATGCAGGGCTCCGTCTCACCCACTGTGAAATCAGGACCTGAGCCGAAATCAAGAGTCAGGCACTTAACCCGACTGAGCCACCCAGGCGCCTCTCATCTGGTTCTTTATAAATAGACGTCCCCCAGGGGAGGCCTCTGTCACTGGTCACACGTGTCACCGCCGTAGCTGGAGTCTGGTAGAGCAGGGCCGCTCTGGGAGTCGGGCTCACGCGGGGTGTGACACGGGGGTGAGCCCTCGAGAGGACCCGGGAAGAGGAGGGGTCGGGCTGTCGTCTGGCGGGCCCCACACCAGTGCTGAGTCCTGGGTGGGGGGAGCCCGACGTCACTAACCGCCCCCACCTCCGCCCCGCATCCGCACCAGCAGTCACGACCTCCCCTCCCCTCCCCTCCCCTCCCCCCCCCCTCCCCCCCCCCTCCCCTCTCCTCTCCTCTCCTCCCCTCTCCTCCGTGTCCCGCAGGGTCTGTGTCTGACCCTCCTGCTGCTGGCCGTGTTCAAGAAGGCGCTGCCCGCCCTCCCCATCTCCATCACCTTCGGCCTCATCTTTTACTTCTCCACGGACAACCTGGTGCGCCCTTTCATGGACACCTTGGCCTCACATCAGCTCTACATCTGACGGCGGGCCGGGCGCCGTGGGCTGGCGGCCCTGGGCGGGTCGTGACGGGTGCCCCCGCATAGTGTCCCGGTCTAGTGCCATATGTCTCTGAGATTTTTCTTTCCTTGATGAGAAAGAAAGAGAAGGGAGTATCGTGTTTACTTGGCGAAGAGGAAGAAGCAGCTTTTTGGCTCTAGTTGTTTGGTCACTGGAGCACGGCTCACCGACCGAGGGACCGAGGACGGCCGTGTGGACGAGGACGGTGTGGCGAGGCCGCCCGGCCCGGCACCACAGCCCGGGGTGCTCCGCGGGCCAAGGCGAAGGAAGGGACCAGGAGTCCGTGCTGGGATGGCACTGAGCACCTGCCCGCTGTGGCCGCAGAAGGAAGCCAGCGTGCCCTGCGTGGAATGTCCCCAGTGCTTCTGTCTGTGACGTCGTTGTTATTTTATTACCTTTAGAAGCCGGGTCCTGTTCTCGTTCCGGCAGTTACTGCTGTGAAGTGGCTTAATATCAAAATCAATAAATAAGTGAATCCTGTTGGAATGCTGGATTCGGTCCGTTTCTAAGCGCTGAGCCCTCCCACCCCACGCGTCTCGTGGCCACTCGTGGGAGGGCGTGTGCTCCCGGCTCGGAGGGAGGACGCACCCAGGAGAGGGGCTAACGGCCCCGTCTGCAGTCATCTCTCCAGGTAGCTTCCTCAGCTGGGGTGTGCGGGGTGAGGGGCGCCCGACGGCCCGGAGCTCGGACGTGTGCGGGGCTGCTGGCCCTGGGCAGACCCCCCGCTGGCCCCGCTGTCTTGTCAACAAGAGCAGCAGTGCGGTGCCTGGATGAACCAACGTGCCCTGGGGCCGCACTCGAGAGCCCACTGTCATCCCTTCTGCGGCCACCTCGGGGTGCCGTGAGGGGAGAGTGGACTGGCCGGCGTCTCCCTTTCCCTTCCGCATCATCCCGGGCCACAGAGAGAATCTCAGCGAAGCTTCCGGCCGGGCCTGAGCCCTGGGGCAGCCGAGCAAACACAGGCCTGTGGGTGCCGTCCTGACCGCGGCCCCGTGTCCTTGTTCCTGAAATGACGTAGGTGCCCTGCAGCTGTGTATTTGTCGCGAGAGAATAAAATCGTGTATTTCGACGTTTGACATCGCTTGCTTTTCCCTGGGCTGTTTGTGGGAGAGCAGAAGGAACCGGGGAGCCCGGACGCCAGACGCGGACTGGCTGCGGGTGGCATTTCCCCCGCTGGCGCTTGGAATCCGGACACCGTGACTGCCGGTGACTAACTCACGGTCAGAGCCCAGGTGGTGGCATCACAGCCCGGAAAGCCAGAAGTCGGTGGGTGTCTCAGCAGATGAGGGCCGGTCCCTGGTGGTAAACGGGAGGAAAAGCTGGGATTAGCTCGTTCGGGGTGGGAATTGAACGAATAGCTCGGGGGTTGGGAGGGGGGGTTGTCCACAGATGAGTCCTCATTTGTTAGGTGTGGACAGGTCGTTGCCCAAGGCCTGACCAGGGTGCTGGGGGCGGAGGCCACGTTTAGGCGGACAAGCAGAGGGTGGGGGGCCCTGCATCCAAGGGACTGACAGGGAGGAGAGCAGAACGGTGCCCGTGAGGACGCGCCAAGACAGAAAACAAGGGAATGTCACTAGGCCAGGGTTGGGGGGGCGGCAGGTCACCTGCAGGGAAACAAAGGTAGCTAAAGAGACGTTGCTGGGGAAGCCGGAAGCTGGTCCTGACAGCTGAGAGCCTGGGGCCCTGACACGGGGGGGGGGCAAAATTGGTGGTTCAGACTTGCTGGGCGGTCACGTGCCTAGGTTCCCCATAGAACCAGCCTATCAGTCTTTCTGTTTTTTCCCACATCTCCAGATTTTTAAAAATAAATCCTTAGGGGCGCCTGGGTGGCTTGGATGGTTAAGCGTCTGACTCTTGGTTTTGGCTCAGGTCACTGATCTCACGGTTCGTGGGTTTGAGCCCCGTGTCCGGGATCGCACACGGGAACCGGCCGTGGTTACAGCGTCTCCCAAGAGCAGAGCGAGAACGATACAACGTATGGAGGTTGGGGCCAAGCGAGCCGACTCGTGTTCTGTTACCAGAGGCCGGTAACCTCTCTGGGCCTCTCTGGGCCTGCGTGTCGGATGTTCATAAAGCGAAGGACGTAGAACATGCTAGTGATTTGCCAGCTTGTGATCTGGAGCTGGGTGAAGGTGACCTGATGGCATTTTCACGGATTTTAGGAGGCCACGACAAGGCGGTTCAAACCATTAGCTACGACGGCAGTGAGCTTTGTAGACCAAAGTGGAGGAACCCCACACAAGTCTGGGAGGGGGGAAGGCGGGACCCCTGGCCCCTCGCCGGGGACTTCCGCTCACCGTCCCTGCCTCGGCCCTATTGACGGGGTCCTGTGTGTTGAGGGTAGTTTGGAGGCGCTGGTGCGGGCAGAGGGGGACTCTGTTGGGACCCTGGACAGAGACCCTTCTGGATGGACCTGATCTGCTCTGATTTCAGGAGCGAGTTAGTTTATTCGTGCCAGAGAACTTACCCGTACTGGGTGGGCTCCAGGCAGCGTGGAGATACAGGACGAGGAGACCCAGGTCTCAAGGGGCTCAGAGTCCGGTTCACTGGAAGAATGTCCAGAAGCTTCCAGAAGCCCAGTGGCAAAGCCAACAGCAGTGTGGAGCTGGTCAGAGGTGTCTGTGCAGGGCCCCCAGAGGCCACCCGCAGGGAAAGGGAGCCTCTCTGACTCCAGACAGCCACCCCGCGTCCCTGTGACTCCAGGTGTGAAGGAATCCATAAAACAGTCTGCTGTGTCTACAAGCACCTGCGGGCCCTAGTAGAGGGTAACAAATCGGTTAAATCAGGAGAGGCCTTGTCTTAATTTAGGCTCCTGGTGGCACACACCGTCAGGCGTGTGGATCTCACGACAAGAACGGAGCACCGCGGTCTGGTTTGGTCGGTTCGGCAGTTCGAGGAAATCATCATCGATAATTGTCTCGTTCTTTGTTTTCCCCTCTGGCGCTCCCACCTGCACGGAGCTAAGTGCACAGAGGCGAGGCGGGAGAGAGAAGAGAATGGATCTGTGTCATTTTTTGAGGTCAGTGGAAATCATTCTTCGAAGGGCCCCCACCCCCTCCAGGCAGATTTGCTCCCGAATCCTGAATCGGTGGGCACCGTGTCTCTTCCCTGGGCGACAAGTGTGGTGTCATCACGGCCAGCGGAGACCAGTAGGGTCTTGTTCCGTTGATCAAGTATTTTGGATCAATAAGTGATGTTGTACTTTTGCCTGGTTGGTCTAGACCTAAATCACTCGGAGGTGATTTTATTCTCCGAGGTCACCCCAACCTAAACTGTTAGCCAACAATTGGTTTGACGTTTAGTTTTTTCTTTTTATCTTGTTGAGCTATCAGTGGTTATCCGCTCTGATCGAAGCCTACGCAAGGAGAAATATTTCTTGCTACTCATATTAGCATTATTGCTTGTATTGTTAAATAGATTAACCTGGTATTAAGTTAGCAGTTGGTTGCATATTTTTTTTTTAATTTTTTTTTTTAACGTTTATTTTTGAGACAGAGAGAGACAGAGCATGAACGGGGGAGGGTCAGAGAAAGGGAGACACAGAATCTGAAACAGGCTCCAGGCTCTGAGCGGTCAGCACAGAGCCCGACGCGGGGCTTGAACTCACGGACCGCGAGATCATGACCTGAGCCAAAGTCGGACGCTTAACCGACTGAGCCACCCAGGTGCATATTTTTGACATTAAGACGTTTGACATTAAGACGTTTTCGTTGTTGAGCTTGAACGCTTTCTTAATTGATGGCTGCTTTTAAGCCGACTGTGGTTGACGTTTATGCTTACTCTCTAAAAAAGGTTGGATCCTGGTTCTAGAATGCTGTACCTTTTCAGGTTATATTTTACACTTACGTTTGAATTTGGGGGTTTTTAGGTAAGTTTACAGTTGAGCTAAAATTCTGTTCTGGGTAACCAGCTGTCACCAGGCTCGTGAGGCTTTTCACCTCCACCTCCAAATCTTCTCACTAGTTTGCAACATAGATGAGTTCATCCTGTAAAGAGTGTTCAGAGGCGCTCGTCTGGTTTCGGGGGGCCTGGCTTAAGTTCTCTTTGTTCGGTTATTCTAGCGAATTCATCACGCCACAGCTACTAGGGGTAATCTTTGCTGTATAACGCTTTTAATTTTTATTTTATCTTTCCCTTACGGCCCTCCCTCTGTGGCGCCAAGTTTCTATCTCCTATACTTTCAAGAATTAACCAAGTGTTTTGATTTATTGTTTTACGTTAGTTGAATGTGTGGTTGTTTGGGCTATTTTGGCTCACGATGGTCACTTGGATATGCAGTCTTCTGGGTGTAAGCCAGATGCTTTGTTTAAGCTACATCTCGTTTTATCCAAGCCCACTTTCCAGTACGCTTACCTTGTTACGACTTGCCTCTTGCGTTTTTTGCGGTTCGAATAGATTGTCTTTGGGTTTTGTCACTCGAGGAGGGTGACAGGTGGTGTATGCGTGCTTCATGGCCCGATTCAATTGAGCTCTCTAGTCTCAATTTATTACTAAATCCTCCTTTGGTTCTAATTTCATAAGGACTTCATGGAAAGTGTTCTGGCACGGAAAACGTACCCCATTACTTCCCACCTCACAGGTTACGCCTTGACCTAACTTTTTAAAAAAATTTCTTAATGTTTATTTATTTTTGACAGAGAGAGAGAGAGAGACAGAGCATGAGCAGGGGAGGGGCAGAGAGAGAGGGAGACACAGAATCCGAAGCAGGCTCCAGGCTCCGAGCTGTCAGCACAGAGCCCGACGTGGGGCTCGAACTCGCGGACCTCGAGCCGAAGTCGGACGGTCAACCGACTGAGCCACCCAGGCGCCCCTTGACCTGACTTTTTAATGTTAAGATACCTGTGCTCATTTTTCTTCCTTTTTAGGGTTTGCTGAAGGTGGCGGTGTATAGACTGGATTTGCAAGGGGTGGCGAGGTATATCGGGGCTTATCGATTATAGAACAGGCTCCTCTAGGGATATAAAGCACCGCCAAGTCCTTTGAGTTTTAACCTGTTGCTATAGTTCTCTGGCGGATAGATTTGTTTAATTAGCTAAGTTTAGGGCCGAGGATAGCGGGGTATCCAATCCCAGCTTGGGTTTTAGCTATCCTGTGGTCGGAGGTGTTAAAGTTACTTTCGTGCTATAGTTGTATGTTACCTGTAGCTTTTGCCAGCCTAGTAAAAGTTTAACTGTAGCGTGGGGTTCCTCTATGACACGCTTTATGCCGTGGGTCTATTAGTTCGGGTGAATCGTGTGACCGCGCGGTGGCTGGCATGAAATTTACGAACCCTAATTTAATATGGCTTAGTCGAACTTTCATTCACGGCTTAATTTTTATCCCTGCTGTATCCCGTGGGCGTGTGGCTAAGCAAGGTGTCATGAGCCCCAGTTAAGTGATCTTGATACCATTGTCGAATATCATTTGACCTTCCACACATGAGTTCATTTCCGGGGTCTTCGTCCTGTTCCATTAATCTGTCTTTATGCCAGCACCACAGTGTTGATTCTGTAGCTTTGTAGTAAGTTTGAAATCAGGAAGCGTGTTCTTCTTTTTCAAGATGGTTTTGTTTGGGCTATTTGAGGTGCCTTGAGGTATTGAATTTTGGGATGCTTTTTTCTATTTCTGCCAAAAATGCCGTTGAGATTTTGATAGGGATTGCATGGAGTCTGTACATTGTTTCTACGAAATTGACATCTTAACATTATTAAGTCTTTGATCCATGAACATGGGATGTCTTTCTGTTTATTTGTGTCGTCTTTCCTTTTTTTCCAGCCATTTCCAGTGTCCAGGTCTTTTGCCTCCTTGGTTAAATTTCTTCCTAAGTGGTTTAGTCTTTTTGATGCTCATGTGAATGGCATGATTTTCTTAGTTTCCTTTTTGGATTGTTCTTCGTTGGTCTACGTTGGTTTTGACTGAGGTGATCTCTGACCATAGGATCCACACCATATCCCCCTGTCCCAAGCGTGGGGCCGTCTCAGTTTCTCCATCCCTACCCCCTGCCCCTCTGCGGGCTTCTGTGCCCATGATGGGGGCCACAGGAAGCCCAGAGAGTCTTGAGTTCTGCCTGTCACATCATGCAGCTGCCTTTGCTCTTGAGTGTTGGTGCCTTGGTAGGACAAGGACCTCTGAGAGCCTGGGGTCGTCAGCAGGAGGGGGCAGGTCTCCCATGATGTCTGGGGCTCTAGCACCTACCTCCCTGGAGGGCAACCTGATGAGGGAGATGAGGGGGCCATGGAGCCTGGGCTCTTCACAGGCACTCCTCTCCCTCAGACTCTTGATCCTGATGAGGCATCAGACTCAGCCAACATTCTTCCCCAGCTTTTTTGGTCTCCCATCAGTGTAGCTATTTTAAACATACAAGGGAATGGGGCACCTGGGTGGCTCAGTGTTTGGAGCGTCTGACTTTGGTTCAGGTCATGATCTTACAGTGTGTGAGTTCGAGCCCCACATGGAGCTCACCACTGTCAGCACAGATTCTGCTTCAGATCTTCTGTCCCCCTCTCTTTCTGCCCCTCCCCTGCTTGCACTCTGTCTCAAACATAAATATATATTAAGAAAATAAATAACGTAAAAGGTTGAAGGCTCTACCACCTGTTCCTGCAGAAGTTTCCTCTCGGGGCAGAGGTCTGGGCTGCTTCTAGGCCTGAAAGCCAGTGAGTCGGGGTGAAAGGAAAGCCGGGCATGGGGCTGCCTCATCACCTGGCTGCCTCCCTTCCCGGCTGCCCCCACCTTGGGCTCTTGGGCCAACGGAAGAGAACCCAGAATTGGGGTTAGATCTCAGTGTGGTCCTGGGACCACCAAGTCCAAACTGTGTCATGACAATGCTAAGACCCTCTTCGCCCTTTTCATTCTCCTCACATGAGTGGTGTGAGCTAGAATTTTCCAGAAGCTGCATGACGCAGCATCACGAGGCATCGAATGTGAAAGGTAGGAGAATCCCGCTGTCTTCTGTGAGACGATGCGTTCTGTTAAAGAGAGTTGCAGAAATGTCACTAAATGCCACTCTTTTCATTAAAATATAGTCGTTTTCTGGGCACCTGGGTGGCTCGGTCAATGGAGCATATGACTCTTGATCTCAGGGTCGTAAGTTTGAGCTTCATGTTCGGTGTAGAGATTACTTAATAAATAAAGCTTTAAAAAATAAAATATAGTCATTTTCATAAATATGTTATTTATGTTTTTTAAATTTTTTATTTGTTTTTGAGACAGAGCATGAGTGGGGGAGGGACAGAAAGAGGGAGACACAGAATCCGAAGCAGGCTCCAGGCTCTGAGCTGTTAGCACAGAGCCTGATGTGGGGCTCGAAACCACAAACCGTGAGATCATGACCTGAGCCCAAGTTGGACGCTCAACCAACTGAGCCACCCAGGCGCCCTATATGTTATTTATGTTAACATCAAATGTTATTGTTATTTTTTTTTAAATTTTTTTTAACGTTTATTTATTTTTGAGACAGAGACAGAGCATGAACGGGGGAGGGGCAGAGAGAGAGGGAGACACAGAATCAGAAGCAGGCTCCAGGCTCTGAGCCATCAGCCCAGAGCCCGACGTGGGGCTTGAACTCACGGACCGCGAGATCGTGACCTGGCTGAAGTCGGACGCTTAACCGACTGAGCCACCCAGGCGCCCTATTTGTTATTTATGTTAACATCAAATGTTACTGTTATTTTAAAAGGAACTGATACATCATTAAGTTAAAAGGAGGCTCAGGTGTAATTTCTAAATAGGACAGAATTATTCTACATTACAGAAGGCCTTTGGAGTCCTCAGTAACGCTCGTGAGCACACAGGGGTCCCGAACCAAAAGGTCAGGAGGGCCACCGCTCCCTTCTGGTGGCTGGCTTTTGGTTCAACTGTCCTTGGACCACATGCTCTTCTGGCCTCTCCAGGGCCTCCCTCTGCCTTGACCTTCCCGTTCTGCTAGCTCCTGGTCACGGTGGCCACACGAGGGCAGCAGGCTTCCAGGAGCCACCCTGGGGCCCTCCAGGCCGGGTTTACCAGGCGTCGCCTGCAGCACCGGGTTTCTGTCCAGTCTCTGGCCGCCAGTGCTGGAGAAGCAAAGATGATAAACCCATGTCGTGGCCCGCGGGAGGCTCAGGCCCTCAAGCGCCCCCTCCCATGAGCTGGGGAGCCAGCAGACGACCGCGCGTCTGAAACAGTCACAGGGTGCAGGCCAGAGCGGAGCCACACGGCAGGGTGGACGCCGTCCGCGCACGAACCTCGACGTCCTGCGTAGCTGAGCCGAGACGCCAGTTCTCCAGAGGCTCAGCCTTCACCTGTGAGGATTCGTTCTCACGGCCCTGCCTGGAAAGGAGCCCCTCGTTACCAAGCAGGGGTGCGGCGAGGGGAGCCAGGGAGCAGAGGAATCCCACCAAACGCTTGACGTGGTCTGGGATGAAGCGGGCGGTTAAGGGGCAAATGTGGCGTCTTACCCAGACCCGGGGCCTCGCTGCTCATCGGCCGTGGACGTCTCTAGCGGTGGGAAAGAAAGCCTGTGGCCCTAGACGACCCTCTCCCTTCCTCTTAGCCCTCGGTCCCAGTGACTGCTCCTCACGACCTGAAAGCGACCTGGCAGGGACAGCTGGCTCGGATGCCGGTCAGGACAAAGGTCGTGCCATCTAAAATTGCAGGGCAAGTCTTCGGGTCCCGAGACTCCTGGCTGCTGAGCCGTGTTCCTTCCCTCTTACCTATAATGCCAGCCCCACGCTGGCTTTCTTCTCTAAGTGTTCATCATCAGCCCAGTGATAGACAAAAAATCAGTTTTTGCTCACGTACGGTCTCGGAGTTTAGAGTAGGGCTTTGAGGGAGCAGGCCGGGGATATTCCTGGTTCCGCCAGTGTTAGCTCTGTGACCTTGGGCCGACTGGCTTCCCTTCAGTCTCAGTATCTCACGTGTAACAAAGGGATGCTGGATGATGTCTGAGGTGGCTGTGAGAATCCTGTGGCTTTAGGTCTCTAAAGTGCTTATGGGGCGCCTGGATGGCTCAGTCGGTTGAGCGTCCGACTTCAGCTCAGGTCATGATCTCACGGGGCGTGGGTTCGAGCCCCGTGTCGGGCTCTGTGCTGACAGCTCGGAGCCTGGAGCCTGCTTCCGATTCTGTGTCTCCCTCTCTGTCTGCCCCTCCCCTGCTGATGCTCTGTCAATCTCTCAAAAAATAAACATCAAAAAAAAAAATAAAAATAAAGTGCTAAAACGAGTGCCTGGCTCGTGGTAAATGCTCAATAAACGGTATCGTGTTAAACATCACTGCATTTGAAATGCACGACGTTTTCAGATGCCAGAGTCAGAAGGAATCTCAAAAGTCATCTGATTCGGTGTTTTTTTCTTCTCTCAGGATGTTCCGTGAGAAAGGGCTCTGTGGCCAAGCATGACAGGGCATTTAAAATTCAAGGTAGTATATGAAGGGTGCAGAGAGGTCACGGGGTCAAGAAGCCGTTCAACTTGGACTGTTCCGACGTTGGTCAGACTGATCGACCACGGAACCCTCTCCACATGTCCCCTCTGGACTCCTGGGCTGCTGGTGTCGGTACAACACCTGCTAACCACACAGCAGACGGTTCTGTGACTCTTCCCCTTAGTGACCGTGGACATTCTGCGGGGACATCGGGCCACAAGGTACTTGGTCCCCATGGACAGTCACCATAGATAACAGCAGTGGGGGAAGGTTTGCCTTGTGCCGGACGCTGTCATAAACACTAAACGCGCGTTATCTTAGTTCTTAGAATAACATTACGAGAGAGTCCTTATCTCCTTCCACGGGTGAAGAAACTGAGGTTTAGAAGAGCCAAGTAACACTTGCCCGAGGTCACGTGGCTGGAAAGCACCAGAACGCAAACTCCGGTCGTCTGACTTTGGGATCCCCACCAGCCTGGGCTGCTTCCTGCGGCCACCGCATCACCTCTAACTGCTGGAAGGTCCTTCCTTGTCTTGAGCCAAAGTCCATTCCCAGCCACGCCCCTTTCTCCCAGGCGCACCGACAGCGATTTCAGTTCTGACACCCTCTGCCCGTTGTTTCGAGAGCTTTATCCAGTCTGCTCCTTTTTCTCTTTTAGGTACGTGAGCATCCCTTTTGGATAGAGAGACTCAACTGAACACGATTCCATCTACTCCACTATAATACGAAGGTTACGCTTTGAGGATATCACCTGGTGTCAAGAAACGTAACTTTTGGGGCGCCTGGGGGGCTCAGTCGGTTAAGCGCCCGACTTCGGCTCAGGTCATGATCTCGCGGTCCGTGAGTTCGAGCCCCGCGTCGGCCTCTGGGCTGACCGCTCAGAGCCTGGAGCCTGTTTCGGATTCTGTGTCTCCCTCTCTCTCTGACCTTCCCCCATTCATGATCTGTCTCTCTCTGTCTCAAAAATAAATAAACGTCAAAAAAAAATTTAAAAGAAAAAAGAAACGTAACTTTTTTTCCAGGGAGTTCTTGGCCAATACAGGAGATTTTTTTTTTAGACAAGGTTAAGGGATAAAAAGTTTTCGATGTACAATGCCAAAATCTTTCCATCAAAAATTTTGATCACGGGGATGCCTGGGTGGCTCAGTTAGCTGTCTGACTCTGGCTCAGGTCATGAGCTCACGGTTCCTGAGTTCGAGCCCCACTTCGGGCTCTGTGCTGACACCCTCCCTTCTCTTTCTCTCTCCCTGCTCCTCGTGGGATTCTGTCTTTCTCCCTCCCTCTCTGCCCCTCGCTCACCCCACCAGAGCCCTCTCTCTCTCTCAGAAAAAAAAAAAAAAAAGAATTTTGCTCACAGCTGTTTTTCATAGCCCCAGGGGTATTGCTCTGGGAACTTCAGCCACACTTGATGGCCCCAGCTTCTGCTCTCTGCCCCCCTCCCTCCAAGCACCGTTCCCGGTTTCTTACCAGGCTCACCATTTCTACGCTTGTGACTCATTGTTTGGTAAACAAGGCACAGAGCCAGGAAAACCTAGCAGCCGGCTGTTCCTAACAGCCTCCCAGGCGCTGTGCTGGTCCCAGCTGTGATCTGCTTATAACCGATTGTGGTGCCTAGTGAGGCAAATTGCTTTTTTACTATTGAATCGGTTTCCTTAGAGCCCCTTGTAGTTCTGAAAACCCCACTGAAGAACACTGGGACTCTGACTGGACCAGTGTAGCTTGGAAGGATCGCTCTCTTGTTCTGAGCCCTGTACTTCATTAATTCAGCTCAAGAGCTCAGGTTTTTGGGGCCCTGCATTACCCAGAGATACATATGGAGCTTGTTTTCAACCAGAATTAATTCCTTCCCAATTCCGCTATACCTCTGCAGGTGTATTTTGGAGCCCCCACTGAAAATGCTATGTTTACATTTATTCAAGTTCATTTGATTAGACCAGTATCGTTCTTCCAGCCTCCGGTGATTGTCTGGGAGGCTGATGATGAAGGAGAAGCCTGGTGTCCTCTGTGAAACTGATCACTAGATGAGCATTTCCCAACAGAATGTTCCGTGGTGATGGAAATGCCATATAGCTCAGTGGTACACGATGGTACCTGTTGGTGGCTGTTGAACACCTGAACTAAGGCTGATCCAACTGAGGAACTGAATTTTAAATTGTATTTAATTCTGAGCAAATTTTCGTAGTCACGTATGGCTAGTGGGTACCACAGTGGACAGAGTACATCTAGATGTTTACCTGAGAACTGGGCCAAAACTCTGAGCAGACCACCCAACTCTAGATTGGGGATGGTCACTCCATGATTATCAGCCACCTATATTTATAAAAATTGCAGTCTCATCCATCTGTGTATATGAATAGTGTTGGATTTGCCAAATGCCTTGTGAAATCAACATGTCTGTTGCCTGTGGGGTTGCCCTGTTCTACCAGCCAGGTGATATATATATATTTTTTTTTTTTAATTTTTTTTTAATGTTCATTTATTTTTGAGAGAGAGAGGGAGACAGAGCATGAGCGGGGGGAGGGCCAGAGAGAGGGAGACAGAATCGGAAGCAGGCTCCAGGCTCTGAGCCGTCAGCACAGAGCCCGACGCGGGGCTCGAACCACGAACCGCGAGAACATGACCTGAGCAGAAGTCGGACGCCCAACCGACTGAGCCACCCAGGCGCCTCTGTATGCATATATTTTAAAGAAAATAGTTTTTTGGGTTTTTTTTTTTCATACTTGTGGAAGTAATTCATGCCCGCTGTGGTGAAATGCAGGAGAGCACATAGAGGAAATGAACAATGACCAATAATCCTGCCGTCGGGGACAACTGCTGTTACTATTTCAGCATATTGCCTTCATCTTTTTTCTGTGGGGATATCTTTCACATCGCTGAGAACATACGTTCTCTGACATTTGCATACTGGTGTTTTTCATTGACAGTGTTTTCTCAGATCATTAAACATTCTTCCAAAACAGTGTTAAAGGCTGTAGAGCAGTTCATTATATTAATGACTAATCATTTGTATGACCAGTCCCCTATGGCTGTACTTTTGGGTTGCGTCTAACTTTCTGTTATTGTAAATAAACCGACGGTCACATCTTTTTGTCCAAAATAGCTCTGTGTATGATTTGCATTGATTCCTCCGCACAGACTTCCTGAAGGAGTATTATTAAGGCTAAGGATATGAACACTGTTGGTTCGTTTGTTTTTTAATTTTTTTTTTTAACGTTTATTTATTTTTGAGACAGAGAGAGACAGAGCATGAACGGGGGAGGGTCAGAGAGAGGGAGATGCAGAATCTGAAACAGGTTCCAGGCTCTGAGCTGTCAGCACAGAGCCTCACGCAGGGCTCGAACTCACGGACCGCGAGATCATGACCTGGGCCGAAGTCGGCCGCTTAACCAACTGAGCCACCCAGGCGCCCCATTTTTTTTTTTTTTATTTTTTTTTTAACGTTTTCGTTTGTTTGTTTTAAGCTTATTTATTTATTTTGAGACAGAGAGAGAGCAGGGGCAGAGAGAGAGGGAGAGAGGGAGACTCCCAATCAGGCTCTGGTGGTGCACGAACCACAAGATCATGACCTGAGCCAAAATGAAGAGTCGGATGCTTAACCGAACTGAGCCACCCAGGCACCCCATGGATATGGACACCTGTTAAGGCTAATTCTTTCAAGAGAGGACGGGAAGTTAGCCCAGACCCCGTGCCAGCTCTCCGCAGTTAATGCTTTCCCTTCTGAACGTTCGTTGGACACCGTTTGATTATCATCCCACATTAATGTCCAGTCCGCCAGTGTATGCTTCTTAGGTTCCAGTTTCCTAGCCTTTATGAAAATTGGGGTGACGGGCTCCCCCGTCCTCCAGCAGCACCTCTGTGTATTAAAGTTCCTGCAGGATGAAGTCAGCTCGTCGGTGGGGCCTGCCCCGTTCATTCATCCACTCGGTTCGGTCCTGCTACCTCCTTCTGTACTTGGAGCTTCAATTCTTGTCTTGCTGTCACTGTTCTTACACTTTCCACGCTGGTTATCTTTCCCCCTAATACGGGAAATGGAACGAGTGTGCGGCAGAGGCTGCTAACCGCTGGACAAAATCCGCATTGGTGCTTCTGAACGCACACCAGGACCACCTTCCCCAAGCTCCCGGGCCATTGGGGGGGCCTTGTGGTTAAGCTCCAGCCAACTGCGCATGAGCGGAAGTGAGTACTGCTTCCGGGCCTGGCGCGTCAAAACCCACCCTGTGGGAGGGAGACGTCTCCCGGGGCAACGTGAGGAGGGCGCCTGCGCCTTTGTCCGGCGGCGGGCCAAGGAACCCCTACCTACAGTTGTGTTTGGTCGTGGACCCGCTTTTCTCTTTTGCCCTCTTTGGGCTCGTTTGCGATTTATAACTTCATTTAGTCCCGCTTGAGCGGCCTTTCCTTTATTCTTGGATCATGAGATCAGCCCCACCTAAATGTCCTGGGGATTCTCCTTCCCACGTGTTGGCAACACGCTTGACCGTCCGGCGGGCCCTCCCCAGCTGCCCCCAAACTCCTGGGTCCCAGGGAGCTTTCTCGCATTTCCCCTTGCAGACAGATGCCCCTGGTGGTACAGAATTGGATCCGCAATGGTGCTCCTCTGGACTTTCTCCGAGAAATTTTGGTGAGAGTTTAGCAGAAATTGTATTGCAGTTTCGGTAGGGTGATGGGAAGCCGTTGCCTGCCTGCTGCATAAGGAAGGTGGGTCTTGCTGGGAGGCGGGGGGGGGGGGGGGGGGGGGGGGCGGGGGAGGGAAGGGGGCGTTCTGTACCCTGATGAATGTGACGCTGAGTTTGGCAGACCGGCCTCACCGGGTACAGTGTGAATTTGGTGTTCCGGAAGCCATCGGAAAGGGAGGGTTAAGGAAGACAGGTGGGCAGGGGAGGGCAGGGAAAAACTGGACCACCCCCTGAGAGGAGTCCGCTGATCAAAGTCCCCAGAGGATAGGATGGCTAAAGAACCCTGGAGAACAGAGGTGTCTAATGGTGAATTTGCAGCTGTTGTGTGACCCCTCCATTCCCTTCAAGGGCTTGGCGCAGCTCTGGACAGACGCGGCGCGCCGATGGCAGGACGGCCACAGGCTGGAGGGACTCGGCAGCTGCAGGCGTTCAGGGCGGGGGGGGGGGGGGGTGATTGTGTGGACGTGAGCCTTCTCCTCCCCGCCCCGCCCCACCCCCCCTTCAGCCCAGCCTCCCGGGAACTGGCCAAACTTTGGGGGGAGGATTTAGACGTCCACAGGATGTGGAATGGATGTTTGAACCAGTTTTATTTAGGGAGGCTTCAGCTGACATGGGAGTTACGAAATAAACAAAGCCATTGCTAAAAACAAACAAACAAACAAAAAAAACGTCGTATCACGAAGACCTAAGTAGGTAGTCAGGTAATTGGCACCTTAGAACACCCAGGCCAGAGGGGTTCTGTACTGTGAGCTGGTGTAATGGCAGAGTTCTGCTCTGTTCTCGGGCTCTCTGGCTCCTGGCCCCTGTTCTCACTCCGTGCCTGGGAGCAGAAAGCAGTGATGCTGGTTAGAAAGAGGCTGGATCCTCACGCGTCTGTCTGTCCTCGAGCACCGGGTGCTCCTGGACGTCCCGGGCTCAACTCTTCCCTGAGCTACTCCCGCAGGAGGCTTGGGGGTGATCCATGACTAGCTCTGTTGATGCACTGAGCTCAGGGGTGTGTATGGTGGGGGGTGAGGAGGACGTTCCTCCCCTTGGGACAGAAATTTTCCCTAGTAAGGAGGAGCATGTAAGAAACAAATTCACGAGGAAGCTCGTCAGGGTCATAAAGCTACCTTTCCCGAATGTCAGAAATATTCTTCGTTTCCATCAAAGAGTTTTGGCCCCAAACCAAAGGGGTGGAGACATTGGGGCCATCCGGGCAGCCATAGAGGAAGAGAGTTTATCGGACCCACTGTTTTCCTCTTCTCTAGATAAAGACGTGTGTTGACGGGTATAGAGAGGGGGAGGTTTCCTGAGTGCAAAGTGCCGAGGTGCAAACCCTGAGATAAAAAGTCATAAATAGACCGAGGGCCTGACCGGTGCCAGGCTCAGTGTCCTTGAGCCAGTAACACTTGCAGGCCAGGTCCCAGGTGGGGGGGCCAGGGCTGAGCAGCTGCTCTGGAAATTTCCACGGGCCGTCCACCAGCTCCCGGGAAGCTCTGGGGCTCCTGATGGCGTAGAGTTATGAAACAGACGTGAGATGTGGTCCCAGCTCACAAGGAGCTGGGCCCCTGTAGAAGAGGCTCGGGGACGTTTGCCAAGAAAGCAAGTGAACCAGCAGGTTGGAAAAGTCTTAAAGCTGTAAATAATGTCAAGACATGGGCTCAGTCAAGAAAATGTCAGTATCCTCTTCCAAGTATTAGAACCCATTTCACCTTTCAAGGAAAATGGAAATATAAATTTCATGTTAAGGTAAAAGCTGATTTTGGTAAAAGCCTGGCCGGCTCAGTCGGAAGAACGTGGGACTCTCGATCTTGGGGTCATGGGTTCAAGCCCCACGTTGGGTGTGTCACAAACAATATATCAGTTGTGTTTTTTTAAAGGAAAAATGTTTACAATTCATTACCAGTTGCTAGAGTCTGAGATGTTCTTAGGAAATCGGGTTAAAAGCAAAGTCTTTTTAAAAAGTTTTTACTTATTTATTTTATTTTAGAGAGAGAGCTCGTGTGCACGAGTGGGGAGGGGGCAGAGGGAGAGAGAGAGAGAGAGAGGGAGAGAGAGAATCTCAAGTAGGCTCCAGGCTCAGCGTGGATCTCACGACCCTGGGATCATGATCTGAGCTGAAATCAGGAGTCAGACCCTCAACCGACTGAGACACCCAGGCTCCCTGCAAAATCATTTTTAACACAGAAATTTACGAAGAGACATCAGTTCCCAAAGGAGGTGCATGTGGGGTTCCCCTCCCTAGTAAGGTTACATGCGTGTGCCTGTGTGTGAACCCACAACACTCCCACGTACACTGGTCGAAAAGATGCTTTGGGTTCCAAGTAGGAGAAACCACCAAGAGAAGTTATTGGTTCACGTCGTTCAAAAGTTAAATGATAGATCAAGCTTCCAATATGGTTTAACCAGGGCTCCAGCACCATTTCTTGGACTCTCTCTGCTCTGTCCTCCTGTGTAGCCTGGATTCCTTTTTAGCCTGTGAACAGCAGCTGGGCTGGGAACTGAACAACTCAGGTGAATTTCTTGACGCCCGGTTGGAGGACGGGGGGGGGGGGGGGGGGGGGGGGGGGGGGGGGGGGGGGGCTATTGCTTCCTGGGAGCATAAGTCCTGCCCTTGATTTGGTTGGGCCAACCAGGACCGGTCGCCCTGGGGATACTGTGTGCTGATTGGCTCAGGCTCAAAGACAACCTGTCGCTGGGGCAAGTGAGTTGAGGTCGGCTTACACCACAGGGGGCCAGCCCTGGAATTCGGTGAGGCTGTTGCCTTTGGCCCTGGTGGCCACAACTGCCGCCGGAGGGGAGAACCAGAGGTGTTGGCAAGACCTTCCCAATGCCTACCACGCCTCGGTAGCAATTTTTAAAAATTTATTATTATTTATTTAATACTTTTTTAAAAGGTTATTATTTTTTTTTTTTTTTTGAGAGAGAGAGAAAGCATGAGCAGGGGAGGGGGCAGAGAGAGGGAGAGGGACTCCGAAGCAGACCCTGCGCAGAGCCTGGTGTGGGGCTTGAATCTATGAAACTGTGAGATCATGACCTGAGCCGAAATCAAGAGTCTGACGCTTAAGAGCCACCCAGGCGCCCTGCAATTTTTGTTTTTAAGTATAAGAGGTACTTTCTGGGTGCAAGGCACTATGGGAGATGTCGAGATACACAGTTTACAATGTATTTGAAATAGAAAGACGAGCTGGCTAAGAACTACAATACACCATTAGGTGTAATGTTGACAAGAATATTCGCGTGCTAAAACCAAGTACCGTAAAAGTGAGGGAGACAGACTGCATCTGGCTGAGGGGACCAGAGAGGCATCACGTAGCGAGTAACATTGGAATCGGGTCTCAAAGAGTGAGTAGGAGCCTAAGGCTTGCAGGTGTGCGGGGGAGGCCATGGGAGGGAGGGCAGTGGTGAGAGCAAAGCCCCAGAGGCAGAGAGCCCAGGAGAGGGGGCAGCCCAGATTCGAGAATTTGCTGCCGAGTCAGGAAATGTTAACTCAGTACAGAGAGATCCCTATCAGGTGATACCTGAAGAGCTAGGAACTTACCCCAAAGTCAGGGTGCGGGATGATCCTGCCTTGTATTTCCCCCCCGTAAAGGACTGGCTTGGGGGCCCCCTGGGGGGCTCAGTCAATTGAGCGTCTGACTCTTCATTTCAGCTCCGGTCTTGATCTCACAGTTTGTGAGTTTGAGCCCTGCATCAGGCTCTGTGCTGACAGTGCAGATCCTGCTTGGGATTCTCTCTCTCCCACACCCCTCCCCCCTCCCCTGCTTGTGCTCTCTCTTTCTCTCTCTCTCTCTCTCAAAAAAGAAAAAGAACAACAAAACTGGCTTAATCCCCCTTGGCCTTATTAGCAAGAAGTTTAGTATCTGTTTGAAACCAGAGGCTTCCACAGCCCAAAGTAGGGGGCCGCAGTCAGTCTGACCTTCAGATGCAAGCAGGGACCACTGGTCTCTGGTCTGGCCATCATAGGGAGTGAGGTCCCCAGGTCTCTGTGACTCCTCAGGGAAGGACAGCTGCATTTTGTCACCTTTGACCTTGGAGAACAGTGCCCCTCACTGGTGGTCCAGAGCCATGACCTCAGAGCTCTGCCTTTCAGTTAAATTCATACCCACCCACTGCTCCCATTCTCCTCCCTGCCCCCCAACAGCTGCCCCAGGGACTCGGGGTAAGAGGTAGTTTGGGGCACCCTCGTGGATGCGGAACTCCGGACCTCCGTCCTTCCCTGGGGTCCACAGCACCAGGAGGCCGGGAGCTTTTCCGTGTCAGCCACACCATCCCCAGCAACACGGTTATCCGCCCTCCCTTCTATGACTACCCCCCTGCACACCCTTTCCCCACCACACGCAAACTCCTGGGAGCCTTGGGGTGCAAAACTATGTTGCCCTGACCGAGGCTGTCACTTTCACTGCCACAGAAAAAGAAAATAGAACCCAAAGTTCAGTCCCCAGAGGGACATTCTGCCTTACCCAGACTAGTGGGTTCATACATCTTGTCTCTTCCAGCCAGGGATTGCTTGTCCCACCCCAGGGGGCCAGGCTCTCTCTGTTCTTTTACTGAAAGTTCACATGAGGACGCCCGGGTGGCTCAGTTGGTTAAGTGTTCGACTCTCGATTTCTGCCCAGGTCACGATCTCGCAGTTTGTGAGTTTGAGCCCACATTGGGCTCTGCGCTGATGGTGCCGTGCCTGCTGGGATTCTCTCTCTCTTCCTCTCTCTCTGCCCCTTCAGCGTACTCTCTCTCTCTCTTTCTCTCTCTCTCTCAAAATAAAAAAATAAACTTAAAAAAAAAAGTTCACGTTGACTTTCAACCTCCGGGGTCATTGGCAAAATGGAGTCATGTGTATGCCCTTGGGCCGTCCCCACTTTCCAGCTGGAGTTCTTTTCCTTGTAGGCCTCCTCCCTTTCACAACCCTGCTGTCTCAACCCTGGTTCTGTTGGTCTCAGTGGGATGTGGTGCAAGAGACAGACACACGGTTAGGCTCCGCTCCTGGCTTCCAGTGCCCAGCATGCTGCTGCTTCTCTAGTCTATGAACTTGGGGCGCAAATCTGGAAACTACTCTAAATACAAGTGAATTAAAAAAAAAAGTTTTAAAGTATCCAGTGATTGAGGGAGGACAAAGTCAAATACACACTCAGTGGGGTGCCTGGGCGGCTCCGTTGGTGAAGCGTCTGACTCTGGCTCAGGTCATGATCTCACGGTTTGTGGGTTCGAGCCCCGCGTTGGGCTCTGTGCTGACAGCTCAGAGCCTGGAGCCTGCTTCGGATTCTGTGTCTCCATCTCTCTCTCTGCCCCTCCCCTGCTCATGCTCTGTCTCTCAAAAATAAAAACTTAAAAAAAAAAAAAAATCTTAAAAAAAAAATACACACTCAGCGACCAGAATGGCTTTCCACACAAACTCGAGAATATAAGGACAAGAGAATGGATTACCTACCCTTTTTGGATCAAGAGAATGCTACTTTTCAGTTCCTGTCCTATAATGAGCTATTTCTCCTTAACAGAATCAACGTAGGGAGGGACCTGGGTGGCTCAGTTGGTTGAGTGGCTGACTCTTGATTTAGGCTCAGGCCATGATCCCAGGGCTGTGGAATCGAGCCCCACATTGGACTCTGTGCTGAGTGTGGAGTTTGCTTAAGATTCCCTCTCTCTCTCTCTCTCTCTCTCTCTCTCTCTCTCTCTCTCCCCCTTTGCCCTTCTTGCACTCCCTCTCTCAAGAGAAAACAAAAACCAGAACCATTGCTTTGGTCAAGGTGGGGGTGATTGGGAAGAGGTCATAGAGGAACATTTTGGAGGAAAAAATTTTGTTCTACGTTTTAATTGGGGTGTTAGTTACATGATATATTCGTTTGTAAAAACTCGTGAACCATAGACTTAAGAACTGTGCATTTTACTGCATGTAAATTAGATCTCAATTTGAAAATAGAAAAATATCAAACCGACGATTAGCCTTCCTTGGCTAATGTCCACATGTTACGGTGCATTGACAAGAAATTAATCTGGAAAAAGAAAAATAATACCCTACTGTGAAGTCAGACGTGTGCTGTGAGGACAGGCTGAGGGAAATGGAGAGAAGGGAGCAGACATGGTTAATGCACCGGGCTGGGCCGTCTCCAGTTGTGGGGAGTCGAATCTCTCCCTCAATGCAGTTAATCGCTTCTAATTGTGCAGCCAGCTAATTACAGTCATTAGTGTTGCCTTCGTTGAACAGGCTTGGAGATTCCTTGAAGTCATTCTTTTCGCAGGACTGGGTTGGATTTTCCCAAGTCTAGAGACCTCAGGTTGTGGCCCGTCAGGTTGTATCTCTGGTGCTCCAGAAATGACCTGTTTTCACCACTGGGTGTTTGGGGGGGAGGGGGGATGTGATTAATCTTGGAGTCCATGAGTCATGCACGTCAGGCCTCTGAGCACAGCAAGGGCACTCGTGGTGAGCTCTGTACTGGCACGGGACTCTCCGCCCGCCAACCCAGCCTCACCTAGGTCCAGGCTAATTGCATTTTGAAAACAGGATTATTCGCCGCAGCACTGTTTGAAATGCCAAAGGAGTAGAGATAGTCTGTACAGCCATCGGTTGGAGACTAGTTGAATTAGGGCTTGTCCGCATAATGTAATACTGAAAAATGAGTGAGGATGGTTCTCTGTGTACAAATTGGGAAAGTTTCAGGCTGGTCAATGAAAAAACCAACGGAGTGTATAATCTGTATAAAATACGAGTGTGTGTCTCTGCCCATATACATAAAGAAGCATTGAAAAGGCATAAGGAACGGAATTGCAGTGGTCACATATGTGGGGGTGGGGGGAGGGGTCACTGGGGTTGGGAATTGGGCAGAAGAGAGATGGATGGAGTGAGGTAGACTTTTCACTGAAAATCTTTCAAAAATAGTTTTGTTTTTTTTTTTTAATGTGTATTTATTTTTGAGACAGAGAGAGACAGAGCATGAACGGGGGAGGAGCAGAGAGAGAGAGAGAGAGACAGAATCCGAAGCAGGCTCCAGGCTCTGAGCTGTCAGCCCAGAGTCCGACGCGGGGCTCGAACTCGCGGACCGTGAGATCGTGACCTGAGCCGAAGTCGGACGCTTAACCGACTGAGCCACCCAGGCGCCCCGCAAAAATAGTTTTTTCAAAGTCATGTGAATATATTACCCAGTGGAAGATTGGAATAATTAAAAGTTCAGAAGTTTTTTATATTTATTTTTGAGAGAGAGAGAAAGACAGACAGACAGAGGATCCGAAGCAGGCTTTGCGTTGACAGCAGAGAGTCCAATGTGGAGCTCAAACTCATGACCTGAGTGGAAACCAGACAGTCAGACACTTACCCAACTGAGCCACCCAGGCACCCCAAGTTTTGAGTTGTTTTTAATTTTGGCCACATGTTGTTTAATGTATACCCCAATGTCCCAGGAATTGGCAAAGATTCTTTGCTTGACCAAACTTGAGTCCGGCTCCTGAACCTTCTCCCGGGCCCATCTGTGCACTTCTGTGTAAGATAAGCCGGTTTTAGCAAGAACCCTGCTGAGTCAGGGCTGTGCACGTGCCCAGGAAAGGCTCGAGAAGGCCCCAAGATCTCACTTCTGACTGACTGTGAGGCTCTGTACTAGCAGGAAGTTAGGGGAAGGTAGAGTTGTCAACTGCCCAGCTCAGTGCTGAAGGCATGCCCCAACACACACACAGTCCGTCAGCAAAGGCTGGAGGCATTTTTGGTTCCAGACACTCAAGGAAATCTCTGTCTTACCACTAGCTGGTCACTAAGGTAACTGAGTAGAGACTTTGGTGGCTACATGCAACAAAATCAGACTTCATAGAATTAGTTTCCAAAAGTCATTAAACAAACAACAACAACTACAATAAGCAGCAGCAAAAAACGAACCCGGGGTGTAAAGGGGAATCTGATTTCTAGAGATGCCACCTTATATTATTTAAAATGCTCAGTTTTTCATAAAAAAATTATGAGGCAGGCAAAGAAACAAGAAAGTATGGCCATGTATACGAAAAAAAGCAGTCCATAGAAGCATCGTAAATGTCCCAGACATGGTGCTTACTAGCCAAAGACTTTAACTCAGCTGTTTTAAATGTATTTAAAGAGCTAAATGAAACCAAGTCCAATGAATGAAATAAAAGTTTGAGAATAATGTCTCACTGAATGGGGACAATCAATAAAAAGATAGAAATTATAAAAAATAATCAAATAGTAGTTCTACAGTTGAAAAAAAAAACCAGTAACTGAAATGAAAAATTCTTGGCTGGGGCTCCACAGCAGATTTGAGCAGGCAGGAGAAAGCATCCTGACTTGAAGAAAGGTCAATTCAGATGACCCACTTCGAAGAAAACAAGGGGAAAAGATTGAAGAAAAATGAACCCAGCTCCAGAAATCTGTGGAATGGCATCAAACATATCAACATACATATAATGGGAGTTCCAGAAGGAGAAGAGACAGGAAAGGGGATAGAAAGAATATTTGTAAAAAATAATGGCAGAAATCATCCCAATTTTAATTAAAATCATTAATCTATATGTCCACGAAGCACATCGAACTTCAAATAGAATAAACTCAGAGACAGGATAGACACCTAGACACATGGTAATCAAACTGTCCAAAGGCAAAGACAATCCTGAGAATAGCAAGAAAGGAGCCACTCATCATGTACTTCTGTACCAAGGTCCTCAATAAGATCAGTTTCTCTCATCAGAAACCATGAAGCCCAGAAGGCTGTGATATGACAGATTTTAAAGTACTGAAGTAAAAAAAAAAAAGGAAGCAAGCAAGCAAGCCCTGTCAACTAAACATTTTATATCCAGCAAAACTATCTTCCAAAAAAAAGATGAAGGAGAAATTAAGACATTTCCAGATGAACAAAAACCATTCATCACTAGCACATCTACCTTGTAAAACAATAAATGGTATCCTTGAGGCTAAAATGAAGGGACAGTAACTCAAATCCATATGAAGAAATAAAGAACCCTGGTAAAGGAAACTACATAGGTAAGTATAATAGGCAGGATAGGTATATTTTTTGTTTGTAACTCTTATTTTTTTCCTGATGTAAAAAAAAAAAAAACCTACATAAAGCAATAATGATAAATCTGTGGGGATGGGCAGACAATGTATAAAAATGTAATTGTATTGGAGTGCCTGGGTGGCTCAGTTGGTTAAGCGTCCGACTCTTGATTTTGGCTCAGGTCATGATCTCATGGTTTGTGAGTTCGAGCCCTGCATCAGGCTCTGTGTTCTGACAGTATTGAGCCTGCTTGGAATTCTTGCTCTCTCCCTCTCTCTGCCCCTCCCCTGCTCATGCCGCACACTCTCTCTTTCTCTAAATAAATAAATAAACTTAAAAAATGTAAGTGTATGGCAATAACAACACAGAAGGGGGAGAATGGAACTATATAGGAGCAAAGTTTTTGTATATTATTGAAACGAAGTTAGTATTAATTTGGACCAGAATATTAATTATACTCCAGCGCAACCACCAAGAAAAAAGGGCATGACCAACTTTGTCACACGTGACTGATAGTTTAAGATGAGCCCTGAGGATTGACTGGTTGGTTTGGCAACATTAACGTCACAGGTGCACAATTCTGGGGGATGGCAGGGGGGAAAGCTGACCAGGTTGGATCAGGTAGAATGGGAGAAAAGGAAGTAGAGAAAATGAATATAAAGAGTTTTGCTGAAAATGGGAGCAGAGAAATGGAGATGGGGTGAAGGGTGAGAGGCAGCTCAGCAGGTTTGCATGCTGGTGGGAAAGATTCAGAGTGGGAAAAATTGATAAGTGCCTTCTCTGTCTCTGTCATTAGGAAGATTTTTGGAGATCAGAGGGGGATTATTGGAGCATGATGCTTCTCACCCAAATGTCCCAGGCACTGGCATCTTTGGTTATTGGGAGAGTATGTATACATTGAATAATACTGTACTAATATATTGCACCCATTAGAAAACATATACAAATCGGGGCGCCTGGGTGACTCAGTCGGTTAAGCATCTGACTTCAGCTCAGGTCATGATCTTACAGTTTGTGAGTTCGAGCCCCACATCAGGCTCTGTGCTGACAGCTCAGAGCCTGGAGCCTGCTTTGGATTCTGTGTCTCCCTCTCTCTCTCTCCCTGTCCCCGCTCATGTTCTCTCTCTCTCTCTCTCTCAAAAATAGATACACATTTAAAAAAGAGAAATATTTGTGGATGTGCAAGCATTAAAAAAATGCACAAAATATAAATGTTTAGAAGCTTAAGAAAAACTTGAAAAAATGTCTTGTTAATGAAGATGACATATTCTATAATCATTAACTAATACGGCAAGACACTCAAGAGTGAGGTGCATAGTAAATGAAAGCCGTATTTCAAATATCATCTCGCTAATTTTGAAGTTTTTGGCTGTTTATCAGCTACAGGTAAGAGTCATCCTTGCTCTTGTGAAGGTTCATATGAACAGCAGTCATGACTTTTCTTGTCATGACTGTATTCATTGTTTTCTTGTTCTTCACCCCGCCTGAATTAATTAATTAACTTATTTATAAGTAGGCTCCACACCCAATGTGGGGCTTGAACTCACCATCTTCAGATAGAGTTGGATGCTCTCCAGACTGAGCCAGCCAGGGGCCCCAACTTTTTTTGTTTAATGTAAAAGGTGCCAGGATATAAAAAGATACAAAGTAATATGAACCCCAATATATCCATTATTCTCCTTCCATGATTATCAACCCTTGCCCTACCCTGTCACATTTTGAAGCTAGTCTCCTACATTGTATTATTTTATCTGGAAATAATTCCGTGTGTATCTCTTCCGTGTGTGCAAGGAATCTTTGCAAAAAAACAACTACAATGTCATTATCATACCTTGAAATGTAATTTCCAGGAATCTTTAAGTTGCAGTAGTGGGGGAATCTGTTTTGCAGTAAACACACACACACACACACACACACACACACACACACACACACCATAGATCAGGAAAGAGAGAAATGTGTTTTTAACATAATAAGGCTGAGGTCATTTCGCAAGGAGTAAGGTCCAAATCATGTTAATGTGGCGGATTCCTTCTTTGCACAGACTAGCAGGGGACACATCTCTAGTAAACTAGATTGGTGGCCGTTTAGAAAAACTCTTTAACGTAGGGGGTTATGTTGATCTTCAGGTCCTTTAGAGAAAAGCGACCCCTGGCTTTGCAGGCAGAGAACTGAGCTGGCATGAAGCAAGCCTCATCCGACTCATCTAAGGGGGTGGAGTTTGCAAACTACAGAAAGGGATGAACGGGGGGGGGGGGGGGGGTGTCCCCTGACCCTAAGGACCGGGCGGGGGTCCCAGGCGGGCAGGGGTCCAGGAAGGGGGGCAGTGTGAGGGAGCAGGGTGGGAGGCAGCAGGGGGCACCTGTTGAAGACTTGACCCTTGGGGTTGACCTTTCTCTCCTGCTAAAGTCCAAGTTCCCAGTTCTTAGCCCTGTCCTGCTTGGGGCAGCTATGTCCCTCCTCATAACCCCCTAAGTCTCCTCGAAGTAAACTTTGTGTTTCAGGTGCAGAAGTGAGGGGGGACGGGGTCAGAATCTGGGCCGCGCCCCGCAAGATCCGCTCTCCTGGGGACGAAGCCCCCTCCCCGGGAAGAAGGGGCTCCTTCTTGGGGCCACGGGCCATACGGAAATGGGGAGCTACGTTCACCCCTGGATTTATTATGCCACCCCGCCCCCCACTCCGTGTGGACGGATGGGTTTTGATATTTTTCCAAAGACTTAAACGTTTATCCCCAAACAGTCTCACACTGGACCACCTTAGGCTTGGGTGACGGCCGAGGACAGCTCCGCAGTCCCGCTCTCGGGGGCGCTCGGGAAGGGGATCAGCCTGGCGGGGGGGGCGCCCCGCGATCTCCGGCCCGGAGCGGGGGTGCCTGCGGAGGGCGCGTCCCGGGGACACGCCCCCCCCACCTTGCCCCGCGGCTCGGGCCGCCTAACTAGGGCAAAGGGCAGCACGGAGGGGGGTCGGGCGGGGCCTGAGCGGCGGGCTGCCTCCCATTGGCCTCCCTCGCTCCGCCCTCGATCCCGATTGGTCACGGTGTGAAGCCGGAGACGGCGGCGCGGCCAATGAGGGCGCCCGCGGGGCGGGGCCGCGGAGGCCCGGAGCACGGGCGCGGGCGAGTCGGTAAACAGATCCGGGGCGCTTGCGGCGCCGGTGCTGCGGCGGGCGAGCGCGTGGAGGCGGCGCGAAGGTGACCGCGGGGCCCCGCTTCCTGCCGCCGGGTAAGCCTGCGGCGCGTCCTGCTCGCCCTCCGCGCGGGCCCCTTCGTCGCCGTGCTGCAGGCCCGCGGCCTCCCCGCCGCGAGTTCCGCCTACCCCGGGCCCCGCTCGCGGCGCCTCCTGCCCTGGCGGGCCGCGGGGTCCCTGAGGCGCGCAGAGCAGTCCCGGTGGCCGCCCGGACGCCTGGCCGTCTCAGGCTCGTTCTCTTCACCCCCCACCCCCCGTGCGCTGTGTCTCAGGGGCTCTGCGCGTCCTCGGCTGGAGGCTTGTGTCCGAACTTTGACCCCCTGGGCCCGGCCCAGCTGTTGGGTCTCACAGGTGGCGGTTGGCGGTGTACTTGGGAAAAGAGGCCCTTCTTGGCCCCTTCCTCCGTTCGCTCTTCTGGGGCCCGTCCCCCTACTTCTCCAAGCACTGGGGGTCCTGGGAGTGGTTTGGGCTACATTGCCCGCCCTGGTGCCTTTCCCTCGCCCCAGCAAGCCCCCCTGCCGCACCCTGCCCATTGCCTCCCCCTCCCCCCGCCCTCCCGCGTGCCCTGGGGATGGAGGATGCAGCAAGGGCAAGTCTGGGTGCAGGTGCTCTCCACGTGGTTGAGAGATGCCAGCCTCCTGAAGGGCGACAGACTTTGGGCTGGGCTGGCTCTCAGCCTGCGCTGGACGCTACCCATTGGAAAACTTGTGGCGCTCACTTGGCCCTTGGGTGTGCGTGACAGAGGACCGAAGAGCTGGGCCTGCCAAGCCCCACTGGTTGCCAGAGATCCGAGCGTTCATGATGCCAGCCCGCCAGTTGTCATGTTGTGGCTGGACAGGTCACCCCGCAGGAGGGCCCCTCCGAGAAGAGACAGGGCGGGTGCTGTTGGTTCACAGGACCAGCATCTTTAGGACTCTGGTGATGGCTCTGTATTTTGTTCAGCCTTGCAAAATAATGCAGGCAAAGCAGGGTTATTACGATTTTGGGCCTGACCTTGGGGAGGTCGAGGGCAAAGTGAAGCAGGTGGTCTGGGGACTTCCCTGTGTGATGCGGGAAAACAGGGATTTTTACTGTTCAGACCGGAGAGTTCTTTGTTGTGGGAGGGTTGACCTGCGCGATGTAGGATGTATAACAGCATCCCAGCCTCTATCCACTATACAGATGCTGGTAGCACCCCCGCCCCCGCCAGTTGTGACAATCAGAAATCTCTCCAGCCGTTGCCACATTGTCTCCCCGGGGGCAGAATCGCCCTTGGTTGAGAACAATTGACGTGAGACTGTCACAAGAGTGTTCTCACGTCGCCAGTGTTCTCATAAAGCCTGCTGTTCCCTGCCTGTGAGTAGTTGAGGGGTTTAGGCAAAGGGTCGTGTGGTCCCCGTGCCCTAAGCCACTGATGGAAGCCCTGTCAATTGGGCTTTGAAGGGGATTCCACACCTGCCCCTGGAGGAGTAGGAGGGAGGAGGGAGGAACGCACGGGCATTGACTTGTGCCTGCTGGGTGCAAGGCAGTGTGAGTGGCTGGGTCCAGGGTGCAAAAGTGGAGGCTGGCGGTTTCTATCTTTGGGGGCTTTGCGAGACGGTGGGGGATAAGCATAGGAAATGACCGTGGGGCGGTTTGTAAATGGTGAGCAAAACAAGTTTCAGCTTCTGAACCCTGGCAGAAAGGCCAACTCATTTATCCACAAGTGGCGTTTCCAAGGTGACACTTTAGTTATCTTGCGTGTTGTGATGTAGGAGGGGGCCGGCCCGTGTGCGCAGAGTAAGCAGCCACATTTCAAACACGTGCGTGGGGATGTTAACGTGTGTTCCTCCATGAGAGAGAGTGCAGCGTGGGCACATGTGTCCTTCGTAAAGTTCTTTTATGGTCGATTGAAGCGTCTGAGTCAAAGACGGTCATGTTGGAGAAAGATGCTTTTACTTCTGCGTGTAGATTTTGCCTTCTGGATAACCTGGAATTTCTGTCCCAAAGTTCTAAGTGCCAAACCGATGGGGATGCAGAAAAGCTGAAAAGCAGCGATTATTGCATAGGGTGAGGAAAAACATCTCAAGTCTCCATCTCCCACAAATTTCCCTTTCTTGTTCATCAATCCTGGGGGGATGTGTCAGGATTTTCCCATAACGTTGTTTGGTCAGTTAGGTGGCGGCTGGGTGCCTTTTGTTGCCTGTAGAAAAGGATCTGGGCAGAGAGGTCACTTCTCCTTTCTCAACAAGAAGTTTAGAGAAGTCCAAACTTGGCAGGATAATTTTCCGCCAAGAGCCACGGACAGTGAGTCATTATCTTTGCCAGTTGAAACAAGAGCCGTGTGCAAAATTAGACAGGAATATTTAGAGAGTTGTCTTGCTCTGACAGTGGCATCTGGAAATAGTTCGTGCATTCCTGCCGAATAACAGCCAGGAACTTGGGGCCCGTGGAAAAGAGAGAGTGCAGTGGGGAGCACAGGGGCCCCCTTCGTCAAGAGTTGTATCTACAAGAGGGACGACATCCGCCGATCCTGAGGCAGGGCCAGGACCCTGATGCATCTGGGGGCTTCTCCCTGCACTTTGCAAACCCGAGTGGGTACCCGCTGGTCTGTCGTAAACGATATTGCTCGTTGTGGGGTTACAGACTCCTGACCCCTTGACCTTTTGCTTTGAGGTCAGTGGCCCATAGAATAAAGTCAGAAATGACCCTGGAAATGTCTTTTTATTTTTTATGCTTGGGCGTGATTTGTTTTTAGTGTGTGCATGTGGAGAAGATTCACGGGAGAGCCGAGTGATTTTCGCTCAAATTGACATTTCAGGGTGTAATGGAACAGCGATTGTGTTCTTGTCCTGAGAGCCCTATACTTGCATGTGTGTGTATGTGTGTGTGTGTTTTAAATGTCCTCCTATTCCCACCTGGGCTGGGGGAGAGGGGCTACATTTGGTCCACACCTGGAAAATCCTGTGTCCCTGCGGGTCAGTGCCCCTCCGTATCCTGTCCCTGAAGAAAAGCCCACCCTGCAATCTGGAATTTCCTCCTCATTGATTGGTTGACTGCCTTGTGCCTGGTGTTGGGAATATCAAAGTGAACAGCACTTGGGTCCCTGACCACAGGGAACTTGTAGTAAGGGGGGTACAGATTCCACCTCACGGCCCTCCGTGTGGTTTAGATTAGGGGCTCTGGGGGGAAACTGTGAAGACTTTTTGGACAAGGAGTGTTGGGGGAGGGCTCTGAGGATGAGCAGGGCATCCGCAGGAAGAGGCAGGAGTTTGAGGGGTCAGGGGTCAGTGCTTCCCAGACTCTCTGTGGCAAAGGACCAGGTTTTATTTTCCCTCAGTTTGTTTGAGCAGTGCGTGCAAAGCAGAGTAAACATGTCACACGATGCTGTTGCTGTAGAAGTTTCTAGGTGCTCACTCCTCTTACTGCATGGAACACGTTACCCGTCCAAGACTCCTGTTTGAGTAGCACCCGTGGCTCCCTGAGCAGGGGCCATGGGGTAGGTGAGTGCAGGCTTGGGGTGAGCTCTCATGTTTCCTGTTGAAGCAGTCTCTGTCCTCCACCCTCATGATTTGGGTGAGCTTGGGTGAGTTGGGTGAGTTTGGGTGAGTTGGGTGAGCTTGGGTGAGCTTGGTCAGCTTGGGTGAGCTTGGTGAGTTTGGGTGAGTTTGGGTGAGTTGAGTGAGTTTCGTGAGTTTGGGTGAGCTTGGGTGAGTTTGGGTGAGTTGGGTGAGTTGGGTGAGTTTGGTGAGTTTGGGTGAATTTGGGTGAGTTCTCGGGTGAGCTTGGGTGAGTTTGGTGAGCTGGGTGAGCTTGGGTGAATTTGGGTGAGTTGAGTGAGTTGGGTGAGTTTGGGTGAGTTTGGGTGAATTGGGTGAGTTGGGTGAGCTTGGGTGAATTGGGTGAGTTGGGTGAGTTGGATGAGTTTGGGTGAATTTGGGTGAGTTGAGTGAGTTGGGTGAGTTTGGTTGAGTTGAGTGAGTTGGGTGAGCTTGGGTGAATTTGGGTGAATTGGGTGAGTTGGGTGAGCTTGGGTGAATTTGGGTGAATTGGGTGAGTTGGGTGAGTTGGATGAGTTTGGGTGAATTTGGGTGAGTTGAGTGAGTTGGGTGAGCTTGGGTGAATTTGGGTGAGCTTGGGTGAATTTGGGTGAATTGGGTGAGTTGGGTGAGTTTTGGTGAATTTGGGTGAATTGGGTGAGCTTGGGTGAATTTGGGTGAGCTTGGGTGAATTTGGGTGAGTTGGGTGAGCTTGGGTGAGTTTGGGTGAATTTGGGTGAGTTGGGTGAGCTTGGGTGAGTTTGGGTGAATTTGGTTGAGTTGGGTGGGTTTGGGTGAATTTGGGTGAGTTGGGTGAGCTTGGGTGAGTTTGGGTGAATTTGGGTGAGTTGGGTGAGCTTGGGTGAGTTGGGTGAGTTGGGTGAGTTGGGTGAGTTTTGGTGAATTGGGTGAGTTGGGTGAGTTTGGGTGAATTGGGTGAGTTGGGTGAGTTTGGGTGAATTGGGTGAGTTGGGTGAGCTTGGGTGAATTTGGGTGAGTTGAGTGAGTTGGGTGAGCTTGGGTGAATTTGGGTGAGCTTGGGTGAATTTGGGTGAATTGGGTGAGTTAGGTGAGTTGGGTGAGTTTTGGTGAATTTGGGTGAATTGGGTGAGTTGGGTGAGCTTGGGTGAATTTGGGTGAGCTTGGGTGAATTTGGGTGAGTTGAGTGAGTTGGGTGAGCTTGGGTGAATTTGGGTGAGTTGGGTGAGCTTGGGTGAGTTTGGGTGAATTTGGGTGAGTTGGGTGAGCTTGGGTGAATTTGGGTAAGTTGGGTGAGCTTGGGTGAGGCAGAGTGGTGCTTCCACACGTTTTATCTCAGCAGTGGGGTCGGGGCCAGGAGGGCTTGGCGTTGTACTCCTGGCAATTTTCAGCTGACATTCAGCGCAGGCCAGAAAGGGTTGCCGAGCACTCCCGGTCATGAGTCCAGCTGCAGCCTAGGGGGCCCGTAGAGAGAGAGAGAGAGAGAGAGAGAGAGAGAGATCGCTTGCTGCCTTGGTGTGTGCACAGTCTGGGGCACATGGTGCAGGGCCCAGCGGGGGTACCAGCCTTCTGCTGCGGGAGCCCAGGGTGGCGTGCAAGCTGGTTCTGCTGGAGAGGACTGGGAAAGTGCCTTCTGTGCCCGGAGGCCTAGGTGCTTGGCCTGAAGGACGTGTGCGTTTTCCCCAGGAGAGAAAAGTTTGGAGGCCGAGGCAGGGACAAAGGTCTGGCGGCCAGTGGGCATTGCCAGGGGGAGGGGGAAGCCAGGCTGGCAGCCCGGTGAGGCGGCTTGTGAGAAGCGAGGGCGGCGGGGTGGGGGAGGGGAGGTGCAATGCATAGGTTGAAGAGAATATAAATCTGTGCAGGTGGAGGTTCTAGATGAAGCGACTGGTTGGCCGCTGGCGGCTGAAGTTTCGGGAGGAGCTGTTTGGGGCGGATGGTGGTGTCACCGCTGAAAACAGAGTCCGCGGGAGGAGGGGCAGCTGGTATAGGGAAGGCGGTGATGACGGTTCCAGACACAAAGCGGTTGAGGTGCCTGTGGACTCAACTGCTCTTTGTTCGAAGACATAGTTTGTGTGCAGTAGGCTCACCTTCCTCACGGGCTGTCGTGCAGTTTGACAACCGCATAGAGTCACATAACTGTCACTGTGGTCAGGGTGTAGGACAGATGCGTCGGTGCCCACATTTCCCCGTGCCCCTTCGCCAGTGCCTGTGGGACTTGGGGGGATGATGTGGTGTGTGTGTGTAGCCGGGTCAGTTCTAGAACCGGCTCAGTGGTTGAGATGGCCCGGGCCGAGCGCAGGGATGTGCAGACCTGGGCCAGCCCGGGGAATGGTGAGGGTCGGCGGGGGGCATGCTGGGGGGGGGGTAGGACCAGGCCTGGGGACCCCCTGAGCTGGGTGGGAGGTGGAGGAGGGACCGGTGTAGGCTGCAGAGCTGGAGCGAGATGTGGGAGTGCATTTTGGGGACCAAGGAAGGGTTTCAGGGGACAGAGGGCCCGGTAGGAAACAGAGGAGAGTGGTGTTAGCCGAGCCAGGTGGCCTGAGGCATCTGGTGGCCGTGATGGTTGTGGAGAGTGTTGGGGGGAACTGGGGTCCGCTGAGCGACAGGAGGCTGGGGGGGGGAACGGGAGGCAGTCAGCAGGGCGATCTTTATACTTGGCCCAAGAAGGCTGGGGGAGCGGGTTGTGGACTTGAGCGGGACGGTTTCAGTGGAAGGAGAGAGTGAAGGTGACCGCGCTCTCGTAGGCGGGGAGAGCGCTCGTGGAGGAAGGAGGGGGAGCTGGGCAGGGAGAGAGGGAGAGGGGGTCTGGAGGGTGGGAGATGTGGGCCGGGGCTCGCAGGCTGTGTCCGGGAAGCAGGGAGGCAGCTGCCGAGCGAGGGAGGCCCTGCGCCTGGCGGGAGGGGCCGGGGGTCCCCGCGTCGCCTGAGGAGCAAGGCGGGCGGGTTGTGCCTCGTGCCCTCCGTCAGGGCCCCGCTCCTGCCCGCCGAGGAGGTGCTTGTTCTGCTGGGCTCGCGAGTGTGTGTGGTGTGCGTGTGAGTCACTTCAAGCGTGAGTGCATGCGTGTATGTGTGGATGTGAGTGCACCAGTGTGTGCATGTGCAAGTGTGTTGGTGACCGTGTGTGTGGTGTGAGTGTGCACGTGAGTGTGAGCATGTGTGTGCACATGCAAGTGTGTTGGTGACTGTGTGGTGTGAGAGTAAGAGTGTCACTTGGAGTGTGAGTACACACGTGTGAGTGTGGGTGTGAGCGCACGTGTGTCCATGTGCAAGTGTCTTGTGGCTGTGTGTGGTGTGAGTGTGCATTCACAAGTGTGCACATGAATGCGAGCATGTGTGTGCACGTGCAAGTGTGTTGGTGACTGGTGAGAGTGTGTACACGAGTATGCATGTTTGTGAGTGCAACCACGAGTGTGTTCATGTGTGTGTTGGTGACTCTGCGTGTGGTGTGCGCATGCATGAATGTGCATGTGTGTGTGAGCGTGAGAGCACGAGTGTACACGTGTGTTGAGTGTGAGAGCATGTGTGTGCACGTGAGTGTGTTGGTGACTGGTGTGCGTGCGTGTGCACAAGTGTGCGCGTGTGTGAGTGTGAGCATGGGAGTGTGCATGTGGGAGTGTTGGTGACCAAGTGTGGTGTGAGAGTGCGAGAGCACATGAGTGTGTGCATGTGTGTGTTGGTGACTGTGGTGTGAGAGCACGTACATGAGTGTGCATGGTGTGCGAGTCAGCACTTGAGTGTGCACGTGTGTTGGTGACTTGTGTGAGGGCACGTGCACGAGTGTGCATGTGTGAGTGCGAGCGCATGAGTGTGTGCATGTAGGAGTGTGTTGGTAACTGGCGCATGTCTGTGTGAGTGCGAGCACGAGAGTGTGTGTTGGTGACTGTATGTGAGTGTGGTGTGAGTGTTCGTGCAGGAGCGTGAGTGGGTGTGGAGGAGAGGCAGGGAGGTGTGTCCCTCCCGGGCTCAGTACTCATGACCACACCCTGGGTGGAAGAGGTGTGTGTTGGGAGGAAGGGGAAGCCCCTTCTGCCCCTGGGGGATGGCGGGTCCCCGCCCTGGCAATTGCTCCGCCCCTCCAGGGCCTAGAAGGGTGGGCACCAGAGTCGTCCTGCGGTCACTCTTCCCAGACCCTGTCGCCCCCGGTTTTCAGAGCCGGCCTGCGCTGAGCTGACCCGGGGTCGGAGTTCCTTCCTGCCTGGCCCTGCGCCGGGTGGGCTGGAGGGTGGAGGTCCCAGAGGTCCCAGCCCGTCGCCCTGCAGGCGGTTACCGTTTGGCAGGTGAAGCCCGTGGCTCTGGCTCGCGAGCGTGTTCACGGCCCACATTTGGGAAGCGTCCTGCCGGCACCGCGTGGAGCCCAGGGATGTTGGGCCGGGCCCACCGTCTTCCTGCTTCCCTCTCGATTTCTCCTGAGCAAGGGGTGAGGCAAGATGGGAGCAGTCGAGCCCCCATCCTGCGCTGGCGCCACCCCTCCCGGGGCTCGAGTGTGCACCAGCAGCAGTCACCCTCCCCTCTGCCCCTCCCCTGCCCCCACCCTGCTAGACTGGGATGCCGCTGCTGCCCTCTGGGTGGCTGTGCCCGGGGGTTCCAGGGCGGTGGTCGACGCGGGTGTTTCCCCGTGTGCTTGATGATGGGACTCCGCAAGTGAGGGGGAACCCGGTGCAGACCGGTGCTCGCCTCTGGGGGCGGAGGAGGCGCCAGACCCCGTGGGGAGTAGAGAATTGGGTGAGAGGGCTCCCCTCTGATGCGGGGAGGGAGACGGGACAGGGACACAGAGTCACACAGGCCTTCTGGAGGCCACCCGAGGCCATCAAGAGATGAGGGTGGGGGACGGCCACCCTGCAGGGTTTGCCATTCTGTCAGGACGGGGAGGATTTGGGCAGAGCAGGTGGTATTCCAGGGGGAGGAGGAGAGAGCAGTACACGGAAGTAGGAAACTCTGTGTGTATGCGCACACGTGTGTGCGTTGGGTCATCCTGGCAGACACCCTAGGGTGTCGGGAGCGACGGTGAGAGGTGAGGCTGGGAAGGTGCCTTGGGGTCTGCAGTGGAGGGACTGGGAGGCCAGGCCAAGGCCTGTGGCCTTACTTCTGCAGCCAGAGGAGAGGGGACATCAGTGAGGTGACTCAGTCCCCTGCCTAGGGGCCTTGTTGCCTCTCTCCCTGCGATCATCTTCCCATTTCTCCCCCTGAGTATAGTTGTCTGTCTCGAGTTGTTCCATGTCTGGGTAAAGTCCCCGGTTTTAAAAAGCACTGGGGATTTTGGGGCACCTGGGTGGCTCAGTCGGTTAAGTGTCCAACTTTGGCTCAGGTCACGATCTCATGGTTCGTGGGTTCGAGCCCCGCGTCAGGCTCTGTGTTGACCATTCAGAGCTTGGAGCCTGCTTCGGATTCTAGGTCTGCCTCTTCCTCTCTGCCCCTCCCCAGCTTGTGCACGCGCATGCTCGCTCTCTCTCTCTCTCTCTCGCTTTCTTTCTCTCTTTCTCTCAAAAATAAATAAATGTTAAAAAATTTAAAAAAAACACTGAGATTTTGCATGCACATCTTGTGCTGGTGTCCCTTTCTGGGCTGCGTGTAGCATGTGGAGGCGTGTGCTGGGTGCAGTGTGGCATCTGAGGGCCACGTACCCAGTGTCTCCTTCTGGCTCATACACACCCAGAGGTGGACTTCAGTGTGGGGCCTCTTTCTGCCATTTATGTCTGAGACCAGAGCACGCCCGCCCGGGGGGCCAGGCTCACTGGGGTGGTGCTGGTAAGCGGATGCTTAGTCTAGGTAACCCGGGAGCTTTCCGGAAGGGGCAGTCTGGCCAGATGGCCTTTGAGAGCCCTGCCAGCTCCGGGATTTCTATGACTCACGATTTCCCCAACCAGGTGGACACGCTTTTCAGGGCATGAACCTCGCTGTGTCTCCGGGAGAGTGACTGGATTTAAAACGTTGACGTATTGATGCGGGGACAGATTTCTTACCTGCTTCTGTCTTAGGCCCCCGGGCAGCAAGGAAAGGACGGGAGCCTGGAGTCAGGCCAGTGCGGGAGGGCCAGCACCTGACGTCTTTGGGGCTTCGGGGAGATTTCTCCTGCTTGTCGAGCTTTCTCTCCCCAGCAAACTGGGACAGCCTCTCGCAGGGTTGTTGTAGGGCAAGGAGCGTATTTCATTGAAACAGGAAATGTGGAGTGGAGGTGTTGTGACAGATTAGGAAGACAAAAAGTGATGAAAAGCATTTTGAGGGGCACCCGGGTGGCTCAGTCAGTTAAGCGACCAACTTTCGGCTCCGGTCACGATCTCGTGTTGTGTGCGTCGGGTTCTGCGCTGGCAGCACGGAGCCTGCTTGCGATTCTCTGTCTCCCTCTCTCTCTGCCCCCTCGCCACTCAGGCTCTGTCTCTAAAAACAAATAAACGAGACTTGGACTTAGTGGCACCCCAGGCTGTGCACAGTGCCTGGCACGTAGCCGATGCTCGATAATGGTGTGATGTTGAGCCCAGCCTCGGAAAGGGCTTGCCGAAGACTGGGGCACGTTTACGCTGAAAGCCGGCAGGATGTGGTCGTCGGGAAGGAGAATGTATTTTGAGCGGCTGTGGGACAATCCAGCACCTGACACTTGGTTGGCACTCGGTGCTGTTTGTGGGGTGACCAAACTAATTATTTCAGAAGAATGATCTGGACGGTATTCTAGAACCTAGCCGGCCCCTCTTCCCGCCCAACCGTTTGCCTTTTTAAAAATAGCCGCTGTACGAGTGTCCTGCGGCTGCTATGACCAATCATCACAAACCCACCAGCTTAAATCCCTGCAGATCTCGCTACGGTTCTGGAGTCACAGGTCCAAAACGGGCGTCAGGGCGCAAGTGGCCCTTGATTTCCCGTTTCCCAGCCTGTGGGGGTGGCCTGTGGCCCTTGGCTGTGGCCCCTGCCTCACACGTGCACCGCCGAAGCCCCGCTTCTGTTTCTCTCGTTCGACCCGCGTCTCTCCCATAAGGACCCGCGAGGAACTGGGCCCATCTCGATAATCCCCCATCCTGCGGATCTTGAACCGAGTCCCATCTGCAGGTAAGGTAACCTAGCCGCAGGTTCCGGGGACCAGAGCGTGGACACGTCTGCCAGGCATTCTTCAGCCTGCCACGTGTGACCACAGCCCTTTAAATTGCTGAACTCCCTTTACGGGGAGCTCCTCCACCGCGGCTCCGGGCCTCCCCACCCAGGGTCCCGTCCACCTTCCCATGTGACGGGGCTTGTCCTCTGCGTCTTTGGGATCAGCCTGGGTGTCGGGGCGGGTGGATGTCTGAGAGGCGCCACTCCGGCGAGGGGCTTAGAGAAAAGGTGTGTGTGTGGGGGAGCCGCGACTTACCCAGCAGGGCAGGATCCGGCCAGCCCCGGAGATGAGGGCAGCCCTCAGGCGCAAAGAGTCAGGTTAGGGCCGGATCGGGAACGTGTCCTTGAGTAAGTATGGCGCTCACACGTGCAGGGTATACCCTCCTGCGCAGAGTGGACACCGTAAGGATTTATGCCGTAACTTCCGGGCAAGAAGCAGGTTTTAGGGGAGGTTCAGGAACAGGCCTGGAGGGGCCTGGCTGGTCAGACGGGGCTGACTCCCGGTCCCGGACGCCAGGCCTCACAATGACAGTGCCCTTCCGTCTGCCTGGCTGGTGGGGGCGTGGCTGAGATGTGCAGGTGCGCCCCAGCGGGCTTGCCTGTCAGGGGGTTGGAGCTCCCAGGGCACAGGTGCAAGTGGACGCTGGGCAGGGGGCCCGGGTCTGACCGTGGCGCCTCCAGCCTCAGGCTCAGGCCGTGGGGCCTATCCTGTTTATCCTTCAGACGGCTCGGAGCCGTTTGAGCAAGGCGTTAGCGTGGTGAAGGGGATTTGGGGAGGTTATTCTGGAGGTAGAGTGTGCTCACGGGGATCTGGAGGTAGAGTGAGCTCACAGGGATCAGAGGGCCCCCCACCGTTCCTCCCATAAGATACCAGCGAAAGCTTCCCTTGCCATTTTCTCCTCTAGGAGTGGCCTTGACCGTGCCAAGGATTGCCAGCGGGTATTTATTGCTAGCGCCCAGGGGGGCTGCCGGCTCGCTGGACGGCCTCACAGTGCAGCATAGATGAGTCCCACTGGCCCCGGGAGAGGGTGACACCGTCCTTCCTGAGTCAGACGTGACCCTGTACCCCGCCTGAGAGCCTGGACGTGGATAAACGGGATTGTGCACACTGCTGTCATTCAGGCCCCTCTGGTCTCACTGAGGCTGAACTTCATTCTGGAGGGCCTCTGGGGTCACAGGGATGAGTACCTACTGTGCGTCAGTCCCTTGAGGCCCTGAGTGCCATGGTGTGGATTACCTAACCCACTCCTCTCGAGAGCAGATGGGGAAGCCGAGGCCCACAACTACCCCGGAATGGCTTGGGTCAGCCATAGAGTCAGGATTCGAACCCAGGGCGCCCTGCTCCGGAGTGCCTCGACTGGTCCCCCAGCACCATATCTGCCATGAGCATTGGTCTCATGGTTTGTTATTTTTTTAATTTTTTTTTGAGAGAGACCAGCCGTGTGCTCACAAGTGGGGGCAGAGAGAGAGGGGGACAGAGGATCCGAAGCAGGCTCCATGCTGTCAGCACAGAGCCTGATGTGGGGCTCAAACCCACGAACCCATGAACTGTGACATCATGACCTGAGCCGAATTCAGATGCTTAACCGACTGAGCCATGTGGGTGCCCCTGTTCTCATGTTCTAAGAAGAAAACTTCGGTGAGCTTTTGGTCAGAGAACGAAATTGCTGTCCGTACCCCATGCTTGGCAGGCAGGTGAATAAAAGCCCTGTGTGCAGTCGGTCACATTTGCTCTCCAGAAGGAGGGGAGGCCCCCCAACCCCTGTCTCCGTCCCCCGCCCCGTGCTTTGGAGCCCTGGGCGTGTGTTGGTTCATTGACAGTGTTTCTCTCTGGGCTGTCACCATTGATTGGAGGGGGGAGCTTCTGCTGCTGCTTTTAACAGCCCCCGTCCCCCCCCCCCCCCCCCACCCCCACCCCCCCCCCCCGTGCCTGCCTTGGGGCAAAACAGGGAAGCCAGAGGCCATCTTAATCTCCCCACGGGCCGGGAATGGCTCACAGTCTAAGATGTGAAAACAGTCTTCTGCTTGTTTCTTCCTCTTCCCTGTTAAATGGGAATGTCATCTCAGAACTGGACACGATAAAAGCACTTACCTTATAAAAATGATTGAGGGAATATCGTAGAACACTTAGCGCACAGCCTGGCGTATAATCGACTCTCTGTAAATAGCAGCAGCTGTAGTTACCACGTTGTGCTGGTTTTCTGCTTCTCACAAAATGAAAACATTTGGGGACCTGGTGAAATTCACTGGAGGGGAGCGTCATTCTGCCGCTGAACAAGCTCTTGTGTGCGTGAGTGCAGCGTGTGTACTTTCTACCAGTTGCAAGGAAAAGCCCCAGGGTCTGGAAGCTTTTGAGGGACATGAAGTCTTTAATCCAGACGATAACTCGGGGCCCCGAAACTGACTCCCTCATGACGCACAACTGTGCTGGGCCGTCCAGGGGCTGTGGGGCCAGACCCACGTGGGGTCCACTGTGAACGGGGCAGAGAGCGGCTTGCCGGGAGGCCACCACGCCTGCAGTCAGGGGCTCCGTGGGCTCCAGATGGACGCAGAGGTAGACATCCCCGTCTGCCTGTGTCCATCCGCACGCCCCCTGAGCCCCGCCACCTCTCAAGCAGGCCCAGGGCCGGCCTGGCCGGGGCCCTTGTTAGGGACGTGTGGGAGTGCAGGAATGAAGGACGATTAGATGGGTGCGTGTCTGTCCACTTGGGCTCAAGCTAGGGACTGACAGTGGCCCTTGTTAGGGTGAGGCGAGGGGGTGCAGGGGCACCTGAAAGGGCAGGAGGAGGGAGAGGAGACGCGGAGGCAGTCACCCTGACAGCCTCCTGCACCCCCCCGCCCCCGGGCCTGACCCTTTGTGGCAGCACTCAGGCCGCCCTGTTGGGGGCGCCTTCTTCCGGCTCCAGCCCCCGGGGGTGGGGGTGCTCTGCAGGTGGGCTCTCTGTGTCTGGTGAGTGAGCCCATCCCTCGTGGTCAGGGGGCATCCGCCCCAACACGAGCCTTGTGGGGCGGCTCTGAGACAGCTGTGGGGACCTTTCCAGAGTTCCTGGGACACTGGTGGTTCTGATTTACTGTTGTCCCAGAAGAGGGGTCAACAGATGTTCCAGGAGGGGCTTTGTGGTCCCTCGATCTTTCTTACAACTGTTCAACTCTGCGAGCCGTAGACAGCACACAGATGAATGAGACGCTCGTGTTCCAGTAAATATTTATTTACAAAAGCAGGAGGCGGGGTCAGATGGGACCAGGGGTCGTGCTTTGTTGGCCCCTCACCGAGAAGGACCCTCGTCATACTATGTGTCCTAGCTTTTGGTTCGGGAAAATGTGGTCGCTGCCCTTTATTCTAAACTAGGATCCCGGTTTTGTGGGGGGAAGTACCCACTTTTACCGCGGGGGCCGGCACCAGGCCTCCTGCCGACCTGTGTCCCCACCTTCTGAGAGGGCGGTTGAGCCTCGTGCCCCGGAGTGGGGTGTCCGCGTTCCCCGCTCCTGGCGGCCAGTAGGGCCGTCGTCTCCTGCTGCGGGACGGGGGCTCACAGGCTGTAAGGACAGTGTCCGCCAGCTGCTTCGGCCTCTCGGGGACACGGAGCGGTTCCTTTACACTTTTGCATGCCTGCCTGCGTTTTTTAGTTTAAGCAGATATTTAATGTTATTTTCATATCATTTGTTTTCTACTGTAAAAGTCGTGCATGTTCTTTGTAGAAAATTTTAGAAAAAAATGAAGGCTGAGACTGTTTGGATACCTGCATTTTTTTCACGTGGGAAACTTTTGGTAAACTTCCCTCTTTGTCCGTAAAAGCCCTTCCGTGTGGCATTTTCAGTGACCGCACAGCATCCCGTGTCACGGTTTTAGCATCTTGGTTTACGATCTTGTAGCCGAACTGCCACACGAATCCGTTTTGAAGGGGGTGCAACGTGCCGGGTTTTGGCAGGGTTCTTGTATAACTGCCAGGACGGGGTGGCCAGCGAGGAGAAGGGGGGGCACTTCCTGGTAGGCGTGCAGGTCTGGGGACTTCCTGAAGTGACTGGCAGCTGTGGGGACTGGGTGGCCCTAATGGCCTGGCCCCTGTTGAGAAGGCCGACTGTCCAGGCCTGGCCGCTGTTTTGCTCTGCCTCGTCCCTGGTTCACCTGCGTGGGTTCGGTTCCGGCACATCCGCTGTTTCGGAAGCGCCTGGCGAGAGACCCTGGGCGGCCCCACACCGGCCGGAGGCCCGGAGCCCCCGAGGTGTCCCGTACTGAGCACTGGCCTCTGGGGTGTGGCCGCAGACGCTCATGGATTTGGGCTCCCAAGTTTCGGTCTTCCCCTGCCTTGCACGTTCCTCAGGGTCCCTGTGGGGACAGTCACCTGGTGTTTCCCTTTTCTTAGAGTAAAAGAAAAAAGAACAATTTCAAGCACGTAAAAGAGCTTTTCAGGGCCCGTGCAGGCTAGAAATGGACAACGTTCGTGCCCAAAGTAGAGCTCGCTCTCGGCTGGGCCAGGGCAGAAGGTCACTGGTGCCCCCGCCCTGGGGCCTCCCGAAGAGGAGTGCGGGAAGTGACAGTCAGTGAGGGCTCTGTGGCTCATTGCCTCCAAGCTCCTCCTTTTCAGCTCCTTGAGGCAGCAACAGGAAAGGAAAGGGCAGGTGGAAGGTTTCCACTGAGGGGTGAGGCCAGACTTTGGGGGAGGGGCAGCAGGGAGAAACTTGCACGAAGGACCTGTTTTCCGCCTTCCCGCCTGGCCTTGGCGAGGGCCACCTGTGCCTCCTTTCCCCTCCAGAGCAGGGCTCCCGGGTAGGCGTCCAGCACCAGCAGCACCTGGGAGCCTGTGAGTAATGCAGGTCTCCAGGCCCACCCCAGACTTACAGGATCAGAAACAGGGGGCGGGCCCAGCTGTCTGTGCTTTAACAAGCCCCCGGGACGCTCCGATGCCCCTTGAAGCGTGAGGGCCCTGCCCCAGACCAGGCTTCTCAGGGACTGGTGATTCCGAATCTAGATTAAAGCTTCAGCACGTGTGAGCCAGTCCCACAAGTGGCAGCCTTGGAGGGACAGCTGAGGTCATTCTCGTTAACATATTTATTACCTGCCTACTCTGTGGAGCTCAGAGCTGCAGACCAGGAAAGCGGAAGACGGGGGTGGTCCTCGCCCTGCTCTGGCTGACAGCCCCTTAGGGGAGGGGACAGTCACTGCCACTAGGACTGATGGGGAAGGACGGAGGTGGAGGCAGGGGTGGGGGGCGGGAAGGGCACACTGGGGAGGGCGTCCTAGAAGAGGTGATGTTTGGGTTGAGTGCGGTAGGAAGAAAGTTCCATCGCATCCCATGCTGAGGCCAGCGGGAGAACTGGGTTGACCCCATTGGGTCAGTGAGTGGAGGGAACAAGGCAAGAGAAGCTGGGGTTGTGGGGGTGGGAGCTGGCAGGGACTAGGGCAGTGGGGCCAGCTGGGCACGGGGAGGGGGGGCAGTTGCCCCGGGGGAAGCGGACAGGGAGGTGGGAGGGGTGAGGATGGTAGGAGACAAGTGTGGGGGTGGGCAAATTCCTGCGGATGGGCAGCCCGGCGGCGGGGGTGGGGTGGGGGGGAGCCCAGATTTGGATGTGCTGGGCTTCATCTCCGGGGACATGGGGGTGACAGGGTGACATCTGAGGCAGACAGTTGGACCCGCTTCACACGTACTCCCCAAGACAGAGCGCTTTCTGTGCAGCTTACTTTGGGGTCCACGTACCAGCCACCCCGAGGCTTCGGGACAGCTCAGGGCGGTTTGAGGCCAGCGGGGGTGTGTGCCGCTCACGCCACGCTTTAGAGCCCCGAAGGGGTCCGGCACTGGCTTGGGGAGCCCCCACCCTGTCTCCGGCCCGCTGTCCCCTCGAGAGGAGAGACGAGTGACAGATGGCGAGTTCTGGCTCCGAGAGGGGGCTTGGGGTGTGTACGAGACCCTCCCGACAGTACATCCCCGCGTGCAGGTCCCGCGTGGAAACGTCCCTTCGTCTGCTTTACGGCTGTCGGGATCGCCTGTTCGATTCACCTTTTCCCCTGCTGGCGCATCTTGTTCTGTCTGGCCAGGTAGGCATCGCCTTGTGGTGTTCTTTAGTTTTGGAGGCTGGATTCGAGGGTCCCCACTCCCTGGCAATTCCCGGCGAACGTGTGGGAACACCCGAGGCTGTTCTCCACCGTGAATGAGCGAGTGTCCCAAAAGCCGCGGGGGAAGGTCAGAGGGTGAAGGGTCGGTAGGAGAATTCTCGGAGCTTGAGGGCCCCAGGTTCAGGGAAACTGCCTGTGTTTCTTCAGCCTCTGTCCCTGGGGGTGCTGAGCTGCGTCTATTCGTGTTCCTTCTCTCTTTAGATAATAGTCTATTTACTTCCTGTAATTTGCTAAATTAGTTTAGCACGTGGGGACCAGAAAAGGGTCTCCTACTGAAGAGGGATGAATTAGCAAGTGTCAGCGGCCGTGGCGGAGCTGGGACCCCGTGTCCCTGCTCCTAGGACCGTCTCTGCTGGTCAGCGGCCTCCTCCGCGCCCGACCCTCGTGTGTCAGCCTCAGTTGGTCTCTGTGCCCCTCATGGGAGTGCCTGCACGGCACCTGGCTGTAAGCGCCCGGGGCAGGGCAGGCTCACCTGGGGCCTGCAGGGACTAGCCCAGAGCGCTGGGAGCACACCTTCCTGAACGTGCGATGGAGAACTAAATGCCTTTTTGTTCTGGCGCTGGTCCCTAGCGGGCACCCCGAAGGGGAGTGCCGCCCCGCCCCGCCACTGCTGCCTCCGTCTGCCCACCCGGCACTTTGGCTGCCCCTTCCTCGGGGGAGAGGCCCTCTGGGGCACCTGCCAGGTAGGCAGAGAGCCGGCCGCTCCTTGCTACGTCCCTTCTGGGCGAAGTCAGAAACCCCTCTGGAGCCTGGTGGGCTGAGGGCTCCCGTACTTGCAGATGGAATCCTGGTGCAGATGAGGCCTTAATTGGTGTATTAAACATGTTTGGCGGCTTTTGCTTTTATTTACGATCGTGATGAAAACGCCTTCTGGTGTAGCTGGTTCTTGTGCTGGTTCTTGAGGTTGGGTGGGGGGGAGATTGCAGCACATTCCGGGTCCCTGAATTCTGAGTCACGTTGGGATTCTGGTGCCTGAGATCCATGAGACCCACTTTTTAAAAACCAGAAGGTGAGAAAAGTTCTGGAAAGATCGTTCTTTTTCCTCACTGCCCGTGGAGAGTAGACACTGCAAAGCTTCCGTGGTGTGGAGTAGGGTGTGACCGGCTCACTTTGGGAGCGGCGGGAGGGTGGGGGTTGGGGGCAGCCCCTGCATGTTAAGTAAATATATTTGTCAGAGCAGCCGCGGGCCTGGGCTGCGTGTTTGAAATCCGCATCCACTTGTGCATCTGCTCACAGATGAGCGTGTGGACTTGAGAAAAGCAGGCTTTGCACCACGGCGAGCAGGAAGCTTGTGTCTCTGTGGTGGTATCTCCACCCCGATGGGGCCTGCTGGCCAGGTGCACGCACCTGGCACCCATCGGGACCGCCCTGGGGACGAGGGCGCTGCCGTTTGCACCGGGAGAAGGCACAGCCAGTCCTTTCTAATGTGTACTGTTCCTAGATGACTTTGTTTTCCTTTTTTGAAGGTAGGTTGTGTGGGACTAATAATGTTAGGAAAATACTGGAAGAGACCCTGGTTACTTACTCCTACCTCCCAAAGGCGGGAATTTAAACATTTTTGGTCAATTTATGTAACATTTTTTCCTTAGGAATTGTTTTTAATGCGTCATTGTGCAGTCGGTGCAGTCCTGGCCCTTTGGGGGGGCCGTGAGGACCGGGCTCCAGGGGACCCCAGGCCTGTGTCTGCAGCGCGCAAGGCTGGACGTGGCCTTTCCAGTTTGAGCCTCCGTCGGTGCGGTGGGCCAGTCAGCCAGCGCAGGGCAGACCTGCCCCCTATCACTTCTCAGCTCTGCTCCAGAGAAGCTGTCGTTCGTGCTTATGACTTGGATGAATCAGGCGGAAGTAATTTTCAGCCTGGAAATGAAGTCTGAATTAAATAGGTCTTAGGAGGGTCTGTGGAAGATACGGTATCAGCAGACAAGGTGAGGTTTTGGAATCATCGAGTCTCTGTCGTGGGAGGCTCTGCTTTGGTTATCTGGAGGTGAGCGAGGTGTAGGCCTGTTTGGGGTGCCCTTGGGGCAGTGGGGTACGGTGGATTCCCTGGGGACACCCGCAGGGGTCCTTCTGAACAGATGTGGCTCGGGCCTGGCCTCCATCCACCATTATGGGTCCCTAACTCTCCTTCGGAAACTTTTCCTCTCACTGGGGGCTCCCCCATACGGGATGGTGACTCAGGTGTGGCCGTGTGTGTCGGGGCTGGGCCAGGGGGCTGGCAGTTTGAGAGCCAGCACCGGCCACGTGAGCTCTCCCCACGCCTGGACATTTGGTCTGTGGGACTCACCCTTGTTTGTTCCCATAAAGAGCAGGATCCCACCAGAGCCGGGGGTGTGAAATGGTGGCAGATGATGGGCCCGGCTAGCCCCTCCCCTTTGTCTCTCTCAAGGGTGTGGTCACCTTCCAGAAACCTCCTTGTCTTTGATGAGGGTGTAGGCAGCCCATTTGTGTTGGAGCAGGGCCCTGTCCCTGAGAGGGTGCCTTGGAGCCAGCAGGGCGGCTGTTTGGGGAGGCGGTGTGGGTGTGGTGGCACAGAGCAGAGGAGGGCCAGGGTCGGACTCCAGGGCCACCACTCGGGACACCATGCAGGGTAGTTAACTTCCCTGGCTTTGGTTTTCTCCTCTGTGAAATAGGCAGTAATGCGTGTGTCACCGGGTTGTTGACAAAGAATTGGAAGAGACCGAGTGTGGAGAGCCCCCGGCCCGGTGCCTGGCGGCTGCTGTCCGTGAAGGTGGCAGGAGGGCAGGCGTGGTAGCAGGGCAGCTCCGCGGTCCAGGCTCCTGTGCGTTCGTGGGTTCCTCTGGCGGTCACTGCGGTTCCCCTTCCAGATACACGTAGCCGTAGCCTTCCCACGCTCAGGGGAAGGCGCGTCCCTGCGGAACTCCCCGCGGGGGTGGGGGGCAGCCAGCCGCCAGGTCCCAGAGCCGTGGCCGACTCCCTGGTGGGTGCTCTCACCCGACCTTCCCTGTCCGTGCTCTCCTGTGAGAGCCCGTGGGCGTCTGTCCACGCTTCCCTGGGAGAGCCCGCGGGCGTCTGTGCGCCCGGCCCCCGCGTACCGGTGCGTCTGGCCCTTCCCAGCTCCTCGTGTTTGTTCGAGCAGGGCCCCCTGGCCTCTCCTCTCCCGGTTCCCATCTTCTCTCCGAGACTCCTTGCCGGTGCCAGCTCCTCCTGGCCGGGCCAGAGTGCTCCTCGGTTGCTTGTCTGAGGCCCCCTGCTGCCCCTTTCCTCTTGGTGGCTCTTCCTCAGCCCCAGTGTGTTACCAAGACCCTCTCCTACGCACCCCCCCCCCCCCCGCCCCGGCACGCAGCCCCTCCAGGCTTTAAGAAGTACTCGGGTGATTGAGAGCATGTGCCCCTTGTGAAGCACCACCGGGGACGGGGACCCTGACCAGCATTAAACACGTTTTACACTGTGTCCGAGTGGAGAAAGGAGAGTAGTGCGGGCCCACATGAGGGGGCCGTGTCACACGGGAGTCCCGCCCACAGTGCGCTTTACTGGCTGTGCCCTGCTTCTCAGGGTCCCCTGGATGGACCGCCCTGGGGCCTGGACCTCAGGCCGTGGCTTGGTGAAGAGTCCAGGCTGAGGGTGGGGAGGGGGCAGCCCCTGAGGGGCTTGGGTCGGGCGCCCCGGGCCCTACGGGGAGGCGCTTTGGGGGCGGACGCTGCCTCCCCAGCCTCGTGTGGGTCCAGAGGAGCCGAGCACTGGACTGAATCTGTGTGTCCGGCTTCAAGTCCCAATGGTGGCCACTCGGTGGGGCAAGTCACTTGGCTCCTTCGTGCCTTCTGCGTCTCACGGGGTGGCTGTGGGGTCCCAGCCCCGCCTCCACAGAGCCTTTCACTCTGCCCAGGGCCGGGCCAGTGCGGGGTCGGGGGTCACCCAGAGCCGGCCTCGAGCCCCGGCCCTCGCTCGCTCTCTCCCCTCCGGCAGCCTGGATCGGGGGTGGGGGTGGAGTGTCACGTGCAAGAACCAAACCCCCCGTGGCCTCTGCCAGAGTGCGGGGTGGAGTTGCCCTGTGGGAGGGTGACCCTGGGGGCAGTGTGGAGCACCCCCCGACCGGCCCGCTCTCTTCCAGCCCTGAGGATGACTGCCGTGTTGGGGGACGCCATCATGCTGGTCAGAGGCCTTGCCAAGCTGGCCCAGGCGGCCGTGGAAACCCACCTACCTGCAGCACCTGGGCCTCGGCGGGGAGCTGGTCCTGGCGGCCAGGGCCCTGCAGTCCACTGCCGCGGAGCAGATCGGCCTGGTCCTGGGCAAGGTGCAGGTAAGGGGGGGGGCTGGGGGGTTGGGGTGGCTGGGAGCTCTCAGGGAGATGGGGGGGGTGGCGGGTGTGGCCAGCTCAGGTGACCGGCTGCCCTTCCGGGTGTGGTGGGGGCTCCTGCGTGACTCATGCCCCCAGGTGGTTGCAGCTCAGGAAGCTTCACGGAGAGGGGAGAGCACCCGGGGACGGTGGCCCGCACACTCTAGTCAGACCCTGATTCACCGGCCCGCAGGCCCAGGCCCGTCCTGATGGGGCGCTAGTGCCCGCCCCACCCCTCCCCCCCCCCCCCCCCCCCGCCCCAGGCCTGCGTTCAGTTCCTGGGCTCCCGGACACGCTGGGCAGAGGCCTTTTTAATTTTGGAAATTAGAAAAGTCACAAAGTGATTTCTTAAGGGAGGCAGTTTATGAGACCAAGCACCCTCTCCTGGTTTACCCGACTTTCGTTAGTGCTTTTTTGGTGGGTCGGTTCTGGTGAAGAAGTGGGGGGAGCTGTGTGTCGTGCCGCAGTGTTGAGCTGTCACGTGGCTCCTCCCACCGCGCCAGCCGGGCCACAGCAGGGCCACAGCCGGGCCGGGCTTCCCTCCTCCATGTGCCGGGGGCCCGCTCCGTCCCAGGTGCCAGCGGGCACAGCCCACCCCCCTCCTCCTCACCGTCCTGCCGTCCCGTGTGCCCAGCCCAGAGACCTTTCTCGTGCAGGGGCACAGGCAAAACCGCGTGTGGGACAGGCGACCGTCCCCAGGGTTTGCGGCCGCAGAGCGCTGTCCACCGGGCCGGCACCTTGCAGGGCACCTAGACGTTCCTGGCGCCCGAGCGGATGGGGAGGCGGGTGTGTACGGCCGTGTGGGCCTGGAGTTGGGCTGCAGAGGGGGCGCCCTGCCACCTCCGTCCGTCCGTCTCTGTCGCGTGGTTGTCTGGCCTTGTGGACAAAGGCCACTGCTGCTCCAAGCTGTGAGGCTGTCACAGCCCCCAGGGCTTTGGTCGGGACTTTAGGATTCCCAGCCTCCAGCGGCATCCCTGGGGGTGGGGTGGGGGAGGTGTGGCGGTCCCACCACAGAGGGGACACCGAGCGAGGTGATGGCCCTCAGCGTGCTCCTGGTCTTTCCCGAAAACTCAGATGTCGGTGTCCCCTTGCCTCCGGGGGGCTGGCGGGCCGGGTAATCCAGAAATGCCTGACCCTCTAGTCCTTCAAGGGAATTGTTACCTTACTCGCTGAGCAGACACTCGGGGGAGAGTTACGGCACTTACGGCAGGAGGATGCCCCACTGCCGTGGCTCCCGTGAGCCTGCCCCGCCCCCTCCCCACCGGGCTTGCCCAGCACTGACAAGTGCTGTCTGGCGGTGGCAGGGTGGCCAGCGGGGCCAGCGATCCCCGCTCTGCCACAGGCCGGTCGCCGGGCCTTTACCAGATCAGTTCCGTTCTCCCGGCCTCAGTTTCCCATTTATGAAATGAGAGCGACGGCGTGATGGCCGGTCTCTCTCCTTCCCCGAGGGCACGGCTTCCGTCCTCAGACCCCTCTGTGTCCCGCAGGCTGAGGTGCAGCTTGGCGGCACCTGCAGGCACCCTGTGCGCCCCACATCCACCTCTGCGGCCTTGGGGCATCCCTCCGCGCCGTCCCCCAGGAGCCCGTGCTGTTCCCCGGCCTGTGGCCCACACAGCTCTGTGACTGTGCGCAGCCCTGTTTCCAGATGAGCAAGTAGCAGGGAGGGGTCAGGAGGCCTTCCAGGTCACTCAGGGTTCTGACGTAGGAAGAACCTGGGCCCGCAGCGTAGTCTCTGTGACCGCTGCGGGGGAAAACGTGGCGCCTCCCTCCTTGCCTGCCCTGGACCCGCAGCTCCTGGGGACAGCGGCCAGCGCTGTCCTGGGGACAGAGGCCAAGAGCCTCTTAGAGGAACGGCCAGGCCGACTTGTGATGGCCGCGTCTGCGGCGAGATGCTGGCCGGGGTGTGGCGGGTGGACGCCGTCCTTGCACGGCCCTCGCCAGTCTTTGGTTGGCCTTTTACTTCTCAGAGCTCTCCCCGTCCGCTGGCCTGGCCCACTCCCCAGAGCCCTGGGAGCCCCTCCTTAGCCCTGATTTACAGGCAAGGTGCCCGGCAGGTGCTGGGTGGCTGTGTGCCCACTCCCTGCCCCCCCAGGTCCGCGGAGCGGAGCCTGTGTCTCCGGGCTTCCGGGCCAGGGAGGCTCGCCCCTGTGGAGCCGGCTGAGGCTGCTTCCCGGAGCGCACTGTCCTGTGCGGGGGTGACACAGGGGAGCCTTGGGCTGGCCTCCTCCTCTCACTCCGCTTTTGTTTCCTGCAGGGTCAGGATCGGCGTGAAGAGCCATATGCCGAGGGCTTCGATGACCTGGAAGCAGAGTTCTCTGGGCCTCAGACTGCAGGGGCCCCCACGGATTTCTCTGCGGCCTCCTCCCCTGACCGGTCGCCGCCTCCACCCTGGGACCAGGCCAGCAGTGAGGGCCCAGCTCCTGCCTACGTTGCCAGCGGACCCTTTAGGGAAGCCGGGCTCCCGGGCCAGGTTGCCTCCCCTCTGGGCACAGTGACCGGGAGGCTCTTTGGAGACCCCAGAGACCCACTCTCTGCCACAGGCCTTCGGCGAAGGTTCTTCCACCAGGACCAGTCCCCCATGGGGGGCCTTACCGCCGAGGACATTGAGAAGGCCCGGCAGGCCAAGGCTCGCCCCGAGAGCAAGCCCCACAAGCAGATGGTGCGTCCCGGAGGGGCCCTCGGATGGGGCTGGGGCGGCTGCCGTCCACGGTGGTGCCGGCGGCGGGCCCTCCTCCGGGGACACCCCTGGATGTCGTGCTCTGGAGTCTCCAGGAGCACAGAGGCCCCCTCTTGGTGGAGCGGCTGCCTTCGGGGGTGGAGGGGGTCTGGTGGGGGGCAGCGTGAAGCCCCGAAGGGGGTCCTGTCCCCGATCGCCAGTTCCGTGAGGTCTCTCTCCTTGCTCCCTCTAGCTCAGCGAGCGGGCTCGGGAGCGGAAGGTGCCAGTTACACGGATCGGGCGGCTGGCCAACTTTGGAGGTAAGGTGGCCGTGTGCCCCGTGCCACCTCACCTGCCCTGGCGTGCCAGCCCCGGCTGAGCGGGGCCACCGCGGGGCCTGCGTGGAGGAGGAGGACGGTGGGGGCCACAGGGGTCCCGGGGAGGGCGTCGGCTCCTGCATTAGCTGCTCCTGGCCCTTTCCCTCGGGGGATGACCCAGTGACTGGATTCCTCCTGCCCCCGCTGTGCCATGAGCTGCTCGGGCCACGCCTGGGGACGGTATCTGCCGCATCTGCCACTCAGCCCCTCCACAAGTGGGGGCGGGGGGGGGGTGCGGCTGGCGAGGAGAGGTTCCTCACGGGGCTGGTTAGTCCCGGCAGAGTGGTGTTTGCCCTGACCCGCCGTGCCTGCGGGTGTCGCGGGTGCTGTCGTGAGGCCTGTGGAGCCGGGAGCTCTGAGAGTAGTATTGCATCGGGTACACCTGCGCCGAGGGGACGGCCTTTCAGTGAAAGGTTATGGCGCTTGCACCTGCTCTGTGACCCCGTGCTGTCATCTCCAGTACTTCCTTCCTGACCCGGATGAGGGCTCGCTGCCGTGTGTCTGAGCCGTGCCCCGCTCGCTCCGTGCTTTGCTGGGCTTCTGGGTCTCCCTCCCGAGACTGTCCATCATCCACGCTGTTCTGTCTCTGCTGCCTCTTGTCCCGGAGATGCTGTCCTAGTTCTCCCTCGGGGTTGGCTCCGTGCTCCTGGAGGTGGACCCGCGTGTGGGCTCTCACACTGGCTGGCTGTCTTCCGAACGCGCAGAGCCCGCCGCCTTCACTGGATGGAAGTTTCTCCGCGGAAGCTTTCCTTCCATCGTTGCTGTCTTAAAATTTGGCATTTGCTGCTCCTTAGCTGCTCGGGGATCTGGCAGAGTATCGTCTGACTTTCAGGACAGAGTTATTGCTTTATTTCCTTTCGTGGGTTTGCGTTCAACCGGTGTTTCACGGAGCATGTGACTTCTGGGGGGCCGCTACCAGGGTGAGTTTGGGAGTCCCTGCCCTGGGGGCCTCCGGCGGTCCTTATTCCGCTGGAGACCCGGTGCGGCCCCTGTGTTGTAAGAGGCTGTTAGTCGGGGCGGGGCGGGCAGTGTTTGTTCCTACCGAAGTATTAAATGGGGCCCCTCGTCTCTCCCCACGAGTCTGAGGCCCGATCTGTCCCTGGTCGCTCTGTAGTCTTTCTCTCGAGCCCCCTTCCTGCCGCTCCAGATGGGGCTCGCCACAGAGGCTTCCTTTGACTGATGGGTTTTAGAGATGTGTGATCCTCTCGTGGGAGTCTTTGGGGGTGAGGGTAGTAGAGGGTCTGTTCGGGGAAAAGTGGTCAGAGTGAAGGGTGTGGCGGTAATATAGAATGTGATAGAAGGCCATGAATGCCTGGTGAAAGAGGTCGAAGCCAGGCCCTCCTGGGTGGAGGGCAGAGAAGCAGCCTCGGTAAGACCGGCTGTGAGGCTCCCCTTGGGTGGGGGGCGGGTGGCCAGAGGCAGCCTGGGTTGAGGTGAGGTGAGGTTCAGGTCTCGGAAGGTGCTTTGTGCCATCAGAAGCCCCCGGAGCCCTCACTGACAGCCGCCGGGATCTGGAGCCGTCCTGGGTGTCCGAGCGCCAGAGGTTGGCCCACGGCTGTGATTCAGGGGGGCCCGTGTTGTTGCCCAGCACTCGGCAGCTCATGTTTTGGGCTTCGAGGGGGTAGGATGACAGCAGAGAGGGGCCGGGTCTGGGAGGAACGTGCCGTTCTGGCTCCAGAGGTGACTTCTGGGCCTCCTCCCTCCCCGGGACGCGTTCACGCTGTGCGTTTCGACCCTTCAGTGGGCGTGACGTGAACTTCGTGGGTCAGGCCCAACATTTGAAAAACAAGTAGAATGGAATTGAATAGAAGAGCGTCAGAATTAATGGCAGAGATTCTCAGAACCGTACGCGTTGCAAAAAGCCATTTTGTCCAGAGGTACAAGCATCCTATTTGTGTGTGTTCCTCACTGGGTTGTGAGGTGTGTGGTTTCCTGATGGGTCATTGTCTGCCCAGATGGAAGTAACACTCCTCTTCTTTGTTTCTCTAGAAAGCACTTCCAACCTTCTTCCCCTCATGGGGCGACAGGTGGACCGACAGGTGTGGGAATGTTTTACAAGGGGACATGAAGGAAGGGGACTCCTATAGACCAGAAGGTCGGGTGCTCAGCTAGTGGAGGTGGAGGGCAGGGGCTGTGCCAGCCGTTCCGATGCCGAGATGGGGTGGGCGTCCTGGGTCCAGGCCGGCTCTGGGGTATCATGGCTAAGATGTGGGCAGTAGGTCCTGGTAAAGAGTGATGATGGGAAAGATGGGTTCAGATACCGAATTTGGGGTCAGAACTGGGCTTTATGCCATTGTAATATCTGGGTTATAGTTCCAGCCCTGCTTCCTTGTGACCTAGGTTTTCCCTTCTATAAACTCGGGTTTTTTGTTTTCGTTTTTGTTTTTGTTTTTTTTAAGGAGGGGGATAGAAGAGGAGGTAGGGTAGGAGTCAAGTTTTTAGGAGAGGAGATCTGACCCAAAATAGTAAATAGGGGAAGGGGAACAGGAGAAAGCGTGGCTCAAGACCTCCCACACTTCAAGAGGGGTCACCAAGCTATGTTCCAGATTCTTTTCCTGGTGCAGAACATTTGTCAGAGATGCTGTGGCTATTTTTATCTGTACAAAAAGTTTGTCAACAATAAAACCCCAAGAGAACATGGAGAAGGCAAACATTATATATACACAAACCAGGCCACCTAGAGATCACCCAGTCAGCTTTTCGTGAAGTCCTACAAAGACGGGAACTGGGGGTGGGGGGCAGCGATTGGGGAGACAGGAGCCCAGGATCAGACACACATCACCCCCCTCCCCATGCGTTCTGCTGCATTTGCCCCGTCCCAGCTCAGTGGGGTAGGTTTGTGGTGATCTCACGGCTTGTAAGTGAAACCTTCTCTTCTCCTTTAGCTCCCATGGCCCCGGGCAGTGCTGCCGCAGGGCAAAGTGCCAGCTCTGGGCACCACAAGGGAGCCGTGGCTCATGGTCTCTCTGGAAGCCAATGAGAAAAGCCCAGAATTTATAAAGGTTAGGAAATTTAGCCTTTGCTTCATGTACCCATTCCTGGGCGGCTCAAGATGGGTCCAGAGGGGGTGTTCTCAAACCTAGCCTTACCAACTCATGTTGTAAAAGTTTATTTTTGAGATAGCGTGAGCAGGGGAGGGGCAGAGAGAGGGGGACAGAGCGTCCGAAGCAGGCTCTGTGCTGACAGCAGAGAGCCCGATGCGGGGCTTGAACTCACAAACTGCGAGATCATGACCTGAGCTGAGGTCAGATACTCAACTAACCGAGCCCCCCAGGTGCCCCAACAACTCATCTTTTTAAACACACACCCACCCCTGCTGTGCGTGGGAGGCTCAGCCCAACCCACCGAAGGATCCATCTGGCATGTAAAGTGAGTCCCCTGCCCCGGGATTAGAAGCCTGAGCAGGAGTCCTTTATCACACATGTGGGCTAATTTGGTGTCAGCTGGTGTGGCCTCGCTAACCTTCTGGTACTGCCCTTTCCTGTTCAGACCCAGTTTCCAATCATCCGCTAGAAAGAGATCAAGTCATGGGGCCACAGAGTGAAATCCGAGTCTCCCCCGGAGCAGGGAAGGCGCAGGGGCTCCGGGAGGATCCTGGGGCAGAGACGCTGGCTCCAGTTGGCAAAACCGAGGTGGTTCATGGGCTACGCCCTTGAAACGGTGGTTCTCCCTGGTGATAAAGCAAAGTGTTCCTGCTGGGCAGACCCGGAGCTGTCCCCCACTCGCCCTTGACATTGCTCAGAACGCAGTGCAGAAAGGAGGCCCTCAGGGTAAAATGCACAAGAATATGACACCAGAATATCAATATCACGAGACGTTAAAATGCACAGGACCCGTCATCAGCACGCCGCTGGTGCAGCTGGCATCCAGGAGGAAGGGGGCCCATCGTGCCGTCTTCCAAGGGAGCAAACAGATCAAGCTCCAGCGGCCCAGAAGGGGGAGGGAGTCAGCTTAGGAGCCAGAGGAGACCAGATGTGGAGAGGCCCTGCCTCATACCCAATCCCCACCCCCCCCACCCCCCCCACCCCCCCCAGAGTGTGGTGGCTCATGGGTTGGGCCCCTGAGTCTGGTCTCACGCCTGATGTTTAACTGTGGCCTGGGAAAACTTGCTGTATCTCTTTTGAACGGGGAACAGCTCCTGTCCTGGCCGCTTCCATAAACTGGAGGTCTGGGGGTAGAGACGCAGGGGGCACACGGGGAGCGATCCCCCCTCCCCACCCCACCCCACCCTGGACCCTCACGAGCGCGTGGACAGCCTGGGTGGGGTTCATTTGCCTCCCCTTCCCTCCCCGACCCTGCCAGGAGGGAGGAGGGAGTGGTGGCCCCCCACCCACCCTGCCCCCACTTCCTCCACTCTGCCCGCTGCCACCCACTCCTCGGAACTTGGGGGTCACAGAAGGCTCGCCCTCCCCCCCTGTGGCTCCGACCTGGGAGCCGGGCAGGGCCGTGGGCCTCTTCTTCCTCCTCCCAAAAGGAGGCTGGCTGTCCCTGTGAGCCGGGGGCCTGTGGGGCCTTCAGGGGACACCAGGCTGCCACGTGGCTGATGCCCCGGCAGGAGCCTCTCTTCCTGGGCACGGGGGTCGCCCGCCTCCACGTGTTCTTTCCTCTGGGCGCCGCTCGCTGCCGCGCGGGACACACCGCTGGGGTCGGTGACCTGGACGGGATCCGGGCCCAGGGCGGAGTTCTCCAAGGTGAACGCCGCCGCCTCCCCCTCCTCCGGAGGCCCCTGGGTGTGTGGCCTGCCCTGCTGCACAGACACGTGCAGGGTTGGGGGCCGTGGGGCGGGGCCACGGACCGGAATCCGAACCCAGGTGTGTGTGAACGACTTACACAGAGACGCCGCCCCTGCGCTGGTGTAGCCGAGGCTCCCCCGCCGCCGCCTCCGCCCGGCCACCTGCGCGCCGCTCTCCTGACGCGGAGCCCCTGGTGGTCGGCTGGGGCCCGACCTCGTGGGGTGCCTGCCGGCCGCAGAGGAGTCCGGGGGGCCCCGCGAAGTAGGGGCCTGGCGATGACTGGGGTGGGGACGCTTCCATCTGCGGCTCGGCGTGCCGGTCAGTGTTGGGGATTCTGGTCATTTCTTCGGGCACTGCTTCGGCCCCGTTTCCGCCCTTGCTCCCCTCCTGGGGGCTCTCGTCACATGCGTGTTGGGTGTGTCAGGCTTCGCCACGCATGGCTCTTGCACTCTGTCCCGTCCTTCCCACCGTCTCCTTTCCAGTTTGGGCTCGAGGGGACTTGTCTTCCGGTCCCCGCCGCGGCCGTCGGGTGAGTGGGACGGAAGATCGGAGCAGACGGAGCAGGTGCCGAGGAGCTGATCCCGGCCGCCCGGCCGAACGCTTCACGGTGTCGTGGCGGCCGCGGGCCTTGCCAGGACCTCCCAGGCGCCGCCAGGCAGAGGCGGGGAGGGCACCGAGGTGACAGGACACTCGGAGGGGACAAAACGCGAAGCAGCAGGAAGAAATAAGGGGGACGTGGGGAGGCGATTGTGAAATAGGGTCTAGAAAACAGATGTGAGGACAAGACAGTGGGGCAGGAGCCAGGAGTAGCCGGAAGGGACCCTGGGGAAGCCTTCCATTTTTAGAAGGTAAAAGGTTAAGGAACTGCGAGTCCCAGATAAATACTTGCTTTAAAGAACAGTTCGCGAGGCTTCATCGGGTTTGTTAAGACAAAGGTAATGGGCGCCCACTTGGCTCGGTCGGTGGAGGTGACTCCTGAACTCGGGGTCGTGAGTTCGACCCCCACATTGGGTGCAGAGGAAAAAAAAAAAGTCTTGAGGTACGGAAAAGGGTCGAGGGCACCGTGGGACTCGTGTGTCCGTTTGTCCCTCGTGCTTCAGTTGCCACGTGATTCCCCTTGTCCACACGTGTTTCTGCTATTGGTTGCAGGACTCTCTTGCCGTTAGAACACTGGGCCGCGTGTCAGTCAGAAAACAACATACTGAAAAAAGAGAGGTGCGGCCACGAGAGAGTGTCCTGTCTGTTGGACGAGAAGGTCGCTCGGGCAGAAGAGCGAAGCGACGGCTGCTATGGTTCTGACACATGGGGACGCGGGCCCGGCGCGCTCTGGAGAGCGAGCTCCTGTGTCCCCTCCTGCTGGTGAACAAACACACGTTGCGGGAACGGGCATATTTGGTTGTTTTCTGATTTTGTTAAGTAAGCACGTTTAAAACAAAAGACCCTCCCACCAACTGTTTTCACTTTATTTATCTTTTTTTAAAGGAGATTTTAATAATGTACAAAGGACATGCTCCCAAGAGGAAGGGGAGAAGGCAGAGGGACAAGTTTGGTGATAGACGGGGGGGGGGGGGGGGGGGGTCCCGTGGCCTGGGCCAGGAGCCAGAACCTGGCCGCAGTGGCGATGCCATGGGCCCTGTGGCAGGGGTGGGGGTCAGGGGATGGGACGGTGGGGTGGGGGCTTTGGGCCTTATGCGGCAGCCCTGCGTGCCTGGCCCCCTGGCGCGATGCGCCCGGCTCACCTGTCTGAAGTTGGGGCCTCCCCTGACAAACCTCCATTGACGGGGCACTCGATGGTGACTGAGGTCGTGGAGGTCTGGTCCCGGGGCCAGTGGGCCGCGTGCAAGGCTGACTTTGCTCGTGGGGGGCGGGGCACGTGGTGACGCCAGCTTGGCCGCCCGAGTCCTGGGAGCACATTCCTGCTTGTCCTCTGAAGCCGGCGCCCATCTGGTGCCCACTCAGCGGGGGTTATGGGCCGTGGTTTCTGCTTTTCGGGAGGTGCGTTACCAGGGGTGCGTGTGTCTGTCTTGCCCCTCAGGAGCTCTGTGAGGACGGTGAGGGCACTTACTGTCATCTCCAGTTCTGATGACAAGTGGGGCCACAGCGCCTGGGTCCCCGGGGCCACGTGCGCATTCGTGACGTTGCAGGGACCTGAGCAGGGGAGGCCCCGCTGCGCACACGGCGATCTGAGCCCGGGGACCTGTGACCAGCCCCTGTGTCCACGGCCGGGCCGGTGCTGGGCATGGGGGGGAGGCAGCTCCTGACAGCCTGGGGGCACCCTGTCCAGGGGACTCCGCTCCTCCCTGCCGCCCACCCCGGGCCAGGCAGGGTGGAGGGCGCAAGTGATGGCGGAGAGGGCGGCCGGGACTCCCCAGGGTTCAGGGTCCCCTCGGAGCCCCTGCCTCCTCCACGCGTAGCTTTGTCTTCTAAGATCAGAAGGACCGTTAGGGTTACAAAAGCGAGGCTCAGAGCAGCCCGGCACACGGTCTGTTGTCCGCAGACCCCTCTGCCCACGGCCCCTGCGCAGGAACCCCTGCGAGCCGGCTCTGTGAACACACCCGGGGCTGCTGGGGGGTGAAGCCAGAGCCCCAAGGAACGTTTGCTTCCTCTTCCTGCTCGGGGCACCCTCACCAGGCTGTTGGCCGGAGGGTGTTTTGTTTTTCCTTTTCTTAACCTCTGATGGCTGGACAGCGGCCCGGTGGCCGCGATGACCTCCGGAGGGACCTGGCGGGGACAGGCCCGGACTGGGGGCCTGGGAAGCCGGCCCAGCGCTCTCCCGTCTCTGGGGAGGACCCTGCCGTCCTCCCCCGCGCTTGACGGCAGAACCTCTGTTCACGACAGAACCACTAGCAACTGTCTCGGAAGGCCTGGCGCCTGCTCGCAGGCGAGGACGGAGGCCCCTGTCGCCAATGCGGGGCTGAGAGCAGTTCCGCAGCTGCCTGTGGCCGTGTGGGCTGGAGCACGGCGGGGGGGGGGGGGGGGGGTAGTGCGGACTGAGGTCAGGGGTGACGCAGGCTGTGAGCTGGCTTAGCGGGGCTCCAGGCGTCGGAGGTGGAGGGGCTGTCCTCCCCCGTTTGCCTCCGCCCGGTTCTGGGGGAAGGAAGAGCCTGGCCAGCCTTGTGCCTCCCGGTCGGTGCGACTCCGGGCATCGCCTGAGCCCGTGTGGGGGTGCGGGGGGGCCGGTTTATTCTTGGTTCGCTGGAGCAGGAGCTCCTGAGGCCAAGGTCAGGGCCGTGGCAGCACCTCCGGCCGGCGCGGGGCAAGTCTAAGGCCGTCTTTGTGGAACGTGCTCTGGCCCTGCCCGGGGGTGGAGAGATGGCCGCCAAGAGTTTGACCGGGTGTGGGCGAGGGGGGGGCACCCCTGCAAGCACCGGCCAGGCTGGTTAACCTTTGAAGACATCTGCCTCTTTTGTGGGCTTGACTTTGGACTTGATCTCGGCAGAGAAAAATCTAGATGCAGAGAGACCTTGGTGAAAGTCACTATAGTTTGAAGGTTAACCTTGCTTGTTATCGCTTCCTTTGCGGAGTCAGATAATGTGTTGGGAGGGGTGAGGTGGGCGGGCAGCAGGAGAGTTAATGTTTAATTGGCACCCTGGCTGCCCTCGGCTCTGTGCCCAGTGCCGTCCGGAGCTGGTTGGCGGGAAAACGGGCCCTAGCGCCCGTGTCCTGGCACCAGGACATCCTGAGTGGGCCCAGGGGGCTGTTCGCGGGTGACTGGCTTCTTCCCGTGGCCTCCAGAGCGTGGCCTATCCTGTCCGGCCTGGACTCTGGAGTTTGCGAGCTCTGTACAAAAGCAAAACAAAACCCTGAAATACCTCTAGCAATTTTCGTCTGTAAGAGCACTTGTAGAAATGACCATACGTTGGCTGTTTTATGTTAACATAGAGGACGCACGTTCACTTCACATGCTTCTTTTTGCCTTTTGTAAGGTGGCTACTAGAAAATTTAAATGTTTTTGTTAAGGTTTATGCATTTTTCAGAGACAGAGACAGAGCATGAGCAGGGGAGGGGCAGAGAGAGAGGCAGACACAGAGTCCCAAGCAGGCTTCAGGCTCTGAGCCGTCAGCGCAGAGCCCGACGCGGGGCTCGAACTCAATGACGGAGAGACCATGACCCGAGCCGAAGTCAGACGTTCAACTGACTGAGCCACCGAGGCACCCCGGAAAATTTAACATTAGACACGTGGCTGGCATTGTATTTCTCGGGACGGCACCGGTCTAGCCGTTTTGAATGGGAGAAGTGAGCGTGGCGAACACGGGAGCGTTGCTGGCGCCTGGCCCTGCTGGGAGCGCCCGCTCTTGGTGGACCGGTGAGTCCCGGCCACGACCTGTGGGGCAGGAGCCCCGCTTCTGGCTGGCGGAGGGAGGCTGCCCACCGGCCTGCCGGTGGGGAAGATGTGTGTCACCAGAGACGTTGTAGGGTTGGGTTACCTTCTTTTGATTTAAATGAGTTCGAGCCCCGCATCGGGCTCTGTGCTGACAGCTCAGAGCCTGGAGCCTGTTTCAGATTCTGTGTCTCCCTCTCTCTGACCCTCCCCTGTTCATGCTCTGTCTCTCCCTGTCTCAAAAATAAATAAAACGTTAAAAAAAAATTAAAAAAAAATTGTTTATGTCTGCACTTAACTGTTTCTCGTTAAATAAAATTTTCAGTAGAATAACATTTTTCGTAACACGAATACGTAATCGTTGTAGAAGCTCGGAGAACGCAGATGCTTCTGCTGGGTTCCTGGCTCACTAAACCACCCGCTGGGCGTGGGGGCTGCTGCCCCACGGTCTCCCAGCCCCACGGGTCTCGGGGCCTGTCCGGTGTCATCCCTGGGTCTCTGCTGTCCCTTCTGCGGGGTCAGTGGGCTCAGGCGTGTCGTCTTTCTCTCTGCTAACGTGCGCCCCCACCTCAGCCCTGGCCCGCCCCTGGGCTTTCTGTGTGGCCTCAGTGGCACCTGTTGGGTTCCGTGGGCCTTTCTTGGACGGTCGGGATCAGGCACTTCTGGTCTCTGGACGAAAGACGTATTAATGAACTCTGACGTGGATGATTCTGAAACATTTTTAGATTAGAAATCGTCTGGTCCCCCGCTGTCCTCAGACCACCGCCTGCACCTGCCGGGCCCGCGGTCCTGTGAGTCTCCACGGCTCGGATTAGGGACACTTTGCCTTTGCAGACGCTCTGACGCCCACCGACGGCTGCTTCATATCACCGCAGGGAGGGCTTTTCTTCCAGTTGCGAGAGTTCTAGAGAACTGTGACGCCGGGTCACGCCGGAGCGAGCGGCCGCGTTCCAAGGGGTGCCGCGTGTGGCCAGGATGTCCTCGGCCCACGGACCGTTCCTGGCGTGTATTCCATTCGTGCCGGAAACCCTTCCTGCCTGGGCGCTTTCTTAGGGTCTGTGCGCGGGGAGCCTGCAGGCTAGCAAGGGTGATGGGGGGTCCAGCTGGATGGAGCTTCCTTGAGCCAAACCTCTGAAAATAGCAGATGTGTGTCTCCTACCTTTTTTCTCCCTTTCTGCATCGTCTGGCGGTCAGCGAGGGTCGGAGCGGAGGCGGGTGACCGTGGGGCTGCTCTGGGCCTCGTGGACGGAAGGGCGGTGGGTGGCCCCCGTGCCAGCACCCAGCGCCCTTCTCCTTGCAGGTCTGGCCGTGGGTCTAGGCTTCGGGGCGCTGGCCGAGGTGGCCAAGAAGAGCCTCCGCCCAGGGGACCCTCCAGGTGAGCTGGGCCCTTGGCCGGGAGGGCAGGGTGGGCCCCGGGAGGTGGGCCTGTCAGTCCCCAGCTGCACCCACCCCCCATGTGCCTGGAGAATTGGCCTCCAGGGATGCCTCAGGTCCTGGGTTCTGTGTCAGTGGTGGCCGAGGTTGTGTCTCTGCACCTGCCCGGCCCTCCCAGACTCTGTGGGGCCGTTGGCACCCAGTGGTCTGGCCGGGTCGGGCGCCCAGGGCTCCCCATTTGGCTGTGGGTGAGGGACGTCGGTGCTGGAGGAACAGACCCCTCAGGGCCCTTGGTTCCCCCCCCCCCCCCCCCCCCCGGAGACCCGAAGTGGCCTCTTCTCTGGCCTGAGACCCTCTGTCTCATGATTCCTCTGTGAGGTCAGTGAGGCCAGGTCACCACGCGCATTGTCCCGGTCTGGACGGCCCCTCTCCACCCGCAAGACCCCTTGTGGGGACAAGGGCCTCCTGGGGAGAGGGCACTGGCCCGCCCCCACGGGCCCCTGAGAGCAGGGTGCACGGGACACACGGAGTGTCCTTGGAAGGGGCCGGAGAACGGAGGGCTTAGCGGGGGTATTTTTAGTGTCGGTGCTGAGACACTTTAGGAAAAGCCCGGCTTTCTCTGGAACGAGAAGCCCGTGTTCTCCAGGCACAAAGCCCGTCCCGCTGGAAACTGGCTGCTCTCATCCCACCTCGTCCAAGCAGAGAAGAGGCGACCTTCGCCAGGGAAGTGGTGACCCTGGCTGAGGGTCGGGGGCGCTCGCCGGGCTCGGGCCACGGTGGGCCCGGGGCCAGACCTGTGGCCTGGAGGGTGCTGACCGGTCCGCCCCCTGGAGGGCCTCTCCTGAGTGGGGGCCACACCTGCCATGGCCTGGCTTCCCCAGGCTGCTGTCAGAACGAGCCCTGCCCGGGCAGGAGTGCAGACTGTGGGGAGGGCTGCCTGAAAGGCCCGAGAGGGCCCCGCACGGTCCCCACGTCTCTGGAGCCCTACTGTGTGCCGGGAGGGCACGTTCGCCTGCTGCCCACTGGGGCTGCGGCCCTTTCTCCAGCGTGCTTCCTCCCTTCCAGCCGTGCCCGGGGGCCGGGGAGGGCAGAGGGCACGTAGAGGGGCCGCCCTTCCCTCCACGCTGGCCCTCCGCTGGCTGCCCAGGGCAGGGGGTGATCTGGGGGCCCTTCTCGGCCCAGCTCTGGGGGCAGGTCTTGCTGTCTGGGGCCCCGGGAGTGAGCCTCGTGCAGCCGACCTCGGGTGCCAGCGGATTCGTGGGTTCTCTCTGGGACTTCTCGTCTGGAAACTCTGTGTCCCGGGCCCTCGGTCCCCGTGTCCCCCCACCCCCAGGCTGTCAGAGGCCAGGCTGGACACGGCCCCCAGGGCAGCGGTGTGCCGGCCGCCTCTCCTGTTCCCTCTTCGGGGCGCGCCGGGCCGGGCCCCTGGCGGCGCAGGCCGAGGAAAGTGCCAGGCACTGTGCGTGCGGCCTTGGGGGCAGATCTGAGCAGGCTCGCGGGGCACCGGGCAGGGAGAGCAGCAGATGACCCGGGACTGGAGGAGCTGGGGGTGGGGGCGGCAGGTGCAGAGCCCGCCCCCTGCCCGGGCCTCTCCCCGCCTCGGGACCGGCGCAGACTCGTATCTAGGCAGGGCTGTGCCGAGGTTGGGGCGAGGGCGCTGAGGTCGGAGCGCCCCGCCGCCGTCCCTTGGCCTCCCCGTGGCCCGAATCCTCGCCCTGCACCCTACGCCCCTGGTCGTTCCGGACAAAGGTGGTCTTCACCCCCAGGGTTACCGCCCGTCGGGGGCCTCTGTGGCCAGAGGGGGAGGTAGATACCGGCCAGCCGTGTGCTGTCCTGGACCTTGCGCTCCTCTCCCTGGGGGGCTGCGCCCTCGCTGCAGCCAGCCGGCCTCACAGTGACCCCAGGGGTGCTGTGACCTTCATGGGGGGAGGAACAGTGACTATCCTCCTTGCCTGGATCCCCAGGTCCTCCCTCCTGGTGCCTGGCCCCCCCACCCCATTCTATCCCTGCACTTGACTGTGCTCTTCCGTGGTGCTCCTGTCGGGACCGGGGACTGGTAGGGAGGGAGGGGCTTAGCGTGTGTGCGGTGTGCCCCTGTGAGTGCATTGTGCGAGTGTGCACACGCATGTGTGCGCACGTGTGCATGAGTGCGGATGTGTGGTGTGTGCCTGTGCGAGTGCGCGCGTGCATGTGCGTGCACACGTGCGTGTCTGGTGCGTGTGTGCGAGCACACGTGCATGTGCGTGCACATGGGTGTGCCAGTGTGTACGAGTGTGCACGTGCGCGTCTGGTGCGTGCATGTGTGTGCGTGCCTGGTGTGTGCACGTGTGCGCGAGTGGGTGGTGCGTGCGTGTGCGTGTCTGGTGCGTGCGTGTGCGCGTGTGTGTTGAGAGGGTGCTGGGGTCAGGCCTGGGGAAGCTTCCACAGCATCGGGCAGGGGGTCCCGAGGGTTGGGTTGAAATCGCGGTGCCGGTGTCGGGGACCCGCCGGGAGGACCGAGGCCCCGCGTCGGGCTCTGTGCCGGGTCTCTCCGCGCCGCTCTCGAAAGTCTCTGCGTCCTGAAGCGTCCCGTCCCTGTTTTCACCGAGAGGACGGAGACGTCCCTGAGGCGTGGGGCCCAGGGGCCGTGGGCTGGGTCGCGCTCGGGCCCCCGCGGCCGCCCGACGACGGCCGCCCCCAGCAGCTCCCCGGGCCCGTGCCCCTCCCGGGCGGGGTGAGGCCCGCAGACGCCCCGAGAGGGGGCCGGGCGCCGCGTGCTGACCCGCCTCCGGCCCGCAGGGAAGAAGGCCGTGCTGGACTCCAGCCCCTTCCTGTCCGAGGCGAACGCGGAGCGCATCGTCCGCACGCTGTGCAAGGTGCGCGGGGCGGCGCTCAAGCTGGGCCAGATGCTGAGCATCCAGGGTGAGTGGGCCCTGCGGGGTGGGGGGGGGTGGGGGGGCGGGAGTTCGGCCCCGCTGGGAGGGGGCCCTGGGGGGGGGGGAGTGGAAGGAGGGGGCCCGGGGAGGGTGCGCGGCCTGGCCGGCGTCCCCACGTCCCCTCCGGAGCCTCCGTCTACAGCCTCGGGCCTGCGTGCCAGGCGGGAGCCGCCGCTCGGCCTCGGCCCGTGCCCTGTGGCCTCCGAGCCCGGCTCCCGCTGCGTGCAGGGCAGAGCGGCGTCCCGGTCGCCTTCCCCGGGCGCAGCCGGGGCCCCTGAGGTGGCTGCCGTGCCGCCCCCCCCCCCCGCCCCCCCCCCCTCGCCGGGGCTCCTTCCCTGAGCGGCCGGCCCCCTGCTCCGCTCTCTCGGGTGCCTTCCAGACGACGCTTTCATCAACCCCCATCTGGCCAAGATCTTCGAGCGGGTGAGGGCAGAGCGCGGACTTCATGCCGCTGAAGCAGATGATGGTGAGGCGGGCGGTGCCGGGGGCGCGGGCGGGGGGGCGGGGGCGCCTGTCAGGGCAGGCTGCGCTCACGGCCCCTCCCCGCCTCTCTCCTCCCGCCAGAAGACCCTCAACGGTGACCTGGGCCCTGGCTGGCGGGGACAAGCTGGAGTACTTTGAGGAGCGGCCCTTCGCGGCCGCGTCCATCGGGCAGGTGCACCTAGCTCGCATGAAGGGCGGCCGCGAGGTGGCCATGAAGATCCAGGTGGGCACCCGCGTGTGCGCCCGTGCCCGGGTGGGGGGTGGGGGGCTGCGGCGTCGGGGTCTCCGCTCGCTACGCATCCGCCCCCCCCGGGCGCCCCCTCTCTGGGAAGGGAAGGATTTGTGGAGGGACACCGGCCTCCCTGCAGGCTCGGTTGGGGGCGGGGGGAGTGGGGCGGGGAGGCGGGGCGGTGGAGAACCAGTCGTGATGGGACCCGGTGGTCCTGGCAGCATCGCGGGGTCTGAGCTGTCCCTCCGCCTGGGGCGGGGTCTGGGCGGGGCTCGGCCGGGAAGCCAGCAGGCCGGCGGCCGCCCTGTCTGCCCGGGGACCCCCTCTCTCCCCCCTCAGTACCCGGGCGTGGCCCAGAGCATCAACAGTGACGTCAACAACCTCATGGCCGTGCTGAACATGAGCAACATGCTTCCTGAAGGTCAGACTGGCCGTGGGTCAAGGGCAGGCGTTCAGGATGGGCTCTGGGGACCCAAGAGGAGCCCCCAGCCCGCGCTGACCCCCTCCTCCCTGCCCAGGCCTGTTCCCCGAGCACCTGATCGATGTGCTGAGGCGGGAGCTGGCCCTGGAGTGTGACTACCAGCGGGAGGCGGCCTGTGCCCGCAAGTTCAGGTGCAGCGGGAGGCCGGGGGGGGGGGGGGGGGGGGGGGCAGACAGAGGGGCTGATGGGTGGTGGCTGTGGTCAGGGCCTGGGGTGAGGGGGTGAGACTCTGTGGCCGGGGTGTGACTCCCCCACCGCCCCCACCCCTGCAGGGAGCTGCTGAAGGACCACCCCTTCTTCTACGTGCCTGAGATCGTGGACGAGCTCTGTAGCCCCCACGTGCTGACCACGGAGCTGGTGTCCGGTTTCCCCCTGGACCAGGCGGAGGGGCTGAGCCAGGAGATCGGAACGAGGTGTGTCCGGCCGGGCCTTGGGACAAAGGGGATGGGGGGGTGCCGCCGTGTCCCCATGCCTGGCACACCTGGAGTCAGGGGCCCTTGCGCAGCAGAGGGCGGGGTGGGTGGAGGATGGAGAAGGGGCCGCGGTGACCCGCCCGCCCGCCCCCAGATCTGCTACAACATCCTGGTCCTGTGCCTGCGGGAGCTGTTCGAGTTCCACTTCATGCAGACGGACCCCAACTGGTCCAACTTCTTCTATGACCCTCAGCAGCACAAGGTGAGCCCCCCGGAGCTCCGCTGGGGAGGGGCCTCGGGGACCGGGGGGGGGGGGGGGGGGGGTCTTGGCCCCCTCTCCACCGGGGCGAACCTCCCCCGCTATCGCCCGCCCCCCAGGTGGCCCTTCTGGACTTTGGGGCAACTCGGGAATTTGACCGATCCTTCACTGACCTCTACATTCAGGTAGACGGGGCCGGGGGCGGGGCCTGGGGCAGGGCTGGGGGGCGGGGCCGGTCTTGGCCTAGGATGCTTGGAAGCTCCTAGGGGTTGGTGGACACCGACAGGGTCGGGTGGCGGTGGGTGAGGACAAGGCCCGCTGGACTCACAGGCGGGGGACTTGGGAGGATGGTGAGGGGGGACAAGGAGGGGGGGCGGGCAGTTGGGGGTCCCTGGCCCCGGGAACGCCTCCTCAGGAGCCGCTGTCGGTCCCTGGTGTGCGTCCCCCCAGATCATCAGGGCAGCCGCCGACAGGGACAGGGAGGCGGTGCTGAAGAAATCCATAGAGATGAAGTTCCTCACAGGCTACGAGGTCAAGGTCAGCCCCGCAGGGCCCGGAGGCCTGTGCGTGGGGAGGGGGGGCGGGACGCTCTTCCCTTTGAAGCCCAACCTCGACTTACAACCGGATGGAGGGGGAGGCGGCGGCGGCGCCCTCTCCTCCCGCCCTGCGCTCCTGGCCGGCATGGCCCAGGCAGGATGGGCCCGCGTAGACCTGGAGCGGGGCCGGGGGGAGCGCGGGCGGGCGGCACGGCGGCCCCTTCCTCTCCTGGCGCGTGGGGAGGTCGGGCGGTCCGGGCACCGGCGCTGAGGGCGCGAGTGGCACGTGTTGGGAGTTCGGGCCCGGTCACCACTCGCTCATGGCGTTAACCCGCCCCTGCCCGCCCCTTCAGAACGCTGTGTGGGATGCTCGGGGCGCCGACGCCGCTCACCCTTCCCCCCCCCCCCACCCCCCCTTCCCCCCCCCAGGCCATGGAGGACGCCCATCTGGACGCCATCCTGATCCTGGGGGAGGCCTTTGCCTCGGAGGGGCCCTTTGACTTCGGCACGCAGAGCACCACCGAGAAGATCCACAACCTGATCCCCATCATGCTGAAGCACCGCCTCGTCCCGCCCCCCGAGGAGACCTACTCCCTGCACAGGAAGATGGGGGGCTCCTTCCTCATCTGCTCCAAGCTCAAGGCCCGCTTCCCCTGCAAGGCCATGTTCGAGGAGGCCTACAGCAACTACCGTCGGCGGCAGGCCGAGCAGTAGCGGGGTGAGGCGGGGGGGGGGGGGGGACTGGGGCGTCCACGCGGGCGGCTCCGGAGAGGCCGCCGCTTCTAGGCGGTTTTGACCGCTAAGAGGGCGCGGGGCCAGCCGCGCAGGACTGCCCGCGAGGCCCGGCCGCGCCGCCGGTCTGCGCGTGCGTGTGGAACCTCTGAAGCAGGTAAAGATAAGGCGGCCTTCTCTGCTTTTTTCCCTTTCGGACCCGGGGATGTTCCTGATGGAATGTTCGCCGGAAGGTGAGCGCGTTCCCTGGGAACGTCTGCCGCCGGAAATACCGAGAAGCCCCTGGATTTTTACTGACCGTGAAGCCTGAGGCTCGTGTGTGCGCTTCTAGAATGAGATTTGTGTTTTCTGCCCTTCCCTCCAGCCTGTGCTCTGAGCAGGCCCTGCCCGCTCTCTGGCTGGTCTGTATACTCCGGACGCGTGGAAGTTTCCGCAGAACTGACGCGGCCCGCGACGGTGGGAGTGACCCCGCCCTCGTCTCTGTGTGGGGTGTTGGTGTGGGGGCCCCCCCTCCCCCCCTCCAGGCCCCAGGGCTTTTGTGGAGGAGACGGAGGTGCAGATGACGCCTGCTTAGAGCTGGGGGGTCGTTACAGGCTGTTAATTTTTGTACAATTCTTGTAATTGTCAGATTTGTTTCAATATTAAAAAGAACACCGAAACTCACCATCCCAGCACTGTGGTGTTCGTCCCTTCCGCTGGGAGAGGGTCAGGGTCAGTGTCATGCCCCGGAAAGCTCTGTCTGCGTTCAGCGCGGGAAGAGAGGGGAGGCAGCCGGGTGTCCCCCTCACCCTGGCCACCCACGGAAGGGCCGCAGCTACTCCGGAGACGCCTTACCGGCAGGGCCTGCGCGGCCTGGGTCTCCGGGCCTCTTACGGAAAGTTGGCCGAGCCTGGCTCCCACCTGCCGCACACCTGCCTCTGTGGACGAGGCGGCCGTTACACCCACAACAGTCGGGACCGTCAACCGTGTGTGAAATGGCACGGGGGGTGGGGGGGTGGGGAGCGGGTCTCAGCCAGTTTCACTTTACCTTGTTAAGAGCTCCCGGCCTGGCCTGCGTGTCCCCCGATGTGCCCTTCGTCCTGATCCGGGGGCAGGGGCAGAGGCACTAAGTGCGGGGAAGCAGACAGAAAACCAGCCACCACCGGTTGGTACAGTCAGACGTGACAGGCCAGGGGGGAGCTGGCCACGCAGAGGGTCCTCAGCCTGGCAGCTGCACGCAGTGGGGCCGCCGAGGGTGCCCTCGGGCGGGGCCTGGCCGGAGGAGATCGGACTGCTCCCCGGACCTAAGGAAGTCCTAGGTTCTGCGAATCCCGGGTCCTGCAGGGAGGGGATGGGGACGGGCCGGAGGCGGGACCCAGTAAGACGAGGAGTCAGTCACCTCTCCTCCGCTCCCCAGACGTTTCAGTCGGGTGAGAACAGATGAAACAGTCAAGTCCAACAGTTCCCTGTTTTATTGCAATACATCAAATTCTGGTTAATATCGAGACCAACATAAAATATTGGCGAGGAGTCTTGTTACATTTTTGACTGTCCCACCTTCAGTATTTCTGTGCAAAAGAATCCACACCATTGTCTGGTAGCAGAGAATCTCTTAGAAACTTCCCTAAAACATTGAGGGCATAAAACCAAAGAAAATCAAGAGTGATCAGAGGCCAACGCAACAGCCTTTTTCCTTCCATACACACATTTGTCCGCATTATATTCTGAACAAAAAAATGATTACACCTAGGCCATGCAAAACTGTACAAATATTACAATGAGAAAAAACCCTAAAAAATTTATAAAATAAATGATATTACACTATCAAATGAAAAGGCAGATTTTGTTTTCATGAAATCTCAAGGTCTGTTTTCGTCAATCGGCCCCATGAGCGACAGGGTTGCCCGTGTGTGGCAGTCGTCCTGGGGAGGAGGGCTGGCTCGGCCCACTGGCCCCGGCCGATGGCTGACACCCGCTCCCGCCGAACCGGCCCTCTTCCCCGGCGGGACCCTGCAGAGATCTGGACTCAAGCGACCGTTCGAGTCCCAACAAGGGAAGGGGCTTCAGGGGGAGCTCGATGAACCGCCGTGCAGCTTGCCTGCTGGGTCAGGGGCCCGGCCAGGGCCGCTGGGGGCGGAGGCGCCCGGCCTGTGCCCTGCCTGGCCGCTGAGCGCGCCCCTCCGTCCAGACACGGGGTGGGGAGTTTCCAGGGCCCCACCCGGCCAGGGGGCCACGGTTGTCTGTGACCAGAACGGCCCTGCTGTGCCCGGGGGCGGGTGTTCGGGGGACGCCGGCCCGCGCCTGCTCTGGCCCTTGAGTGATACCTGAGAGTCCGCGTGAAAGCAACCGGTCTCTTGCCGAAGTGCACGTGGGCACTAACGACACAGACGTGACTCTAGCCACACGGAGGCCGAGCGGGGCCGAGCGCCAGCCAGGGAGTGACAGACTGTCGCCGCAAACAGGAATTTTGGATTCTCCCCAGAAGCCTGAGTACGAGGGCTGCGTGGGAAACTGAATGGACAGGCCCTTCCGGCCCGGGCTCCTGCCCTTCAAACTGCTCCCGGGACCGAGCACGCATCGCCCACGTACGTAGGGCTGTGGGAATCTTCCGTGATCAGGTGACGAAGAGGAAGGCTTTTGTATTTGGCAAAAAGAAACAGCCACGTACGCGTATAATTTTACATACCCAAAGCACGCACAATGAAATTCGTGAGAAGTCAAGGGTAGACAACGGGTGGGCCAGACAGACCTAGCACCGAATACCAACGCGGAGAGACCAGCCGCGAGCGCCTCTCCGACCCTTCCTTCCTACTGCGAAACGAGCTCCGGCCGCCCTACCGGTTCTTAAAAGGTCCCGCGGGACAAATGACTTCGGACAGCGATGCCGCTGCCCGCGGTCTCTGCCGCAGATCCCTTCGAGATGAACAGCACGTGTCGTTTGCCCTGGGACCCGCCCCGGTCTTTCAGGTCATGCCGAGAAGCTTCCGACGGCAACTGGCAACGGCTCTGTCCTTACGAGTGGGGTAAGCCCGGTGAAAGGATCGTTATCTCGAGGACCCCCCCGCCCCCCATCACCCTCGGTGCTGCTCCCGCAAAGCCCTGCTGTCAGAATCTGTCACACCGGGGACCGCTCTGTAAGCCTGCTGTGGAGGAAAACAAAAAGTGCTGGGGTGCAGTTCCCTGAGAGCCGGGCTGCGGGCCAAGCCTTAGGGGGCGCTCTGCTCTGTCTGCCCGCCATGACTCACGGCAGTGGGGTCCAGGCTTCGGGCGGGGGGTACTTTGATCCTGAAAGCATCCTTTAAAAAATAAGCACCTACAGGCAACAAAAATTCACACGTGGTTGTCACAGCTATAAGCTAAAGGCTCAGCGTGGGGGTGCGGCGCGCGGGGAGGGGAAGGGCCAGGGGAAAGGGAGGAGGGGAGGAGGGGAGGCGGCTGGCCTCCTCTCCCCCAAGTGCCGGGATCACAGCGCCACCTGGTCTAGGGCAGGAAGCAAACTCAAGGTCTGATCCTCGACATCTGGACAGCAGGTAGCACTTCACACGACCACTCTACCCCCGAAGCAGAAAGATCTAGGAGCTTAGGACCGCGTAGTACGCGAGGCCCGCCCGCAGCCCCCTGCCCACGCAAGCACCCTGCCGAACGCTTGACTACCAAACCCGTCATTTGTAAATCCTCTACTGCGACCCTTCTGCAACACAGTCCCCCCTCCCCCCCCCCCCCCCCCCCCCGCCCCCCCCCCCCCGCCCCCAACCCCCGCCACTGGGAACCTCCTTCCCTCCGGAACCTCCCGGTGCCCTCTCAGGGTAGCATCGACCTGGAAACGGTCCCGGCTCCGCCGAGTGGGGTGCGCCCTGTGGAGACGGTGCTCACACCCCGCCACTCAGGTTCCCTGTTGGCTGATGTCTAGGGAGAGGATAAATCGCGTTTCTAGCTCCCAGAGGAATTTAAGATAAAAAGTGACATTTTGAGACCCACTCTCTTTACTTCCAGGAGATATTTTTATTTCTCTCTCCCTCCGCTCACATGTGCTTAACTGGCGAACTACGTCTCAAGAAGCAGGGCTGTGCCGGGTGTGCGTTTCACTGGCTCGCGGTGGCCGGAACGGCAGGTGCTCACCCGGGCGGAACCGGAGCCTGAGCCGCGCAGGGAGGGACTCGGGCCGGGCCAGGTAGCGGCTCACCGGCGTCCTGCCCGCGCCCGGGCCACGCGTTTCCGTCTCCCGCCCGGTGTGGGGAAGGATATTTGGTTAAGGCTGTTCAAGTCCTTGCATCTGAGGTTTTTTATTTGGTAACGACACCCTTCCTGGGGCTTCTCTGCGGAGCGCGAGCCCCCCTCCGCCCAGGGGGGTAGCGCGGGAACTGGGGTAGCCCAGGAGGAAAGCACTTCTCTGAACCTTGTTAGGGACCCTCAGAAGCCGTGACATTCCTCGCGTCCTCTCAACGGAAGGGCTCAGGACGTGACAAGACGGCATTTCTACACTCATCTGCAGAAGATACCAAACACGGTAAAAAAGGACAAGCGTGGCTGGAATCCTGCTGCCGGAAAAGGACAGGTCTTGGAAGATTAGCCTTTCGACGCTGCTGCTGAAGAACCTTCCGGGGTTAGGTCTGTGCCCGCGCCGGGCCGCAGCCCAGAGCGCGGAGACCAAGTTCCGGAAGGTTTTCCTGAAGCCCCCGTGGGACTGCGGCCCCGGCCGGTGTGAGGGCCGGCCAGGGTTGGGAGGGGGGTGCTCTGACTCCTCAAGCCTGTGAGCGTCTACACTCAAGGCCTTCCTACCCTCTAAAGTACTGAGCTGGAAAACAGACAAGAAACAACACATTTCTTTAAATTAAATGATCTCTCTCTTATATACGTATCCATCTTTTGTTGAATACAAGATGCTTCTTTTTACTATGTACATTCAGTATTTAACCTCTACATTTGTGTACGTATTTAAACTCTGTAACGTAGTAAAATATGCACTGCTTTAGTGAGTACGGATTTACTGGCGGCGATTGGGTCGACATCCGCTGTGGGCTCTGGGCGGCCGCTCGGGACGGTGCGACTCCCCGAGGACACCAGTCCGCCTGAAGTCCTCACCGCGCCATCCGTGGGATCCGTCTACTCAAGCTACCTTTGGGGGGGGGGGGGCGCTATTATGGAAAGCGACTCTAAGTGTACGAAACGGAATCGATATTCATCGAAGCTGCGCAGTGGAAGTCTGCCTTTATGGTCGTTGCCGTCGGGGCGCGGGGGCGTGGGGGTATGGGCTGAGTGGGGGCGAGGGGGGGTGAGGGGGGCTGCAGGTGCATCGTCCGCGTTCCAGAACCCCCGCCCCGCTCCCGCTGCGCGGCCCGGGGCCTCCCGGGCAGGGGCTGGGGGGCGGGGGGCGGGGAAGCGGAGACCGGGCCGCTCCGGGGTCCACTCTGAGCGCCGAGGCCGCTCACGGGTCCCAGCTCCCGCGGTCCGTGCTCTCCAGGGAGAGGCTCTTGGTCTTGCGGGGCGACGCGGGGTCTGGGCGGGCTGCTCAGGTTGGAGCTGTTGGAGGCCGTGGAATGCCTCGGAGAATCCGAGTCCTGGAGGCCCGAGAAGACGGCGGTGAGAAGCGACGGCACCGGGGGGGGGGGGGGGGGGGGGGGGGGGCTTTGGCTCCCCGCGGCCACCCCGCGCAAGGAGCCTGGTGGGCCTGGTCTCCGTCAGTGACAGAGCCCCTTCTCGGAGCCGTATCACGGACACAGGACCTCTCTGCGGCCAGTCCTCTCTGCGGCCTTTCTCGCGCCAAAGCTAGCAGGACGTCCCAGCAAAACTGCAGTTTGCGGCCCCAGGGACTGGCCTGGCTCGGCCCCGCCCCACTCCCCATCCTGGGTCCCTCTCAAGTCTTTATTTGTTTTTGAAAACAGGCTTTTAAGCCCAGCGTGGGGCCCGGTGCGGGGCTCGAACTCGCCACCCGGAGGTCAAGACCTGAGCTGAGATCACGTGCCGGAGGCCTAACCCACTGAGCTGCCCAGGTGCCCCAAGTGCCCGGGTCTCTCGGACCCAGGATTGCCACCGGCTGCTACCCGCCCCGCACTCACCTCTCCGTCAAAGTCCCTGACCGGGGCGTCGCTTCCCTGGTCCATGCCTCCGGAAGACAGGGAGCCCTCCGACGGGGAGGGCATGGGCGGCCACTTGGCATTGTAGCTCCCTCCAGAGAATTCTCTCTTTAGCGCACTGCCGTTCTGTGCGGATGACCCTACAAGACATCACTCGGGTGAAACTTCACTTATGGACAAGTGTGCCGACTGGGGAGACACTGGCCACCCCTGCCCTGGGGCCACCTGGTGAGGGGTCAAGGCCACGCCTCCGCACTGTCACCTCACTGCTGGGGAATCGGCATAAAAGCAAAGGAACACAGGAGAAGCATTCTCTTCCCCGGGGAGAAAAGCCTGGACACAAGAAGGAAGGGAGTGTCTTTAAATCTCGCTCTCCTGTGGTCTTAGAGCTGAGGCGCCTCCAGGAGGCGGGAAAGGATGATCCCCCTGGAAAGACGGGGGGTGTTGTTGGTACCTAAAGTTCTCAACGCTTCTCAGTATTCTTTAGTTTTGGCGCAGAAACATGTCCGCTGGTCCAAGACGACCGTGCCGAGGTTTCCGCACTGTTGTTGGCGTAACAAATCCCAGTTTAGTTTTTCACACGAAGATTTTGGGAACAGGGTCAGAGACGACCGCGTCAAGCACGTGTACCTCACGGCCACCAAAGCCAGAAGTCCTCGGTGGCGGAACAGGAACCCGCCTGCTGACGCCCGTCCTCGCGGCCCCGGTGACGACCTCCTGCAAGGGCTACTACCGCTGAGCGCGCACCGAGCGACACGTCCTGGGGCTGAAGATGCCGGCGCCTGGGCCCCACCGCACACCAGATACGGCAGCGGGCGAAGCCTCTCGTGAGGGTTCCGGGACGCACGCCGGCTGGGAACCACAGACTCGTCCTTCCGCCCCGGGGGACGTGCGCCAGCGCCCGGACGTGTGCAGTGGCGGCTCCCACAAGACACGCACCGATCGCCACTGTTTCTCCGGAGACCAGGGACGCACGCCTTACTTTTCGGACGTGGCTCTCCTGGCCCTTCGGTCACCTCACTGGGGCCCCACGCCTGCCCCAGGGCCACAGGAAGTGCATGGCATGTTACTTTTCCGAAATGTTGTTATTCTGAAAAGAAGGTCCAAAGTGCCAGAAGCTTCCGTTGCTCTGCTTATTAACTGTGTGACCTTGGAGCGCCCGGGGGCTCAGTCGGTTGAGCGTCTGACTCTTGATTTTGGCTCAGGTCACGATGGCAGGGTCGTAGGATCGAGTCCCATCTCGGGCTCCGCACTGAGTGTGAGGTCTGCTTAAGATTCTCTCCCTCTCTGTCCCTCCCCTGCTTGTGCGCCCATCCTCCCTCCCTCTCCCCCCGCCCCCCCCCCCTCTCTCTGTCTCTCTCTCTCGATATAAAAAAGTTGTGTGACCTCAAGCGAGTTACTTTACCTTTCTGAGTCTCGGTTTTCATTTGCAAATAATAACTTCTACCTCAGAGGATTTTTGTGGGAACGAGCGAGCGCTCAGGGCGCGGAGACGCGGTGCAAACGGGCGCAGGCGCAGCGGGGCCCACACCCCTGTCTACCTGGCTCCTTCCTTCCGTTCTAGCGATCGGTTAGGGAGCGGAAGCAACCGATGCCCCCTCAGTGACTTACACTATTTTGAAGAACAAACTCTGGGAAAGCGCTTTTCAAAGAAACGTTACGCTCAGCCACTCCCATCTGAGAACATGCAAGCAGGGCCGTTTGGGTTGACCAGCAACAGGGGCCTGGGGACAGTCCGAGGACCAGGGTCCCGGCTGGCTGAGACCACATGCCCGGGGGGTCGGGCAGTGAGGTGTCTGTCTCGGGTGACCTCAGGAGAGTCGAGGCTCCCCAGTGACCCGGTCGCCGACAGGCCTTCTTTCTGCGGGGGGCGGGGGGGGGGTGCTGGGGTGGAGCCACGGTGGTTGACACCTGTGTGTCGTGAAGCCACCCGGAGTCTGGCTGGCTGTGGAGACGGACAGCGTGGTCCTCCGTCACTTCTCATTTCTCTCTTGGCTGCCTGCCCTTCTGGAAACTTCTCCCATGAGCTGGACTCTTCTTAAAGCCAGTGAGAGGCACTCGACACGGCAGATGCCCCCCGGGGCTTCCTGGACAAGGACCCCAAGGAGGCCACGCCCGACTGGTGCCCCGTGGGCTGGTCCGCACGCTGTCGGCGGGGACAGAGGCCCCTCCCGCAGCGCCCCTGAGGCGGCGGCCGGCCGGGCTCCTGGCGTCTCCGCCTCCCAGGTGCCATCTCTAGCTGCCCATTCCACAGGAGCCCGGGAGCGACGGTCTCCTAAGGCCGATGGAAACACACAGGGTGGCGAACCTGATCGGAGCCACCCGGAGGCTGACGACAGAGCTCATTTTACACAACTACGTTTATCCACGTATTTCCGGTGCGACCAGCCACGGATCGGGCGGTATAAATGCTGATCTATCTGTGGGTGCCGCCCCGATCTTGCTGGGAATGTAACACGTTATACCATCGATTCCTTTCCAAAATGTAAACGTGCTGAAAAGAATCTGGATTCTGAAAGCAGAAACAACTTCTGGTTCCCAGGGTCTGGAGAAGGATCACGGACTAAAATACAACGTTGTGACGCCGTTCGCATGTCAAATCTTGGTAATTCACAGCTGGTTGTCAGGGAAATTCACTACCTCACCTCCACTGGTAACAAGACAGTAACGTGGTCGTCACCCTTCCACCTGGCTGGAGTTTTCACTGTGGTCAGGGCCACACATGGGCCCGTGAGTGTCTCAGGACACAGGGACAAAGGGGGGAAAGCCCCACCCGAGGGTCCCCCCCCCCAGCTGGGTCTGAGTGCTGCACGGGGACCAGGGCTGGCGAGTCCCCTCGGAGAGGAGGTTATAGAAAGGCTGACGCCTCCGTCTGCCTCTGTGGCCACCTGCTCTGGGTGAGGACACAGGCCCGCGTGGTGAGGGACGTGGGCCTCCGGCCACTCAGGGGGCCACCGCTGCCCAGGGGCCCCGCACCGGGCCCTCGGAAAGGAGAAAACCCACGATCCTTGCTTCAATCCTCGCACGGTCAGGGCCCCAAGGCCGCAGCCGCCCACGGCGGGAGCTGGAGAACGAGGGGACCTTCTGCCCGCCGCGGCGACTGCCACCCATGTAGCTACCGTTCCAGCAGGTGAGGCCACAGACACGTGTCCCAAGTGAAGCCGAACCCAGTGCGATCCGCCTCCCCTCCGCCCTCCACCACGCCAGCCACCCGTGCTACTTCTGGGAAAGCGACAGACAAGCAGACCACTTGTGACCCAGGAACTACCGAAGGTCCCCGCGAATTCAGTGGGACATGTCATGGTCACAGGCAGTCACACGGCGCCTCTGTGCACCGTGCACGTTTCCAAGGAGGCGGCGCTCAGCACCCCTGCACCTGACATGCCGCCCCGACCCCCACCGAACTCTGGGTTCCCACGGAAGCGCCGGGAAGGACACACGGCAGCTCAGGGCAGAGAGAGAGGCTGACGATGAAGACAGTGCCACCTGGAAGCAGGTCACAGAGGACGGTGCCCCCGCGCCGTTCGCCGGATGCATGACGAGCGTCGGCCTGCTTCTGTGACGCTGCTCTTTGAGACAGACCCAGGTCTCCTTTCTAATGTGTTGCCAGCCCCTCTGGAACCCGGGCACCCCTGTGGCTCTCCCCCCTCACCTCCCACAACCAAGTCCCCGAACGGTCTCCTCCTCTCCCCTGTGAGCCCCAGGCAGCGCCGAGAGCCCCCCAGGATCGTGCCTGCACCCCTGCCTGTGGCCCTGCCTGCTCCCTCTGGCAGGTGGACGGACCTTCTTAAGAATGTAAACTAGGTAAAGGTCCTTGGTTTCTAGTAAGACAACGTCCTAGCTTGCTCTGCAAGTCCCTGATCTGACCTTGCCTACCTCCTGTGCTTCAGTTTTTGGGTCACTCTCCGACCGCCAACAGGTGGCCACCCTGGCCTTCTCTCAGTCAAACAGGACTCGGATGCGGCCCCACCCCTAGGGAAGGCCGTGACCTTGGGCTCCCCCGGTCACTCTCTGAGGGGGGTCCTGTTCACTTCCTTCGGAGCACCCGTCACCACAACTGGTACTGTTATGTGTCTGCCGGTCTCCCGGATGCACTGTGGGCTCACAAAGGACCCCATGATCGTTCTCCTAACAGGTGCCCCTGTGCTAACGAGACCCACCCAGCAGGCCTGAGGCAGGGGTGCGTGCACCGTGGGAGAGGGGAGAGCAGGGGGCGGGGGGGGGCCCGGGGCTTCCCGGGCAGCACTTACTTGCTGACAGGCCGCTGCTGGCGCTCATGGAGCGACCGGGTTCAGGGCGGGATTTGGTGATAGACGGAATACTGACCGAGCCACTGAACACGGTTCGACTCTCCTGAGGCCGAGGGTTCTGAAAACAAAACAGAAAAATTCTTCAGCTGGAGAGAAAGTGATTTTCTGCGGAGACGTCTAATTTTCACTCTAACTGTAACAAATAAACGATCTTGACCTGGGGTGACACAGAACAAGGACCCGATTCTATGATCCCTCCTGCCCACAGAAGTACTAACCCCTAATGGAAGCCGACCTCCCCCCAATCGAGGGTAAGTGCTCGTCCTTGTACTTATGGAAACGGTTATCGGCAAATAAGAATTCTTTTTGTTGTGAGAACAGTAAGTAGAAGTTACATGGTTAGAAGTGACAGTGCGGTGCAGAATTATATGGACATTTGCAGACGCCCGAAACGGAGGTTTTGCTACGTCGGCGACTTTGATTGGCGGGACTGCACTAGCTGAATGGAGCGAGCCCACGCGGAGCCAGGTCACTCAAGGGTACGTTTTTCTCAAGTAAGTGCTTTCCCGCGTGGTAGGGGACGGGCACGGGCACATCCCCACGCCCCGGCGTGCTGACAGAGCGGGGCCAGGAGTCACGGACAGCACGCCTGAAACCATCGCAGCCGGGGCGAAGTGCTCTGACTCGGGGACACCGGTTTACAAGGTTCTCCATCAACTTATGGAATGATTTTGGTGTCCCAGGTATTAAAGTGGGCCAACGGGTGCTCTGAAAAGTCATACGCGGCCAGAGAGGAGGCGTGAGGGGCGGGCCGTCTGAACTCGGCCGAGCACCGAGAGCCCTTGGCCGCCTCGAGGGACCCGGACGTTTGAGAACTGGAGAGGTGTCGGGGCTGACACCTGAGGGAAGGTTAACGTCACAACCACTGACGCCGGGCGCAAGTCTCAGCAATCGGGCGACACGCTGATGTGGCGTGAGGAGCTTCGAGTCACGGAGCCACACACACTGGAAGTCGGTCGGCTGGCTGGCCCCAGACTCAACCGCCGCCATTTTGGTTCGCGTACCCAATCTGCAAAGTCCATTTAATTCTTAGTGTGTTATCTGTTTGAAGCAAACGCTTTACCTTTTTTTCTCTAAGAAAATAAAACCCAGCGGAAGCAGGGCCAGCGTTTTAACATTCGCGCACACAGAAGCAAACCTCTAGACGCCAGTGACGTGCACACGAGGCAGCAAAGGAAGGACCGAGAGGTGGGAGAATCAGTTTCAACCTTTACGTGTTTACTGCTTCTGCTAGAAACCTCAAGATACCTTGGGGCCGTCCTTTCCTACGGAACAGGCCTAGCCTGGAATAAGTGGCAAAAATCAAGCCTGGAAAACATACCAGTTGTGCAGTCACACCGAATGTTGAAGTCACAAAAGACTGACACACGGAAGACACGTTTTGTGAGAAAAAAAATACAATCCCACAAAAAAAGCTTATCGTTCAGTCATTTCAAGTTCACTTTCATTCTAGGACGGAGACCTAAGCTACTGGTCTTTTTTCATGTGCAAATACTCTTTGGATTAGGGAAGACTTTCACCGACAACGGTGTTTCTACTTGCGGAGGACTGACCTAAACAACGGTTCTGTCATCTTTCGTACGAAAAATTCTTGGCCCGTCAGTTTGTGCAACATTCTTCTGGAATCCACTCCCTGCGGACTGCTGACAAGCAACCCAAGGCTGATGTTTTTTAATCACAGTTCATCTTCTAGTTTGTCAAATAAGGTATTTACATGACATTATAGCTTAATGACAGTGACATTTCAAACATTATAATTCAGAGTAACTGTACAATGCAAACAAAAATACAGAAAGAAACTTCTCACCCTACGGTTTTCTATGCAAATAAAAAATGGATGTGACTGTTTCTCTGAGTCAGAGGGCACTGTGGGACAAGGGTTTGCATGACAGAACCCGAATATCGTATTTGTAAAATTAACTTGAGAAAACGTTACTGTGAAGTTAGCACAAGCGTGTATTTCTTTCTTTCTTTTTTTTAAGCGTGTATTTCTTGATGGAATGTATGGAAAAGCTGTGCTAACGGCCACCGGCTACAGAGATGCCAGGCGGCATCCAAGGGGCCGGATCCAAGGGGCCGCCAGCAGGGACCGCACTCCTTCCAGATAGATGCTGCACACTTTGTGTTTTTTTCTTTGATTTAGCTGTCGTACCTTGGATCTTGGTTGGAATTAAAGGTGTATCAGTATCTAAAAGCCTAGTAAGATCACCTTCTTTTTGGAATTTTTACCGTTACTCGTTCATACTATTATAATTTTTACTTGGGACATTTTTAAGCTTTTTCAAAACAGGGTTTATTGTAGATAAGAGGCCTGTGGCTTGGTCCTACCACAGACCTTAATTAACCTCACTAAATCGAAACAATTTTCTCTGAATTGAACCAGATTTAGGGTAATGTGCTATAAAAAAAATTCAGAAGTTGTGGGACTCCTTTTTTAGTTTAACAGAATAAAGACCCACACGGGGACTATTTCTAATGATGGCATCTGTAAAGGGACATCATGATGGGAACATCTATTAAACATAAACCCCCAAAAACCCCTCCAATACTGTTTAAAGAATAAAAGTGAAATCCTCCCCAGGCTTCATGCTTCTCCTCAAAAGAAGAAACAAAATAGAACTGGAGGAGGAGGAGGAGGAGGAAGAGGAGGGGGAGGGGGAGAGGTCTGGCAGGAGAGAAGCAGGAAGAACATTCACAAAAGGAAGCGCCCTCCGCGGGTTACTTATCAAGCTGGGAACAGGAGGTCCGCACACGGTTAGTGGTAGTTAACACCTGACTCGGCCGTCCATACCCTCAGAGTCATAAAGCTGGGTGTACCGGGGGCAGAGCGTAGAGACGGGGAATACTCAGGGTTTATGGAATCAGGAGAGAGAAATTTTTCAGCGGAATTAACAGTCATGTGATAGATGTGCTCAAAGTTGATCGGAGAGGAGATGAGGCCGGAGTGAAGCGAGGGCGGATAAGGGAGGCCTGGCTATCAAAACAACAGGAAGAAGAAAAAAAGTAACACGGTAATGAAAATGGATTCACTGGTTCCACGTGACATTTCAGACAGCACGCATGCGGAAGGCACGACATTGACATCGCTCACATCAGAACTGAGTCCTTAAGGAAATACTCTCAGGCCTTAGAAAGTTACATTTTGTAATCCTCCTGCCAGTTCCTGGAACGTTCACCTTGTACAATTATTCTCCTTTATTACCGGCAGCAAGTGCACCGAAACCGGACTTTCAGAGTTCAGTTCAGTGTTTTCTTATGTGACAGAATCAAAACCTGGCAAAAACACACCATCAGTAAGGACAGAAAGAGCGAGAAATGGTTCAAGGTGAGCGAACCCACAGGCAGCCTCTCATCAGAACCGCTAGCCTGTTTTCTTTAGAAACCTAACACCATTCCCTGGAATTTACAGACTTGCACGTGTGTTTGCTTTCCCCGGTCTTGTTTCGGTGACCCTCATTAGCGGTGGTGACTCCCAGAAGCCCAAACCTGGCTCCACTTAGACACCCAAAAAGTCAGGTTCGTTTTTAACAAGGGAAAAATCCCGTCCATGTCTGGGCCGGCATATTAATAAAAACATAAAATACTGTAATAGCAAAGATAGAGAAAAAGCTTTTCTAACCGAAGGCGCTAGCATATCCGGTTGAATGGCTTCTGAGTGATGGCGGGACCGGTCACTCGGCACCCGGCCACTTTCTCTGAGGCCATGTGGTCCAGGGGCCGGTGGGCGGACGGACCACTGCGGGGAGAAGGCCCCCGAACCGGGATGAACTTGCTTTGTTAAACAAAATCTGACAGATTATGGAGACTTAAAAAAGAGCTCCTCTATGAGACATTGTTTTAAATTTAGAGACGTGAGTGAACCAGCACTTTCTAAAGTTATTTCCAAAAAGGAAAAAAAAAACCCCTATTGATGTAAATGTAATAACTACTCAATAGAGCTCTTGGGGGTCACTGAACCAGAAGAAAGGTCACGTGCCAAAAATAAATCTTCCGGAGGTAGAATATTATTCTTGTGTTCACCGGGAGAAATCCCTGCCCTTTACTGGCGGCACCCCACGATGACGGAAGGAAATGACAAGGAGCAGCCCGTATTTCTAAGTCATCTGTGCCGCTTCTCCTCTCGGCGCGCTAGATGTGCGTAAAGGGCTCACATCCGATTCAGGAGAGAAAAGACTCCCTCCTCCTGACACTCTCTCCCACATTCAGGAGGCAAACAACCCTATATCGGTATCAATTTTGGTACAAAGGAAACAGAACTAAGTTTCTAAAGATCTCCAATAAACTCTCTAAGCTCGTAAGTATTTCCCAGGAAAGCAGTACTGATATGAGAAGTGAAAACAGAAAAATGTCCAGGGTGCACGCTGCTCTTGGCTCAGATGGCAGGTGGCTTTGGTGCCCGAAGTTCTTGCACGGTAACGGTTGATGAATTTAATTCATCTTAAGTTTTGGAAATAGTTCATTAAATACAGATAATTCCATCTCAGTGGAAAGGACATAAAACCTGAGAACATATTAAAATATCACGAGCTTTTCAACAAGCATTTATGTGTATACACGGGTGCACGTATCATCGTTGATTTTTTTCAGACCCGCACACTACTGCGTTCTTTCCCAGTGTCTACCCCAAGACAAACCCAGGTCTGGGGGACAGTGTATTAAAACTACTGGCTGGGTGATGAAATGGACGTTTACAACAGCCCCAGCTTGTATGTCCCTGGCTAGTAAAAGAAAGTCAGGTGGAAATAAAATAAGGCTAAGACACAGGTTTCAAAAATTTGCACCAACTTTTCGTCCAGGAAACACAAGGTGCTTACATGGCAAGAAAGGAACGGAACACACATTAAAAACTGGACCGCACTGTAGGACAAAGAGGCACCTGTGTCCGTGACAAAAAGAGCCCACGAGGCAGTCACGGGTTAACACAATCAGTGACGACAAACGCTAAAATGAAGAGGTCTGATGGGAATACGTGACCAGCACAGAAGGCCACACGTCATGGAGTCAGGTGCGGGGAAGAATCTCCCGGAAACGCTATCGGAACTGGTTTTGCTCAGTCATTACCACCAGCCCCTATTTCGAACAAAAAAATGAAGAGAGATTTCTTTTACTTGAAGTGCTGAGGGGGTAATGGGAGATGATGCACTGACAGAGAGTTCTTAGAGTGTTTGAAATCTGCTATTTCGATTCCGTGTGCTTATTCGGGGGGTGTGATGGCCAAGTCCTCCTGTGTAGGAAGGCCTGAAAAACTAGAACATCAGCAAACTGGTTTTTCACCTGATGGAGGAAGGCTACGAAGCAGAGGAATATTTTGGGAACTTTGTGAACCCCTGAAACTCCTTCACCTTAAGGAATGCCTGATGGCACATTAAACTAGAACACCTAGCATTTTTTCCTGTCGGTGATAAGATATTCGTGTCTCCTGTCACAGCAGAGCTGGCAACGTGGCGAGAGGACAGACTCCCTCAGAGAGAGCCTGGGTCCAGATTCACAGTCTGAACGCCACCACCAGTGATCAGAAGGGCCGTATGAAGTTTTAATAGTTTGCTCAGGTACCGTGATACCAAAATGCTAAGTATGCACAGAGCCTGGAAAATTCCTAATTCCACTAGTATTCTTAATTTCAACATAATAGGTCCAAGAATCCAATCTTCACGTGACAAAACAGTCTGCCTATGTTGTACTTTTGTGTGGAAGACGGGCCAGGCAACACGTGTGTAATCGGGGAAAGGAAAGAGATCTGGCTGCCCAACCAGGCAACAGGTGTGACCGTTAACGACCGGGCCGACGGGGTTCTGTGCAGGTGGGAAAGGCCGAATATCTGTACGGAACTGCCGAAGCTGAGTGAAACGTCAGCATTTGGTGAGCGAGCTCCGGATCCCGGTGCAGATCCTCTCCCGACCCGGCAGTGTGCTCCACCAGCAACTGGATGCGGGGCGAGTTTACGGGGTGTGCAGCTAAGAACCGGATCTGTCTGGTTCTCCACAGATGCCCAGCCGTTGTGTTTTTCTCCCGCGCGTCGTGTGCCCAGAGCGCTACGGGGACACAGCCTCTCATCGTCACGTTTGCATATCCCGTTAAGCCTACGTACGTGTGCGGGCACGCATGCGTCCGCGTCTTCTCCCCCTCTGCCCCACTGGTAACCCCGCTCCCGTCTGCCCTCCCATTTCTCTTACCATGGGCAGGTCTTTTAGGATCTGTATCCCATCTCCTGGGCCCATGTGTGCTATGTGGTTAAAATTAGTTGGGTTAGAAATTAATTTATTTCTCATTTCTGGATCTCGCAGCATCTCTCTGTAAGATAAAACACCCGTTTAGACACTTTTTCTGGGCTCGATCTCATTAACTTTAGAAAACAATGAGGCATCCTTTATTTGTTCACAAAAATAAAACTGTGAAATCAAGTTTAGCCAGGACAGAATTAACAATAAGATACACTCAATTGAAACTTAGAAGCTTTTCTTTTAAACACAAGATCTTATGCTTTTTGGTGGGAAAATAGAGAGGGTTCTCTCAGTACTCACATGCCAAAGCTCTATTTTACAGACAGTCCTGGCCATTTTCTGCAGGCCTTTTAAAATCACTGATAACACTTTAGAGATGTTTTTACCCGTAACTGGAAATATTACCAGCCCACTGGCTGTTTACTCTCGAAGAGAATGGTTAATCTGAAGTTCTCAGGCCTGTGCCCGTGTGCTACATGCAGCTAGGATCTGTTTTACGTTGAGCAAAGGCTCACATTCTAAAAACCGCAAGTATTTCACGCACACGGAGAAACGAGCGCAAACGTGCTTCAATCCAGCGCGTACATTTGGAGAGTGTTAATCAAAATCACACCGAGAAGCACGCTCGTCACTGTGGTGTGTGACACCACAGAGGGATGACAGATTTTCAGAGACCCCATCTTCCTTCCAAATCACTAACGCTCCGTCACCCACCAGCCCCGCAGAGGCCCCGACGACGGGCACGACCCCGCTCGCCCCCCTACCTCCTCTGCTGCAACCTCTCGTCCTCTGGGACCCGGAAGGAGTAGCGTCGCTTATTGTTAATATTTCTGACCATCTGCTTCCGACTGTTATCTGATGTTTCGGGAACCACCAGCTCATCCCCTTCTGTTAAAAGAAGACAAAGACCGGTGGCGTTCTTTGAAGCGCTAAAATGCTTTTTATCCGTTAATCTCCGAGACAGCACAAACAGGAATCAGTTGTCCAACGTACGCAATCTGCATTTTTAAATGATGATACGGTAAGTAATAATTCAAACGGGACACATGTACACAGGGATACGCCAAGATGAAACCTAGCTTACAAAGTATATTTTCACTTCCTATCTGATTACAAACATACAGTGGCACAATTCTAGCAGAAGAAAAGGAAAATGCAGTTGCCTGGGGGTCCTGTCGCCTTGTGCCCTCCCCACCCCTCCATCTCTCTATCCTGTCTTCTCTCACCTGCCAGGTACTGGTTCCAATGGCTTAGGGTGTTAAAAAAAACTCCTCCCATTACGCTACACAATCATCAGGCATAAATGGTAAAGTATTCACGTAAATGATCGTTAAAATTCTTTTTACATAATAAAACATTTCCTTTTGTAAGATCCAGTCTGCTAGATGTGGGTAAGGACAAAAACCGGGGCTCCCACCAGCTTCCTTTATTAAAGGCAAGACTCTGTTGCTGCTTCTACCCCTCTGATCTTGGTGGGGCGAGGATACTTAATCGTATGCACCTGGCATCCGGTTTCAGCGTTCATAACCTAGAAGTAAACGACTGTCCGCCAAGGGCTCCCCGGACATGCTGAAATTTGTGAACACGCTCTAGGAATAAGAGAGACAGCTGTGTTCACACACACAACACGAGGGACGCCATTCTCTAAGGAACAGGAGAAAAGCCAACCTGGAGACTTTTTAACACCCACAAAGCCGAAGTGAGGGAAAGGCAAACAAAGGCCGGGGATTAGCAGAAAAGCAGTATTCTTCTCATACCCTGATAGTGCAGCTTCATCAGCTTGCTTTCCTAACTACTTGTGAAACACGATTTTGGAACGTGAGAATCGTGCGGCCGGGATGGGTCTGGGTCCCCGTGGCAGCGGGGGACGTGGGACAGCCGGAAGGAGGACTGCAGCAACACTGAGCCCTGAGAGAGGAAGGCCAGAGGCAGCCAGAGAAAAGGCGAGGGCCCCTCCCTCCCCTTCCCAAGGACAAGACACCTGTACTGAAATCCTGCCAGGCTTTCCCTCTCCAAGCCCGCCCCACGTCCAGCCTAGGGCAGGAGGAGGAGTGGAAAGATGCGGAAACACGAGTGGAAAGAGGCTTTATCCTACAGACGTGGACTGGGAAACGGACACGTTCTGTGATCATCACGGCCACACACGGTGAGAACAGGTGCAGCCGATCCTACGTGAATGTTGTGACTTCCTCTAAGAAACAGACACAAATAAAGTACAGGCCCTGGAGGTGGAGAGGCTTCAGCTCAAGTGCAGAAGCTTCGTGGAGAAGCCATCGCTGAGTGGCGATCATTTCTAAAATCCGAATCTCCTTTCTCCCGTCGCGGTGGAATGTCCCCAGGCAGGACCTCTGCTACAACCACCAGTCTGTCAGCCAAGGGCCCTCCAGGGCCGAGCGACCTCCACGTGACTGTGGACACCGCCCGCGCCCTCTGGCTCCCGTGCCCCCTCTGGACTCTGGCGGCCCTGCCCGTGCGGCCACGGGCACTCGCCAAGTTCTAGGCCCCGGGTGCCCTGGCAGATGATGTACTCCTCAAGTCCCCAGTCAGAGTTCTGCATGAGTTTTCACAATTGCAGTGCCATAGACTTGGGTTAGGTTTTATAGCATTACTAGTACAGCAAATGCTGCTTTCAGCCATACTTTCTGCACTTAATTCAGGACTCCCCAGAGAAATCAGGTACGTCAGCAACAAGTATTTTGTGTACATAGCTAGATTAGACAGAATGACTTTCTATCCAGACATTTAACTGAATATATTGAGACCATGATAGTAGCCAAGGTCACAGACTTCGGAGTAAGAGGAACCTGGGTTTAAATGTGGCCTCTGCCACTTATCATCTCCGGGCAGTCAGCTCAGAGAGAGTATTTCCTTTGAAGCTATCGTATTAACGTTATATTTTCTTACCTGCCATCTTATTTTTGAAATATATTAATCTAATTGTCTCCAACCCTAAAAGGTTTAATGATCCTTCACTGTTTAAGGGTCGAACCTAAGAGAAGAATAAAAAAATAAAATTAGCATTTCAGTAAAACCCTCAAGTGGAACCATAAAACTTTAGGCCTACTTGTAAAGCACACCCTATTAAGACCTTCCATTTATCCATCCCCTTCAGAATATAACGCTCTCAGAAAATCAACATTAATTCTGATGGGGAAGGCATATAAAATGATGTAATTTTAACAAAAAGTTATAATGACAACATTCTAAAGAAAGAATATTCTGGGGGAAACAGTAGGAATACATTTAAATCTTTTTAAAAATTTTTTAATGTTTATTTTTGAGAGAGAGACACACACACACACACACACACACGCACACGCACACGCACACGCACACACACACAGAACTCGAAGCAGGCTCCAGGCTCTGAGCTGCCAGCACAGAGCCCCAAGCGGGGCTCGAACTCACAAACCAGAAGATCATGACCTGAGCTGCAGTCGGACGCTCAACCGACTGAGCCACCCAGGCACCCCTAAATACATTTAAATCTTAAATTTGACTTTTTAAAGCCATTAGTGACTAATTATACTAAAAAGATATTAACACAGCTACTTTATGAACCTGAAGTGGGACTAAATGTCCACATATGATGGGGATGAAACTGTATCACCGGGGAGGGGGGGCTGTCACTAAGTGGTGACAGAGCACCTGCTCATGTATGTGGCACAGAGAAACGGAGTCCCCACCTCACACCACACACACACACACACACACACCCCAACTGCACAGGTTCATGACATTAATGTAATAGGCACACCTTTCAAACGTTTGGAATAAAATACAGATCATGTCTTTATGACCTTGAGTTACGAAAGAGTTTCTTAACAGAAAAAACATGATGACATTAAAATTTAGAACAGTAAGTTTTTAGCAAAATAATTTATCATTATTTTATCAAAATATATGCTTGGCAAAATACACCATAAAACTAGGTCACAAATAGAAAAGATTTACCCCATCCCTTTCCCAGTATTTACAATATATAAAAAATTTCAATAAATTAATAAGGAAGAACAAACAGAAAAATGAGCGAAAAAGCATGAGTAGGTGTTTCACAGAATTTAAGAACGAATAAACATACAAAAGATTCTCAACAACACAGTTAATTGGGGATGTGCAAATTAATGCTTCAGTGAGACAGCATGTTGTAACCATTTATAAAGGTTATAAACCTACGAATCCTGAGAATGGCAAGGTCAGGGAAGATGTGGGTGAGGAGGCACTCCGGTTACTGCTGGGGGGAGGATGAGCTGGTACAATTACTCTGGAAAAGAATCTGACACTATCTTGTAAAGCTGAACCCCTGTGTTCCCCGTGCCCCATCAATCCCACTCCTGGACACGTGACTTAGAGAAACACAGGCATCGGTGTTCACAGTAGCAAAACCTGGAAAATAATTCAGGTGTCTGCCAATCAGACGATGGAGGAATGAACTGATCTAGTCACTCAAAAGAGTATTTTATAGCGGTGGAAAATGATGCACTATTTACAGCACACGTAATCACACAGACGGACCCTGGAATATGCATGAAGGAAGGAAGGCAGAGAACACACAGTGTAACATTTTCACAAAGCTCAAAGGCAGACAGAACTGAACAATACAAAACCAAACAAGTGTTTAGGAATATTTAAATATGCCAAAAAAAAAAAAGTCTGTATTTTAAGAAAAGCAAAGGGATGATACAGGCAACATTCAGGATAGTGATTTCCTCTGGAGAGGGGCTGGGGGGTGGGATAAGGGACGGGTACGCAGGTAGAGGCAGGGATGTTGGTAATATTCTGGCCCTGAGTGAGCTGTTAATAATTATCATGCTTCACAAAGCTCCTATTCTTTCATATATACTATACGATTTACATGATAAAATGGAAAATAAATGTAATTAGCCCCCAAATGCAAACCAGAGGGCCATATTTTGGGTGCTTTCCCTGAAGTGGGAGTATTTCCAAGAGTTTTCACGGCTGATGTCCTTAGGCATTGGGGCGGACCTTGAAATCTGACCTTGGCTACTTTCTCGTCCCCCCCCATAAACCCTGCCCCCAGCGGACCATGCAAGCTACGCACGTCTACGTGAAACTTACTCCTCACCCACACAGAACAGTTGTTGCATGCTTGTAAAAATTCTCTGTTGTCACAGGGAAAATCATGTTTTATGAGGAGCATAAACACCTTTATTTTTTAACGATGAGATATTTGCACACATTTGGGCTCTCAGTTTAGTCCCTTCTCCAGCCTGTGGGGTCTGTCTCACAGGATTACCACCTGCACGCCACAATGTGAACGACAGCCACAAGGAAGAATGACAGGCCCCCCCCCCCCCCATCCTGAAGCACGTGTGAGGTGGAGGGTACGCTCCAGCCTCTCGTTACCACGATGCTCTCACGATGACGCAGCGAAACACGGTGACACTGAATGTGATGAAAATACTATGGTGTTGAGCTACTCATAAAATTAACCAGCTTAACTTCTGCTTCTACTTTTTTTCTCTTAGCAGAATCCCAAATTACCAACTGCCAGAAAGCGCTCGAGTAGCGAAAAGGAGCTAACTGGTCCCATCAGTGGTTCACTCCGCTCATTAGTCTGCTAGCCCATTTTTGGCGTTAAATTACCTTTTTGAGTGGGAGAGTCTGAATCCATTCCATGGAGTTCACATCGAAGATGTCAACTGCGTTTTCACTGTACACGGAGAGATACGGTGCATTGTAGCCTGCGAGAAGGGAAGGAGGGACAGTGGCTAATTACTTCTCTCTTGCTCTCGCTCGCTCTCTCTCTGAGCGAGAGCGAGCACAAATGCACGTGCATGCAAGCCTGGGAGGGCAGCGAGAGAGGGAGAGAATCTTCAGCAGGCTCTGTGCTCAGGGCAGACTCTCATGAGGGGCTCGATCTCACGACTCTGAGATCACGATCTGAGCTGACGCTAAGAGCGGGACGCTTCACCCACTGAGCTACCCAGGCGCCCCGCACTTCTCTATCTAACTCTTCAACACAAAACATTCTGAAAGGTCTACGCTACATAACTGTGGAACGGAATCCCACCCAAATCCTACTGTGGTCCTGCAGTAGCCGCATCCAATCATTTGGGAACAGGATACAAATCATAAACGAACAGTGGAGACGCTACGGGTCGGATGAGACGGCAGCTACAGGACATGAGGATTCATTCGGCTTATGCCGAGGGCGAAACGCTCCCTCGTCCAATGCTAATTCTATGAAGGGACGTCCTCACGTCACGTTTTAAGTACCTGATTCCTAAACCAGTTAAGCTACTGACAGCGAAACAGCATCGACAGTGACACGAGCAGAGGGATGAGATGATCTACCTAAGATGGGGTCACGAATCGAATTACCGCCCACGCTACCCATACGACCCGGATACTCTCACTCTGACTCCGCACGGAAGTAATACTTTGCCTCGTTACCCGACTAGGTTACGAGACAGCCTTTTTTCTGCATACGACACCACAGGTACAAGTACATAGTGTAGAAGAAACAAGACTTTAAGAATAGATAGGGCTGGGTGGGTAGGATTCGAAGGATTTTTTTCTCTTTTTTTTCTAGATTCTCTCACTCTTCTGTAACAAGCACACCAGCCTCCTAACTCTTCTCCCACTGAACCTCTAGGCTTGACGGTCTCCATCCACCATCCCTCCTCATGGGGGCCAGCGGAAGAGGTTTCACGCTTCCTGTCCCCAGTGCTCCCCCCACCCCGTGTTCTGAGATCCACCCTGTCTGGCCTCCGTGGGGATCTCGCTCTATTTCCTGGATTCGCCGCACACTCGAGCTTTCCCCGGTTCCCTGGTTCAGCATTCACACACGCTTAAGTGTCGTCCACTGAGGACAAAGCATCGGGGGTCAGGTACCCCTGCGCGTGCGGCTGGGGAACCCCACGCATCCGCCACAGGGCGACCACAACCCGCTGCCGTGTCTCGGCCGCAGGGGTCCTGCCTACCCCACTCTGTGCTCCGCGAGGGCACTGCCCTTGGCCTCTGAAATGGCACGTGACGGCATTCACTAATTCACTGATGTCCTCAGAGCTCTTGAAAGAGTGCACCAGGCGATCTTAAATATCCGTGTATTTAGACAAAACTATAAAACGGAGAAACACTTCTTACAGATGCTGCATTATGCCTTTACATCAGCGCTTAAATAATTCACTTAGTAACTGCTTCTCCAGAGTAAGTCTTAGGAGCTGTTAATGCTCACAAGCACTGTGTTTGGGGGGACCGTGAAGACAACTGCTTAGAGGTACTTCAAGAGACCACATGGGTTAAAAAGCCAGCTAAGTGAAATATTCCACAGAAAGATCAGCTTCAACTCCGGACAAGTTAAGGTCAGCCCTGCTGGCCTAGGTCTAGCTCACGACGGAGAGTCACTTTGCACAAACGACACAATTAGTACTTAGGCACAACCTTAAGGAGGACTTAGAAAAACAAGCCGGTATTTACAGTGAATATATTTAGGAAACGAGGCTGAAGGAAAAGGAAAGAGACACAGAGGGCAAACGGCCAGAAGTAAGAGACTCTTACAGCAAGAGGAGGGATTCGCTGGCCACATGAGCTCCTGCTGTCTGGATCTCCGGCCCTGGCAGTCCGTGTATATCCCGATGCTGTTAAAACACAGCAGGTACTCCTTACTGGAGATCTCAACTGCACAGATGGCGTCCATCGGCTGATGTGTGATGAAGGACAGCGTGTGGTCGTTTGAGTGGAGCATGCTGTACGGACCCCCTTCTCCATTCAAGGGGTATCTCAGGAATCCCGACTGGAATCCCACGCACAGCTGTTCGCTGAAGACCGCCATCCACTGCACGTTACACGGGACTTGGATTTCCTTAAATTTTCGGTGACGGGTCTTGCTCTGAAATAGTTCGTAACAGAGGACCTGCCTTTTCATAGCCACGCACAGGCACGTGAGAGCTCCGTGGCACACCTTGCCAGAAGTTATGGTCTGACACCCTTTCGTCTCCGCCAGCTTGTAAAAATCGGTCTCTCGTCCGTCCAAAGCTGACATGGGAAAAAGGCGCACGTGACGATTTCGTCCTGAGATCACAGCAACAAGCTGGTCATTTGGAATGAGTTCAATCTGATGGATCTTCTTATTGTCACCGACTCTGATAATTTCTGTGCAAAGAGCAGTAATAAATCAAATGCAGAATGACGCTTTAGTGATTACTTCTATCCCAATTACACTCAAAAGGATAGCTCAACTTATAATGAAGACACGGACACACACACACACACACACACACACACACACACACACACACACAGAAGAGTAAGAGACCAGAATCATGTGGAGAAAGAGGGAGATAATTCTACCCATTACAAGGTGACGGCACACGCCCACAGTGAGGTAAGGCAAAGGGTCCCTGTGTGATAAAGTGTGCCACATCTCCAGGAAAAACCTTTTTACTGGCACTAAATTCTCAGGAACTTCGCCATGGCGCTCCTGTTTTAGAAACTGAGGGAAGACTTATTTCACTGAACGTATTCTAGGGGCCGCAAATGCAGTTTAAATGCATTGTCTTCCCACGACCGCACTTGATATAAAGACAGGACACTGATAAATTGGTTCCTTTTTATTTCCCTCGGTATTTAATTTGGCCCTGGAAAAAAAAAACTCTTTTGTATTAAATGCGGGAGAAAATCCCCCAACAGTGAACACACACTTGAATGACGGCTACTTCTAACACTAACAGAGCAATGAGAAAGTCCGGCTGTATCGTTCACGTCCCGTCCTGAGACGTGCAGGCTGTTTGTGGAGCACTGGTGCTGAATCAGTGACACAAGAAACACAACACACACTTGAAAGTTTAAGAACTCGGGAGGATTAAAGAAGTTCAAAAATTATCTTTTGATTTATCAACATATCAAATTAGGTCTGGAAAATTTCAATTACAGAATAAATCAGACCAAATCCTGCTCTTCCTAGAAATTAGAATTTTTCTAACGACATAGGGTTGAAAGTTACTCCGCAATGATTTTCTCTTACCATCTTTCGTGACGTGCACGACAAATAACCCTTCTTCATTTCCCAACGCGATCCTTTCATGGTCTACAGAAGACACGAGTACGAAACACTGTTAACAGGCAAAGCTGTGTACAACTAATACAACAAAATGGATAATAAATGTGGTGCAAAAACACTCAAATAAGGAACTTAAAAATAGGAATAAAAATTTGTACTGTTAAGTTTCCTTTCAGATGACAGCAGTAAATATTACCTCATGTCTTTTTTAACAGATCATTAGAAAGTGTATCAATACTTATAAAAAGAAGTAAACGTTTATTCAATAGAGGGTGACAAAAAGAGAAAACATCTAGTTTGCTAGTGCCCCGGGTCCACTTCTTGTTTTGGGAGGGAGAAACTGCAGAAGGCATTTGGACCCTACTCATTAACTTTTCACTATTTACTAGGAAGTAACAAAAGAGTTGGATGTGTGCCAATAACATGACAGAAATTTAAACGTCCAGACCCAGAAACTGCTCTCTCTTGAGGGCATTTGCTATGCAGGGCATCCTGTCACGGGCCCCACGTGACCGAAACCTCCTAACTTCTGCGAGGTCATCAGAAGCTGCATCCTACCCAGGAAACTTATGCTTTAAGCAGTTAAATAGTTGGTTCTAAGTCGCACAGCAGAAAACAGATCGTTCACAGGTTCATCTTTAGCACTGTTTCTTCCAGAAGAAAACGCACTCGGAAAGCACTTCTCGTGTACTTTCTCGTGTACTCACTCAGCAGACATTCACTGCGTGTGTGGGGCACGGCGCCTGCCATGCTGGACGCGGGGGATCCCTGGATGCAAGCCAGCCCTACTCCCGGGGTAGGCTGCTCAACAGCTATGCTAACACGGTCCACGGCGCCAGTCCATACCTATGATCGCAGCCGCCTGGGTGGTTTTAATGAGCGGCAGAGTGCTGTCATAAGCCTCCTTGGGGACGTAGACTGAGCGGTCTCGGAACTTGTTTTTCTTCAAAATCTTGTGCAGCTCGCTGAGCACGCCCACCCACCTGTTCCTCTCGCTCTCGCTCTCCGCGAGCATCAGGACCGAACACCTGCTGTCTGACGCCGAGAGCTGGGAGGCTGTGACCTAGGACAGTTTAATCAGCCTGTGTTAGAAAACAGACACGCTTCGAGCAGGTTTCGTGCCGATGCTACTTTGTTTAGCTCTGGCCAACAAGGTGAACACTCACGAAATGATCCCTTCCAGAGTTCAGCTTTTCCTAATCAGAATAACAACTAGTCTTAGCATTAAGATTCATGACAAAGCAAAGGTAGCAGATACCTTTCTCTATCTATCTATCTGTCTATCTATCTATCTATCTATCTATCTATCTATGTATCTATCATTTACTTAGTTACAGCAGGTACCATTTTAAATGTTAATAACTATTTTTATTTTCTTTGCTATGGCGTGCTGAGTGCCACCACTAAGAAATGCATCACCCATATTCCTAGATCAACAGCACCTGACATTTACTGGGTTAAGCGTGAGCACTGCTCAAAGCCCTGCATGAGCACTGAGGCAGGTACCCTACTGGATCCTGAGCGTACATCTGAGGGAACTGTGATGCAGGGATGTACCGTCCCCACGGACGCCCCGCCAGACCGGGTCCCGCGTCCACGCTCACGCACACTACCCACCATACTGGTTCTCAACTTCTTTTTAAAAGTCAGGAATGTTCAGAAATAAACTTAACGTTCTTTGCCACTTCATAACACACAGAATCTTAGGGAAGATCAGATCACTTGTGTTCGTATTTAAATGAAGATTTAGCATTGTACAAACAGCACTTATGATCAGAGCAGATTTGAATTTCACATACATGTGATTTAAGCAGCAGTGACAGTAAAGTCCAACTGTGTGAACCAGCTACAGGCAACTGGGCCTCCCTAGGCTCCCCTGGTCCTTAGATACCATATTCATAGACAAACACTAAGTAGTGGGCATAACGTTAGGGCAGTAGTCTTTTTTTTTTTTTTTTTTTTTTTATGTTTATTTACTTATTTTGCGAGGGAGCATGAGCTGGGGAGAAGCAGAGAGAGAGACAGAGAGAGACAGAATCCCAAGTAGGCTCCACACTGTTAAGTGCAGAGCCCGACGTGGAGCTCGATCTCACCATCAGATCATGACCTGAGCTGAAACCAAGAGCTGGACGCTTAACCAACTGAGCCACCCAGGTGCCCCTAAACCTCTATTGTCTTAATCCGCCAATTCAAGATGGCCCTGTGGGAGGGCAGACAGCCATCAGAGATGGTTCCCAACACTTCTTCCTATGGAATTGCATTCTTGTCATCAAGCTGTGCCGTCTATTGTCCCTCCCCTTAAATCCAGGCTGGCCTCATGACGTACTCTGACCAACAAAACGCACAAGAGTTATTATGCCTGTCTTAGGCCTGGTCCTCAAAAGTTCTGGAAGCTTCTTTTGTCCTCTTGGAGGCCAGCCATGTAGAGCTCAGCCAGTGACCGAATGAGAGACCGACTGCATGGAGAAAGTTCTCAGAGATCGCCCAGCAAACAGCCAGCAGCAAGGCCCCAGGTATGGGGGCAAGGTCATTTTGGATATTCCAGCCCCAGATGAGCTCATGTGAGTAATCTGAGCTGACACCACTCAAATCGTATAGCTGACAGAGAGAATGGTAAAAAATAAATCATTACTGGCTTAAGCCACTAAGTTTTGGAGTAGTTAATTACAAAGCAATAGAAATAAAACATTAGTTTTTTAAATGAGATTTTAAAAGAAACCTCTGTTTTTCAAAAACTTGAGAAACCTCACACTTGTTCGATTTTCCATGTTGCGTATTTATTTGAAAATTGAATTGTGGCTCAAAAATATCGCCCAAGATGAAACCTATTTTAGAAGCCAAATATTCAGGCTTTCCTCAGGTCTTTTACTAATGAAATATTTACTTAACACTAATTGTCTATACATTCAAGCACTGGGGGATATGAAACACATTAAGGAATTGGGTCCTATTCCTAGTTAGGCTTATGATCCATACGGATGGACGAGATATATATTCACTAAGAACACGTAATTCAGTGACCAAATTACAGCACGCATACTTACTCTAAATATACAGGGTATATCTTTCCGACTTGCATGAATTACATCAGAGGCCAAGACTGAACTCACAGAAAATTCTTCATCCCTGAAGGAAAAGTAAAACATTAAAAGTCAGCATATGTGGGTATGTGTGTGGTGTTCGGTAGGTATATCCATAGAACACACACGAAGCAATCCTCAAAAGCTACTCGCACAAAATGTCCAAATTGAATTTTTAAAACCATTTGGCTTTTCCGTCATTGTAATGGATACTGCCCGAAGTAACTTGTCAGGAGTAACTTAACAGGGGTAATTATACAAGAGCTAGGAACGACTGCTGGCTACAGTTGCCAGGCCAGAACGTGTACATGGGGAAGGAGGACCTGAACCTGGGAAGGTCTCCAGAGTCTCCAGAACACTGGACCCTCTTGCCTCCCGCAATACATCTCAAGTGCCCACAACACAGCTTATTTGACATCTCACTGTTCTGTCGACGCCTGAGACAGAATTCCTCCACAATAATCTATTCCTCGTGATTTCCTCAACTGGGTTCCTGGTATCATCCTCCTCTTGGTCTTAAAGACTTGGGGCTCTAGTCTTGTCTTTGACTCTTCTCCTTATCCTTCCTGCACCTAGTCCCTTGGCAGTCTCTGTGGGACTTTCCTGGCCACCTCTTCATATTCCTTATCTGGGGGGAAGACAGCGTGGCTGAGGTGCTCGTATGAAACGCCAGTGTGTGCCAGAGCCGGAAACCGTTCTGAACACTGGAGAAAGAGCTGGGCGGAGGCCCCTGTGGGAGTCATCAGCGCGGAGGTGCTTTGGGGGTACTAAGTCACTCGAGGGGAGCCTGGGAGCTAGAAGAAGAGGCAAAGGAGAGCGTTCCACGGGGCAGGGGAAAACCATGAAGAAGAGACCGGAAACATTCAAGAGGTATACTCATTCAAATGTTTACCAACTCATTACAGTCTGAGAGCCTGTCTGATTTTGACATTTCTACTCCCTTTCCTCACGTTGGAATCATGCTCCGCGCCTTCAGGCGGTGACTGAAACACTACGTGTTAGCCCTTCGTTACCCAAGCCATCTTTACGCTGGGCTTCTGGATTCAAACATTCGGTTCTTTTCCCTGATGCCCTATCCCCAGCTCACTCAACACACATACATCAATCAACCCGTCCTATAACTATACTTTGCTTCCTATTTCTAATTACATTACTCTAGCAATATCAGTAAATTAGAATATTAACATGAAATTACAATTATATAAAAATATGGCAATATAATTAGATGAACAGTCAGATACTTTCTTATTCTTCCATTGCAAAAGATACAAATATCTTCACTTTCAAAAGCTCACCTCATGTCAATCACCTGACTGACCACAACACTGGGCTGGGACGCTTTTCCTTCAGCAACATCGTACAGGAAGAGCTTAAAGTCACAAACCACAGCCAATGCTCTTTGCCATCCTTTCTTCACTCCTGCTGGCTTAGGGATCTTAGATAGACAGACAAAAACATTTCAAACTAAAACGTCAATCATAGCCCTTTAATTACCTACATAACTGCAGGATGAAAGCCTAGAGATAATGTCTGTGTGTTCAAAGTCTGCCACTGGTTGGTGAAGTGCAGATGAACACATATACCATTAATAACTTGAGAAAAACATAAGAAAGCATTCCTCAAATACTGAATGACTTTTGATTCTGAAAACATTTTTAATGGAACCATTTTAACTTTCACTCGTAATTCATTAAAATAACATTCATGTTGGGGGGGGCGCCTCGCTGGTTCAGTCGGTAGAGGATGTGATTCTTGATCTCAGGGTTGTGAGTTCCAACCCCACACTGGGTGTAGAGGTTACTTAAAAACACAATCTTAAAAAAAATTCATGCATTTCTAAAGAGCATAAAAGTCAAATTTGGGTGTAAGATCAAATGCAGCTGACACTTAAAAACATTGTTCATGATTACGAGTAAGAATACATCCTGCTAATAGCTCACCCTTCATAACATATGCTATTATCTCCAGCAAGACCAAGTGTTGAAGACTCCTTTATGGAGATTTTGTTACAACTCAGGAGCAGTACAGAAAATTCTAAGACATTCTAGAATTTATTTCCAAGCGAAGGCCAGGTTTTTGTTTTCAAATCACACTGGATGAAATAAAATTATTACATGAGTTTTGTTTGCCCAATTTTCTGTCAAGGGGTAGGTCTGTCAGGCAACTGGACTTAGTTTTCCAGTCATTAATCAACTTCAAGAGATTAATCTAAATCCAACCTGATCATACTTACCCTGACATGACCTTCATATGCTGTTCCTATTCCCTTCTGTGGATCTATCCCCAGAGGACCTTTTGTCTGCTCAGGAGGCACCGGACACACAGTTGGAGCTTTGTTTACACAAGTTATATGACACGAGAATCCACACACTTTTGAAAGAGGGGGAAAAAACCCACAATATTCAATAGAAATTCACTTTTTACAAGAAGAAAATACACTGAGCACTCATCACATGCAAGTTGCCACATTAGGTCAGTGCTTATCTGTGGCTTTAAGTAACTGCTCTGCCTTTTGAGGAGTGGATTCAGTTGCTTACCAATAAGAATTTCAATGAGAAATAGTAAATATTTGTACGTATTACTGTTCTGTGTTAATCAAGAGAAACAAACACACAGAAAAAAAACATCTAAGCTTGTGAATACAACAGTTGATTTAAACTTCTAATTCCAAAAAGTAGTTTCTGGAGTGCTCTCTTACTCTTTATCTCACTCCAACTTGCTATCTGCCTTGAAATTTCTCTTGCAAGGGCCACTGATGGACATGAAATTATGTGGCATCTCTAAAATACCTGCAAACTTTACCAGTCCCTCTTTTTGAAAATGAAATTGTTCAATGATTTAAAAAGGCACCAATTAAGTGTAAGATTCAGGAGTTGGTAATACCATAGCTACGTAAACCAGCGCTAAGCTCATAATAATGGTTAACTTTATTGGGTGCATTTAATTTTTCTGTAACAATCTACGAGTGACTTGCCCTGGGTCACAGGACTCGTAAGTGGCACTGCTGAATTCAAACCCAGGCAGTCGGGCTCAGGGCCGGCCAACCGCAACTACCGACACCGCCATGACACCTCTATCTGATACTCCCGTGATAAACCCGAGACTCGAAGAAATAAGGTAAACAAAAAATGAATGCATAATTTTCACTGAGACTTGGTTGGGTGAGGATTAAAAGGTAAAATATTTAAAAGAAACAAGCTCGTTGGAGGGGTCTACAAACTAAGAACATGTATTTAGACAACTCCTACTGTGAGGGTGGGTTCTGGAGAATATTCGGGAAAGAGTAAGAGCAGAGACGGAGAGACAGCATCATGGGAGCACACGCACACGGGAAAACAGATTATACCGCTGATGGGCATTATGAACCCCCTAAGAAGCAGATGAACTAGCAGACTGTCAACAACACCACATTTCCATAAGACGTCTCCTTCACTTGTTAAGTGGAGCGTCAAACAACTTATAATTGGTTTTACTAACGGGCAAAAATCTCACCTCCCAACAGCAGCGGAAACAATAAAAGAACTATCCTTTACAGGAACTAACTTCAATCAACCAGGAAGAAATGAAAATGACAGGACTCTTCGGAGACTGTCACCACATTTACGAAAGCCTGGGCAGGGTCTAACTTAACGTGTCCCCACAGTGCACAGGGCAGAGTTCTAGGGGCCTGCGGGGAAGACAGGCACAGTTTCCTGACCTGAGACTCTAGAAGGGAGTCTGGGGAGGTCTCAAAACTCCCTTCTATGTTATTGCAAATGACTGCTGCCTAAGAAATGGTAAGGCACCTAAAGCCAAGTAGCTGTCTGGGATTCTCTCCGACAGATTTTGAAATGACATTTTGAAATGTTGGCTAAATCCAAAATGAGACAAGGCTTAACAACTGCACAGATTCCCTCCTTTGGCATCCATCACACCTTCCTGGTCAAGGACATGGGCTATTCCTTTCTCAGACGGCTTTGCTATCTTTGCCTTTGACCTCCCCTGAACTCTGTTTCCTAAGGTTCTGTCCTCATACCTGTTCCCTTTTCAAACTGTGCTTTTTTTCCTGGAAAACCCCATTTCCATTCATCACTTTGTGCTAACTCTCAAATCTACTTTTTAACCCAGACCATTTTCTTTGGCTTTAAACCGATGCATCTCAAAGACCAGCTGAGATGATACGGTCTGGATCTTCTGAGCTACCCACACATAGAATGTGCTGCCTTAAGATGCTCTGAATTCCCCACTATCCAAAGTAACCAGATACAGACCAGGTCCAAGCACATTCTACAACGGGAACACCTGCATCTCATGTGGACTGATGACCTTCCCTTCAAAGTCCCTTCCAGCCCTAAGGGCTAAGACATGGAAACTAATACTAGAATTAAAATTAGCAACTATTTCCTTATCTTTTTCATAAGATACACCAGTAAATGAGATAGAAGGCACCGTTAAAGTGAGAAATCTCATTTGGTTAAAGAAGGTATTTTCCTGCACTATTCCCAAACAAATATAATGTGTCCCAATACATTTAAATCATTTTCATCTTAGAAGTCTTGGGGAAAATAAAGTGGTGTCCAGACAAATACACTTTGTTTTCGGTTTCAATGACCCCTGATCGTTCATTTCTCAGAATGTGAGCTCCCCGAGGGCAGGCTCTGTCTTTTCTTCTGCCCACGACTACATCCCCCGTGCCTACAAGTGTCCAACAGGTATCCCATGAACATGTGATGGATGGATCAATGAATCAATGAGTGGTGGGGAAGACTGCTGCTACAAATACTGGGAAGAAGTATCTTTTGAGCCAAAGTGGCACACATTTAGTATTTCTGAAAATACGCAGTATACCGAACTGTGTACTTTTTAAGAACGAGTTCTCTTGTCAGGAAAATTAAACAAGGTCACAATTAAATGAACAGATTCAAGGAAACTGTCACGTCTTCTCTCACGCTCCAGGACCTCAAATTCAGCCAAATAATGAAACAAAGATGAATGAGACACATTTAAATAGATCTCCCCTGGAAGAGGTTCCTAGGGGCTGTCTATCTAGTTTCTCCAAGGTGCTCAGTTTATTACCTGTATTCCTGTTATATTTATATACCTTTTAAGGGGAATAAAGTTATTCGATTACAATTTAGGGAGTCAATGTTAGGACTCTAAAGTCAATTGGTTTGTTCTTACCTTCACAGGAACAGCCCTGTCTTATCAGACCCACCATCAGAGAGGTGCACTGGTGACATCTGGTAGGCGTCGTAAAAGATTTGACAAAAAACTGATGAGTCTTGCGCTGCAAAACAAATTGATAAAAAAATATATATATACCAATTATTAAGAACACCAATTACTTAAAGGATTTCCATAATGTGACTCCCTGGGCCCCACACGAGCTCCTAGAAAATATTCTAAATATAAGTGGGATGAATCATTTTCATTTCCCATATCGTTCTGTAATTTACGCTTTTCAAATATTTTTATTAGGCAATACTGAGCTAGGTGATGCAATAAATAATATAAGAAGTTAAATAATCCTTCTTGAATGACATTTGAAAACCTAAAAACTGTGGCTTTTTTTTTTCTTTTTGCTCACAAAGTTTGAGTCAGGATTTTTACAAATTCTTCAAATTATCCTTCAGCAAAGAGTTAAGTGAAATGTCACATATTTATACCTTTACAAAAACAGAAATTTCATATGCTTTTATACCTTCTTTGGAAGAAGAGAGTAACTGAAAATTCTCGTCCCTGCTACAAAACAAGTATTTTACTTTCTGGGACCAAGAACCAACAATATGCTTAACAAATCTGTTTCCTCCTATGGAAGCAGGTGGTATTACCTACCCTTCAGTAGACAAATACACACACACACACTATTCTAGAGAGAGAAAGATGGCAGCCGGAAACTTCTTATGGCAAATCCAGTAAAGTTCTCGAAGTCTTATCTGTTCTATCTGGCGGTAAGTCAACACAGACTTCAGCGATCTGGAACACGCCTCTCCTCTTCAAATTACCTCTCTGGAGTAATTAATAAACTACTTAACTCCTCTGTGTCTTGCTCTCCTCATTCTATAAAATAGGTTCAATAATAGTATCTACTTCATAGCGTGAACACGTGAACATAAAGCCTTTCAAACAGGGCTGGAGTAGAGTAAGCATTTAGAACATATTTATTTTTGAAAACAAATTTGACTATTTCTTTTTTATATTTGTGGCTGATTTAAACTAGTAAGAACTTTATTCTATATTCCAATAATATGCAAATGCCAATGCAATCCTGTTTGTAAAGTAGTCTTTATTTTATGAAACTAACGTATCTTATTAAAAAACTAAAGGGACCATTCAAAGCTTTAAAATTTAAGTTAAAAATAAGTTCTGCTCTTCTCAATATGTGATTTATACACCACAAAGGCTTCAAAGCAGCACTGGGGTCTGACGCGATTCCAAGTAGAACACAGACTACCTCTGTATTAACTTTAAAATTGATCCCGTGTGGACTGAGCCCTCACCAACAGACATTGTGCCAATAATTCATATACCTCATCTCATTTAATGAAGATAATACCCCCGTAAAGACAGATAATATTTCCTTGAGACTCAGAGAAAATCATCAGTTACTCATGGATATACAGTTAATGGCAGAGTTAAAATTCAAGCTGACGTGTCTGATTCTGTCATCTCGCAAGGTCTGATCATTCCAAAACATGTAGAATGTGCTCCTTAAAAAACCCCCAAACCACGTGACACATAGTTAGGTCAAGACCAGAGGCCTCAATGCCTGTGATAAAAATACAAGCACCTAATTTGTGAGTATCATATAAAACCTTGCTCAATGTTTCTCCTGTATACCAATTTTTACTCTTAAGTTTTTGCTTTGTATTTTATTATTTTAATTAAAAAAAAATTTTTTTTAACGTTTATTTATTTTTGAGACAGAGAGACAGAGCATGAACGGGGGAGGGTCAGAGAGAGAGGGAGACACAGAATCTGAAACAGGCTCCAGGCTCTGAGCTGTCAGCACAGAGCCCAACGCGGGGCTTGAACTCACGGACCACGAGATCATGACCTGAGCCGAAGTCGGACGCTTAACCGACTGAGCCACCCAGGCGCCCCTATTATTTTAATTTTAGAGAGAGCATGTGCGAACAGGGAGGCAGAGGAGGGGGCGCAGGGAGGGGGTGCAGGGAGGGAGAGAGGGAGAGGAAGAGACAGAGAGACAGAGAGACAGAGAGAGAATCCCAAGCAGGCTCCACACTCAGCACGGAGCATGACATGGGGCTCGATCCCACGACCCTGGAATCATGACCTGAGCTGAAACCAAGAGTCAGATGCTCAACCGACTGAGCCACTCAGGCATCCCTTTAATTTTTTATTCTTTGGGGAACTATCCAGAATAAATTTTTTAGTATCTTCAAGTGTTTAAAATACGTTAAAATACAAAAGATGCCAAGTTGGTTTCCTGATTTGCTCTGGAGGCTTTTATCACGAGAGAAAAACTGATAAGCAGCTTAAGGTGGGGAACTTCATTCTTTCTTCTTCTAAGGGATAACAGACAGCTCGGAAATATCAGCAATAGTACTGTGGCCATGACAAATGTCATAGTAATTCTTCACAATACCCAAGAAATTGCTAACAAAACACACTGTAATTTTTTCAGAGATCCACTCAGGATGCCGGTATTTTAACTGCGTATGCTAGGAATGAGAAACAGTGCTTTAGCAGAGCACTATTTAACTGACCAGCGACGCAACCGGTAGGTGCTGATTAAATTGGGAAGGGATGGGAGTTACTACAAAGAGTAAGGGGCCCATGTTTCACTGATCTCAACTAAGGATAGTATAAAGCAGAACATAATCAAAGATCACGATTCTGACGGCACTGACTCTAGGCATCACACAGCAGGATTCCGGCTTTGGTTTTGGTGGGGGTGAGAGGACGAGTCGTAGAAAGATGCACGAATCCACCCCTAGGATCCAGCCTGCTTGGCTTCTGACCTTTCTAAGATCGCTTTTCCTGCGTCCTGGTTAGTATTTGATTTCTAATACTTCCCCAAAGGGTAGTTCGAGGAGGAAGGAAAGATGAAAAATTGTCTAGGAAAAGGGGCATTAAATCTAAAGCATGGGCCCAAATTAGAGTTTTAGACTATGTGACAGTTTGGAGTAAAGGGAGAATTAACTATAAACTTGACTTTGAAAGAGGTGGACAGAAAGAAGGGCTCTTTTCTACTCCAGTTTTGTCCCTGTTGTAGACTTCAAGCTCCTCACTGGAGAAGGTAAAATGTCTTTAGCAGAAGCTGTGAGGACACAGTTGAACCATTTACGAACCCCGGTAAAAGCTTAAAACCTCCCTGTTGCTATGAAAATTTTACCACTGATAACAACAAGTCTTCACCTCTTACAAACCTTCCTTTTAAAACCAATTTTCAAAAAAGGCTCTTCCTTTCCCTTTAAACACTTTTACGTTGATATAATTACGGACATTCCTTCTTCTTTTAAGAAACATAGAGTAAATTTTACTTTGCGGGGAGGAACGTTAAGTGCACAAACCTTGTTAATATTTAGTCCGTGAAATATTATCAGAGAGCTTGGGGGAGGCCTCACTCTGGTTTTATTTTGCCTTCTTGTTTTTTCCCTTCATCCCGGCTGTTCTACTCCCCTCCTTCCCCATGGGATCTGGCACCCGGTGTAACTGGGTTTACACAGGCCCCTGGGTATGTACATATCCCGAGAAATTAGGTACTTTGTGCTGCTAGTGTAGATTTCACAGGGGCTCTGGTGAGCGCACCAGCCACACTTGATCCATCTTTCTGCTACCACCCGTAGCAACAAGCGTCTCTACCGCGTTGCCGACTGGATCCGTATAAGGCTCTCCTGAATCCGTGAGGTTGCCGGCTGCTGTGCTCTACGTCCACTCCACAATGCCACGCCGCCCTCCAGAATGGGTGTATCATTTATACTCAAAAAAAAAACCACATTTTTTTTTAAATGTTTTTTTTGAGAGAGGAAAGACAGGGCGTGAGTGGTGGAGAGGCAGACAGAGAGGGGGACGCAGAATCCGAAGCAGCTGTGCTGACAGCTCAGGGTCCGACGCGGGACTTGAACCCGCCCACCGTGAGGTCATGAACTGAGCCGAAGTCGGTCGCTTCACCCACTGAGCCACCCGGGCGCCCCGGATCGTTTACACTTCTACTAGCTGTGTGCGAAGCCGTCTGTTTCTTCTTGTCCTTGAAGTTACCTTACGTAATTTTTGGCAATCTGGTGAGTATAAAGTGATAATAATTTTTAAAGGATTAATTTTTAATTTCTCCAGTTACTAATGAGATTGGACATTTCTTCACATGCTTGTTGACCATTAGGAGTTCCTTTTCTGAGAATTACTTATTCAGATCGTTCGTCAGTTTTTCAACAGTTTTCTAATCTTTTCCATAGAGAGTTGCAGGGGTTTCATACATGTTCTAGAGGTTGATCCCATATTGGTGTTGCACATTGCAAATATCCTTTGCTAGATAGTCACCACCGAATAGCCCCTATTAACCAAGCTTTCACTGTACAAACATCTTTAATTTTGATGTGATAGAGTCCAGCAATATTTCCGTCTTACGTTTACGATTTGAGATCTTATTTTCATCGCCCAATTTCTCCACATGTTCTCCTATGCATGTTTTTAATTGTTTAAATCAAACTAATACACGTACACAGTTTAAAAAGGAAAACAGTAGTATCACAATGCTCAGTCAAGCAGAAGCATCCCTCTTGCCCCAGGTCGTCCCTCCTAGAAGTGATTTCTTTTAACCCCTTCCAGCTGTTTGCCCCCTTCTGTAATGTATCTCCGTATTTCTGGCAAAAACAAAACCAAACCAAAACCCAAGCAAGAGCATACTGCGGTTTCTTGCTTTGAGACATTATGCGGACTTCCCGTTATGGAAGAGAAGGATTTGGCACTATTACACCTGCTGCTCTTTGTGTCTGGGGTCACATTTTACATTTAATGTGTAAGTTATTGTGACCGTGGAATCATCAATGAGTCGAGAAGCATACTATAGTTGCATCTTTCCTGTGTAATCTTTTTATTTCTCTGAAATGAAGGACGTCCTCCGTCTTTTAAAGTTAATTTTCTAAGTCTCACTCATGAATCATCCCCAGATTCTCCAAAGGGACTGTAAAATGCCCTAGAATCGATTTACCACGTGAGGAAGGAAGCCTTCCAGACTCTTCTACCCCGTGTTCACTGACCTGAAGCGTCGTTCCTGGAGCCTGTTGCTTTCCTGCTCCGCTTTCGGCCACAGGCTTCAGTCTCTCAACCAACCCGTGTGGGATTCTCTCTCCTGTGGACCCTAAGCCTTCTCCGTCTTCGTCTCCTCCCTCGTTTTGCTGGAATTCATTTCTTAGTGGTTTACTTAGAAAGCAGGGCCTGGGCGATACGCTTTTAGAAGATCCTGATTTTCTGAAAATGCTCGTTTCCCTCTCAAAATTGATAAAACACTTGATGAGGAATCAAACATTCTCGCTTGAAATTATTTTACCTGACAACCGTTCTCTGCATTTTTCCGTTAACAAGTATGGCGCCAGTTCAGTTCCTGATCATTTGAATGTGATCTGTTTGATCTCTGGGTGGTTGACAAAAGTTCTCCATATTCTTGGTGTCCTGAAACATCACACAGTGATGTGCCCAGGAGGAGGTATCTGTCACCCACCGTGCTGGGAACTGGCAGGACTCTGCACACAGGAATCTTGCCCTTCGGTTACAGAAAGTGTATTATTTAGTACAATTTCCTTTTCTTTTTTTCTGTTATTTTACCGGAATTTTTTTGTTTTTTGGATATTGATTTCTCAAATTTTATTTTCTATCCATCCTTTTGCAATAAGTTTTAAGAGATTTTCTCAAATTTATGTCCCAACTCATCTAAAACATTTCTTAAATGCTTGTCCTATCTTTAACTTTCAAAGGACTCTTCCTGTTTTTCTAGTTATTCCTTTTTGTTCCTTCTGCGTGGCACTGCCTCTTTATCCTTCAATGAAAATAGGAAATTTTTGTTCCTTTGGATCTTTTTCTTTTGCTAGTGGATTTCCTAAAATATCTGATCCTTGGGAATTTGTTTGTATTTAAATGTAAATCAGTAAAAAAGCTTAGTGGAAAGTTTTTTGGTTTATTTTTAGGCAGTATGTGTGTGTATGTGCCATTGATAAGAACCCAGCTGTCTCTTTGGGATTCTCAACTGCCATTATCTGGAAGTCTTTTCTGGGCCATTCAATTTCTTCAGAGAATCCACTGAAATCCTCCAAGGAGGGGACGGAAGGAGGAAGCGATAAACCCATTGCCAACATTCTGGGAGCTAAGCAGGGGAAATGGGTTTTGGAGTCTTACCTTCAGTTTGCAGATTTTGCAAAATCTCACTACTTCTAGTTCAACACCTCCCCTCTCTCACCAACCACTGAGCCTGGCGTCCCTCAGTCTGCGGTCTCTGGCTTGCTTATTCCACAAAATGAACATACTGCTGAGTTGGGGGGGTAAGCTGTTGAGTTTTGAAAGATGCTCTAACGGTGCTTTCTGTGGATTCTGAACCAATTCCCCAATTCATTCTAGACTCCTCTTTTCACTCCTGTCCCTAAAGGTACCTGGTGCCTTATCATTCTGGTTGATCTGAAGCTTGTCCTCTCTGTATCCTTCCAGAAGGGCTTGTGGGAACATTTCTTGAGTTCTTGCATGCTGTGGTTTTTATTTTTCATGGGTGCTTTATTATCCTTAAAAAACCTAAAATCCTCAAAAATCTTTGATATTCCAAACTCATCAAGTTGTTACATTAACTACATGCAGTTTTTTGTTTATCAGTTATACCTCAATAAAGTTGTCAAACACAAAGTCACAAAGGCGGAAAAACCTTTGACTCACACTTTCCTCGGGTATCTTAAATGTTATCTGATTGTTTTCTGGTGTAGGGCTGCTACTGAAAAGTCTGATGAAAATTTCATTTTTTTTCCTCCTTGAGTGACTTACTACTTTTTGCCTATGTGTCCAGTATTCTTCTTTTTCTTCAAAGACCAATAGTTTGCTGGAATGTGTTTTGTTTTGTCTGGGTTATTTTCTCGGTTATGGTGTGTGCCTCTGTCATAGGAGTTTCAAGTCTGCTTTATTTTATTTTTTGCTTCAAGTCTTTATTTCAATTCTAGTTAGATAACATATAGAGTAATCAAGTCTGCTTTATTTTGGAAAATCTTCTTGAATATAGATTTTCATATTTTCTGTTGCTTTCAGAGACTCCTATTATATAAACATTGGCCCCTCTTTGCCTTTCTTTTATGTCCATCACTTTTCTCAAATCCTTTTTACCTTTCTCTCACTTTTTGATTAAAAAAATCTCCTTTCCATCTTCTGTTTCTCGTAAGTGATCTGTTGAGTTTATTTACTCCCAAATTCCTTACAGTTCAGGCTGTATCCGGATTTCTGTCATGTCTCTTCAAATTGCATTCTCCAGCACTCATTTCTAAGTTTCTAGATTGCGATTTCCAATTTTTATTTCACAGCTTCTACTGTTCCCTCAATTTCTTCTGAAACACTGATTGCAGTTTTCAATGGTTTTGCAGACGGCCCTTTCTGGCACACTTCCATTTTTTGTGAAGATACAATGCCCGCTCTTCCCGTTTTGTGCGTGTGAGATTTGACTGTGACCATTTTCAGTTCCTCACTGAAAGTGACTTTTCCTGTACATCTTTGAGGGTGGGGTGGGCCAGGGTAATTCTTCTAGCTCCATGCCTTTGACTCTCTTTTCTATCATTTTCATAAAATGATTTTTAAAAATGACCTGTGCTTTCTGAGCTCTTCCTCCCCACTCTCCTTCATTGTCTGGACCTTCTCTTTCCTTTCCTGTCTGGCTCAGTTTTGAACCAATCCCCGCCAGCCCTCCTTAGTTTGGGGCTGCCATCTGGAAGGACATTCTGACCAGCTGGTTCCGAGACCTTACAATCGTAGCACTGGACCACCTTCCCACTGTGTCGACTCCCTTGCCCTTGGCTGCAGGAAGGAGTGGAGGCTGGAAACTCACTTCTGTGTCTTCTTTGAGATGCCCAGCAGCGCGTGCTCGTGCTTGTGGTTTTCTGGCTCTGGGATTATCATGAATCCCTCTGCTTCACCTCTGTTTTTTCTAGCACGATGTTTAATAACATGGGGAGTCTTCAGATGACTTTTTTTTTTTTTCCCCTATCAGTTTGAGTTTTGGAGTTCATGGGAAAATCTTCTCATCTACTGTTCAGGTCCCATCTGTTTTTTTGTTTTTTTTTAAAGTTTTCATATCTATTCAGTTGGTCTGTTTTTATGGGGAGATTAAAAAACCATGCTGCCGTGGTGACCAAGTTCCCAGAATCCTCCATTCACTGGATTCTAAAGACTCACTGACACGTATTTTTCATCATTTTTACATTGCATTTAAAAAGCTGGAACTGAATCACACTGGCACCCGTAATGCGTCATAGTATCCTACTGATAACAAGGGCACGTACACCACAAATGCTAAGAGACCACTCATTACTACTTTAAACTGCTTTGCCCCAACTTCTAATAAGTTTGACCACCTTTTTATTTTCATTAAAAAAAAAAAATTCTTTTATTTATTTGAGAGAGACCGAGACAGCATGAGTGAGGCAGGGAGCAGAGAGAGAGGGAGAGAGAGAATCCCAAGCAGGCTCCAGAGCCTGACGCGGGGCTCAAACTCACGAAACCGTGAGATGGTGACCCGAGCCGATTCCAAGAGTGAGAGGCTTAACTGACTGAGCCACCCAGGCCCCCTGACCATCTTTTCGGTGTCAGTCATTTTGACTTTTCATCTGCTTATTCCTGGCTTTTGGCCAGTTACCTCAGGCACACTTCATTCTGTGGTTTGGAAGAGCTCTTGGTGCCTGTGGGTACTAACCCTCCGTCCTCTGCCCTGCGTTTGCCCCACTATGCTGTCGGTATGATCAGTGTGGATTAAAATCTCCAATCTGTCCCTACCCTGCTTCTCCGAGTTCTCAGTTCTTGCTTCAGGTAGCGTGGGGCTTAACTGTCAGGCCCATACACATTCACGATCACGAACTTCTTTGTCTATTATTCCCTTTGTTGGTATACACTGCCCCCTTTCATGCCCCTTGATGTTTTACACCTTAAACTCCACATCATGGTGTGTATCTGTGACATCTATGTTCCTTTGCTTTACCCCCTTCCGCACACCTTTGCGTTCAGCCACGCGGCTTCTCGCTGGTTCTCGCGGTGCGCTCACTCTGGAGAGGCAGCCGCCACGTAGGAAGGCTGCGGCCGTCATCTGGCCAGGCCAAGAGCATGAGCTGTCCGTCACCGGAGGGAGCCGTCCTGGACACGCAGCCGAACTTGCACACACCTGCAGCCTTGGCTGACAGTTGGCCACCCTCCACGGCAGACCCTTAGTGACAACTTCCCAGAGGAGCCCTTCTCAAATTCAGACCCACAAAACTGGGAGCGTCATAAAAACATTTTTTTTTCTTTAAGCCATTAGGATTTGAGACAATTCACTGCACGGTTATCAGTACCAGGCCACCATGTTTTCTTCTCTTTTCTCTTTCCTGCCGTCATTCACTGGATAGCATCCCTTCTGCAGGTATGAAAATCACACATTTTATGTGCTCGTCTTCTGTTTATTTCTTCCAGCCTGCTGAGATCCACACTTGGGCTCACTTTCCTCATCAAGTTGCCAATACTTAAACGTTTACACGATACTACTCTGTCAGGGACTGTTCTAAGGTATTTACAAATATTAAGCTTTGAAACTCCAAAGAATCCAGTGAAATGGGTCCTATGGTTGTACTCGTTTTCTGATGAGGAAATGAAGCAGGGAAAGGTACGTAACTCGCTTGAGTCCGTCCACCCAGAGAGTCTGTGGTGGAGCGGAGCGTGCAATTCGGGAGACCCTGCTGGGAACCTGCCACGGTAACGACCATGCTATGCTGTCTCCGCGGCGCTTCCCAAGGAGAGACAAATGCCTAACCATGTTCACCTCATCTGACCCTTACACTCACCTCCACTGTGTTTGTCTTGAACTTAATTCTGGACTGCTCTGAATCTGCACTTCCTTTCCCTTCCACTTTGTAGAGCGAGGGTCCTTATGTTTGTGGATCACAGGAAAGTTCTCTGAGATACCTAGTCACCCTATTTCCCAAATCTCTCACAGCGGCCATGTGGCTTTATCCATCTTTTTTGATGGAGTACTTCCTCCAAGAATACTTACTCTTCTGTCTTCCAGTTTTACTGAGAGATGACGGACACGAAACATGTCGGTTTAAGGTGTCTACCACAATGGCTTGGTGGATGTATGTCGTGCAAAATGATCACCGTAAGTTAACATCCATCACATCGGCTCATATAGTTGCAATGGTTTTTTTCTTGTGAGGAGAACGTTTAAGATCTACTTTCTTAGCAAGTTTCAAATATACAATACAGTGTCCTTAACTAGAGTCACCGTGCTTTCCATCCATCCCCAGAACTTACTTACCTTATAACTGGAAGTCTGTACCTTTTAGCCTCCTTCAGCCATTTCCCTAATTTCCCAGCCCCAGCTCCGGCAACCAATATGTTCTCCATTTCTGTGGAGTTCAGATTTTTAAGACTCTACACATAAGTGAGATCATACAGTATTTGTCCATCTCTTATTTCACTTGACAAAATGCCCTCGAAGTCCACCCATGTCACGTTGTCACAAATTGTAAGACTTTCCTTTTTCCTATGGCTGTGTAATATTCCATTGTGTGTGTGTGTGTGTGTGTGCATGTGCCACATTTTCTTTATCCGTTCATCTGTCAACAGACACGTAGATTATTCCCGTGTCTTGACTACTGTAAATAATGCTGCACTGAACATGGGGGTGCAGGTATCTCTTTCAGACAGTGATTGTTTCCTTCAGATAAATGCCCTGAAGTGGAGTTGTTGGACCGCATGGTAATTCTATTTTGAATTGCATGAGGAACCTCCATGATGTTTTCCACAGGGGCTGCACCAATTTACATTCCTACCCCCAGTGCACGAGGGTTCCTTTTTCTCCATATCCCCACCAACACCTGGTATCTCTTATCCTTTGGATGACAGTCATCGTAACAGGCATGAGGTGATATCTCATTGTCATTTTGATTTTCATCTCCCTGACAATTAGTGATACTGAACACTATTTTATGTAGTTGTTGGCCATTTATTTGTATATCTTCTTTGGGAAAATGTCGATTCAGGTCCTCCGCCCATCTTTCAACTGGATTACGTTTTTGGTTTTTGCTATTGCGTTGTAGGAGTGCTCTTCTATTTTGGATATTGACCCCTTACCAGATACATGATTTACAGTATTTTTCCTCATTCTGTAGGTTGCCTTTTCATGTTGGTAATGGGTTTCTTTGCTGTGGAGTTTTTCAGTTTGATGTAGTTCCACTTCACTGACTTTTGCTTTTGTTTCACTGTCTTTGCTTTTGGTATCAAATCCAAAAAGTCATCGGGGTGCCTGGGTGGCTCAGTCAGTTAAGTGTCTGACTTCAGCTCAGGTTGTGATCTCGCGGTCCGTGAGTTCAAGCCCCGCATCAGGCTCTGTGCTGACAGCTCGGAGCCTGGAGCCTGCTTCAGATTCTGTGTCTCCCTCTCTCTCTGCCCCTCCTCTGCTCACTCTCTCTCTAAAATAAATAAACACTAAAACAAAAATCCAAAAAATCACTGCTAAGCCCAGTGCTCAAGGAGATTACCCACTATTTTCTTCTAGGAGTTTTGTGGTTTCAGGTCTTACGTTCAAGTTTTTAATCCATTTTGAATTGATTTTTGTGTATGGTATAAGAAAGCGGTCCAGTTTCATTCTTTTGCACGTCACTGTCCAGTTTTCCCAATATCATTTCTTGAAAAGATGAGCCTTTCCCCATTGTCTATTTTTGGTGCCTTTGTCGTAAATTAATTGATCATATGTATGTTCAATAAACAGACATATGCATATTTATTTCTGAGCTCTCTATTCTATTCCACTGATCTATGTTTCTGTTTTCATGCCAGCACCATACCATTTTGGTTACTATGGTTTTGTAACACAGTTTGAAATCAGGAAGTGTGACGCTTCCAGCTTTTTCTTTCTGAAGACTGCTTGGCTGTTTAGGGGTCTTTTGTGGTTCCATACAAATTGTAGCATTGTTTTCCTTATTTCTGTGAAAAATGCTGCTGGAATTTTGATAAGAACTCTATTGAATCCACAGATTGCCATGTACTAAAGACACTTTAACCACATTAATTTCTCTAATCCATGAACACAGAATATTTTCCCATTTATTGGTGTCTTTTTAATTTTTTCATTAATGTCTGATAGTTTTCAGTGAACAGATCTATCTCCTTGATTAAACTTATTCCTAGGCATTTTATTCTTTTCCATGCAGTTGTACATGGGATTGTTTACTTAATTTCCTTTCCGGTAGTTTGTTGTTAGCGTATACGAGTTTTTCATGAGGGTTTCTTTTTTTTCAATAATAAACTAAGTTCTTGTACACACGAAAATATTTTTAACTTCCTCTCATAATTGGTATTATAGCTGGGTTAATATTTTAGGGTCACAGTTCTTTTCCTTCTAACACTTTGAACTTTGTCTCGATCTGTGATATCCTTAAATTTGACTATAATGTGTCTAAGTGTGAGTTTTTAAAAATCTATTCTCTCTAGCACATAGTGATGTATTTTGCTGTGAGGTTTTTCAGCTTTAAGTGCTGGAAAATTTTAGGTGATTTATTTCTTCCAGTACTTCTAACTCTCTATTTTTTTCTTTCCCCTTGAAAGTCCTACTACAGAGATACTGAAACTATTTCTACCACGTATCGTCTTAGACTAGCCATCTCATCTTCGCCTCGCTAACTTGTTCTTCTGCCATATCCAGTCTGTTCCTTCCACTGAGGCTGTCTGCTGGGTACTTTACATCAGCAGTTATATTTTCATGTGAGCACTTGCAAATTGTTTTTCTTCACAGCTGCCTTATCCCACTCCCTGTTACCAATATACTTTTTTTGAAGTCTCTTTGAGAGACGTATTGTGCCTATTTATTTTAAATTCATATTTTGGCCTCAAAATTTTGCCTTATCTAGCATAGGCTATGCAGATTGTATTTCTCTTATACCAGTTATACTTCTGCGTATCTCATTAGCTTTTCGGATCCACCGACCTGTCTCTCATTCTCTGGTCTGCCCAAGGTTTACATTCTGGGGAGGGAGGTCATTGAAGTTTTCCAATTCCTAGAATTTCTTTGTAGGAGCTTGAGCTAAGCAACTAAATCTTCATGTTCTACCATAATCAACACTTCAGTCATAGTTACAATGAATAGAATGAAACAACAGCAATTCAGCTGAATTTCTCACTAAACATGTCTCTTTCTCAGTGGCTTGTCAACTTCAGTCTTAAATTCTTCCATGAGCGGCCTCAACATCTTCTTTACAGTGAGTCCTCTAAGCACTATTCCTCACAGTAACAGACTTCAAGATGTTCAATTGGGGAAAATGGAAGCAAGGAGACCACAAAAAGAGAGCAAGCATAGAAGCAATAATCTCCCTTCATGAGAAATTTCCATTTATTGTATTACCTACATGAACTAACTATGCAGATGAGCAACGAATGCCAATCTGTGTTTTCTAGAAGCCTAAACCTTCTCGAGTTATGGTTCAATTATACATTTATTTTGTTAATTGTATATCTAAGTTTAATAGTAGATATTATTTAAAAGCAAATACTTAGAGGGGCGCGTGGGTGGCTCAGTGGGTTGAGCGATCGACTTCGGCTCAGGTCATGATCTCGCGGTTCATGGGTTTGAACCCCGAGTCGGGCTCTGTGCTGACAGCTCAAAGCCTGGAGCCTGCTTCAGATTCTGTGTCTCCCTCTCTCTCTGCCCGTCCCCCACTTGCTCTCTCTCTGTCTCAAAACACGTAAACATTTTTGGGGTTCCTGGGTAGCTCTGTCAGTTAAGCATCCCACTTCGGCTTAGGTCATGATCTCACGGTTCGTGAGTTCGAGCCCCACGTCAAGCTCTGTGCTGACAGCTCAGAGCCTGGAGCCTGCTTTGGATTCTGTCTCTCTCTCTACCCTGCCCCCACTCACGCTCTGTCTCTCTCAAAAATAAATAAACGTTAAAAAAATTTTTTTTAAATGAGACTGTGTATTAAAGCATAACCCCAAAGAACTAGCAAAACACAAATCCAGCATTCTTCTGAACTCTGCAAGTCTGTAGTCTTTCTCCTTAATCAAAAATGTGTTTGTGTGCAAGCTAATGCTGTGTGTATGGTACACTCAAGTCGTCTGTTCCTCCACTACTATGGATTCCAGATTTTATATTTTAAAATGAGAATAATTAATAATAAAAAGTTGTTTGGGATTTTGGAAAAATTGGTTTCTCAATTATTTTATTTCCCCTTCAATTCGTTAAGTGCCCATAACTGATTTGAAAAAAATCTTTAACAGCATGAAGTAAAAGGAGAATATACTTCAAAAACAGAAATGTTTCAAAAACTCAGAAATGCTTAAAAAAGAAAAGGCGTAATACTCCAACTTGTCAGCTTTTTTGCCAAATAAATAAAACCAACCAAACCGTGCACTTCAAGACAGCCCTCCCATTCTCAACTGTCATTTTTGATTTAGATTGAAATGAAAAAAAATTGAGAAAAGACGGAATAAAAAGAAAACAAGGTCTGGAACACTCGTCCTACCTTTCCAGGTGGTGATTATTTCCATTCATATACAATTTTTTTCCTTTTCTTTCCAAGCTTTTTATGTTTGTGATTGTGAGAGAACCAACAGCACAAATTACAACAAATACAAAAAGCAGAAGAAACCCATTATTAGTACTTTTTTTTCCAGAACCCATCATGCTTGTATCTAGATTGAGTACCTTAGCTGGAAAGCCAGTTGAAGCAGGACATCCCTTTTTCCTTAAGGTCGGTGTGTGAACCGGAAGAGGAGTACTGTCTACAGTCTGAATCCGGGGGCAAGAGAGGAAACAGAGATCATGAAACACTCCATCTATTTCAAACATCTCTAAAAATAAATCAAAGTAAATAAAGCCAAGCAAGACATCAATAAGGCAAATAATATCTCAATGAAGCTAAAATTCTCATAGTGTTGATAATTTAAATTTCAGCCTGCAACATCTACAAACGAAACAGTTGCTCAATTAGCAAAAAAATAATTGTCTCAAAATTTAAAAAGAAATGATTTAGAAAAGAGAATCCACAAAGAAAACAAAAACATCACAGCATGTAGTCTACATAAAAAATGAGGATATTAATTTTCGAGTTCATCTGAATATGCCCCCATTAATTCTTAAAAGTTCCTGAGTTTTTTAAAGCAGGATTTATAATCAAAATATTTAGAAGTCTTTTAACTTCTAACTTCTATATACAGAATGTATGTTACATATATGGAACACAATTCACTGGATTTGTGTTTAAGTGTGTGTGTGTGCGTGTGCATGTGTGCACGTGTGTGTAGAATGAGGAAGTGAGGAAGAGAGAAAGAGCGAGAGAGAGAGAATGATTAATGGGACTTTGTGCAGAAATCAATTTCCAAAGAAGGAAGCTAGACTGTTTAATATTATTGGAATTCAGAACTTAACATGCAAATTTAAAAGTTAAAAGCCATATCTTTATTCTACAGGTATTAGTGTAAGATATTTCTTTTAATGAAAGGAACCAGTGATTTTACTGGAAAAGAGACATCACTTAATTAGCGAAGTTTAAAAAAAAAGGCACAAAGAATTACTTTAGGATGCGAAGCAAGCAGGCAAGAGGAAAAAGCTAGCTTTGAACAAAGTTACAGAGTATTTTAAAGCGTTAAGACAAAAATGGATGGTCTTTGTCTTTGTTACTATATAAACCGAATATTTTATATGCTTTATAACCTTAGAATGGAATTGAGTTTCTCAGAATTTTCTGCTTAATTGTGAGGTTACCTTTAAATTTAATTTACCTTTAAATAGCTTGAAAAAGTTTTCAACCCTATTTATAAATTAATGCCGAAAAAGGTAAACATGAGAACTAAAAGAGCAACACTGAATACCTATGTGAAAGTTAATAAAAAACAACAGGAAACAAAATTGACATTAGAATTTACACAGAAAATCTCAGAGAAGTTTTGAATAAAAAGGAATGAAGTAAGGGTGTTGGAGACAAGATTAACAGAGTTCACAAAGACCAGCAATGCCAAATAAAAATACTATTTGGAAAAGATCCCATTCTTCAAGGTACCTATGCCTAGGAACAAATCTAACAAGCAATCTGAAGTCAACTAATAAAGAAAAAAAATGAAACTTTATTGAAGGATATAAAAGAATATCTAAATGATATGTATATATCATGTTCACAGACGGAAAGACCCAACCACAAAGATGTCAATTCTCCTCAGATGAATCTATAAATTCAACGCAATTAATCAAAAGCCCCATATGGAATCTGACAAGCTGATCACAAAAGTCATATGTAAAACTAAAGGGTGAAAAAAAGAAAATGAAAAAGAATAAGGTGGGTGGGAGTGGTCGATCACACCAGGTGAATTACTTCAGGCTTACAGTAATCAAGATAATGTGATGCTGGTGCAGGAACAGACCAAAAAACAAAACAAACAAACAAAAAACCCCAAAAAACAAAAAACAAAACCAGAAGAAGAGAATAAAGAACCCCCAAACAGATCCATTTATATAAAGCAGAAAGAGTTTTACAAATCAATGAGGGAAATATAAGAGAATTAGTTGTTCATATGAGAAAAACAGATTTATTTAAAGTTTATTTTGAGAAAGACAGAGAGAGAGAGAGAGAGAGAGAGAGAGAGAGAGAGAGAAGGAACAAGAGGGGGAGGGGCAGACAGGGAAGGAGAGAGAATCTCAAGCAGGCTCCGTGCTGTCAGTGCAGAACCAGATGCAGGGCTCGATCTCACAAACCGTGAGATCATGATCTGAGCCAAAATGAAGAGTAGGATACTTAACTGACTGAGCCACCCAGGCACCCCTGAGAAAAATGGATTTAGAACCCCATTTCACATAATTTGTAACAACCAATTTCAGCTTAAGGTCTTAAACATGTAAAATAAAAAAATTTAAACTTTCAGGAAAAATATGGAAGAAAACTTTTATAAATGCTGCATAGGGCAGAACTGCTTTAGAAATGCATGAAAAAAACAGGAGTCATAGAGGAGATGATTGATATATATATATAAGACTACTTTAAAATAAACACTGTTGCAAGACAAAAAGATACCAAATAAAATTTTAAAATAAGCTACAGATGGGAAGAAAGTATTTGCAGTGCATATAAGCCAGCTAAGGATTAGTATCCAAATTATATAAAGAACAGTTACAAAACAAAAGAAACAATTCAATGGAAAAACAGACAAAAGACATACAGGCAAATCACCAGTGGTCAATAAACATACAAAAGGATGCTGAGTTAACACTAAGATCAGAGAAATGCAAATTAAAAATCCCACTCCATACCCATCAAACTGGCAAAAGTTAATGTGTGACAGTACCAAGGGTTGGTGAAGATGTGGGAAAATGGGGAACTCTCACACATTGCTGGTGGGAGTGAAAATTGGTTCAACCACTGTGGAAAATAATTTGGCAAAATCTAGTTAAAGTTGAGAATGCACATACCATACAATCCAATAATCCAACTCCCAGGTACATAGCTAATCACACTCTGCACACACAAAAGCAGACAGCTATTAGAATGTTCACTTTAGCACTGATTAGGACAACAAAAATTGGAAACAGATATCCAATAATATGACATCATTAAATATCCCAAATTTCCAACAACAGGAGGATGCATACATGGTTGTGGTATATTCATACAATGAAATATGACGTAACGGTTGTAACGAGTGGACTAAATGGACACGTATCTGCAGGAGGAAAGTTCAAAAGCATCACGTTGAATGAAAGTGGTTACAGGAAGATACAGATAACCTGTGTGTAAAACATAAACGTAAAGCAAATGTTATCAGGTATGGTTGCTGTCTACAGATGAAGTAAAACGTAAAACTGAAGAAGAGAAAGTACATCAATGGCAGGGTCTTTAGACGCGTCTGAGGAAGGAGGAAGGGGAACGGTACAGGGAAGGGTGTTTCAACTTTCTCTGAAAACAAATTGGCAAAGAGCAGGGCAAAAATGTCCACATCTGCTACATCTGTGGATGGTGGCCACACGGGCGTTTGCTATTCTCTCTACGCTCCAAAGATTTCAACAGTCAAAACGTATAAACTCAAAACAACGATTAAGACAAAGCAGAGCGTCATCAACTTAAGCGGTCTGCGGTCGTCGCTCGCAGGGTTGGAAAAGACCCAATTAGACTCGAACCACGGATCCCTTCATTTCAGACAGCTTTCCCAGGTGGGCCATCTGCTCCCGGCTCCAGAGACAACACGGGAAACAAAGGGGCGGCGGCAGCACTGTGCGCAGAGCGGACGACCTGAGCCGCACCCACTGAGGCACAACGCCCTTCCGACTCGTTGAGACAATGACCTCTGCTGAGAAAAGTGGCCAGCCGGCTGTTTGAAAGCATTCACGTGGGGTGCAGAACAACACTGGTGTGGCGGTCGTGGTGGTTTGGTGCTACCGCAAGGCAGGGGACGGCCGAATGCCTACTGCTGACGGGCAGTTAGAGTAAACTGTTCAGCGGCCGGCAATGGCAATTTTAATTTTAAGCTCTACTTTGCGGCAGTTACACATATCTTTTTAGATCAGAAGAGTTAAAATCTGAGAATGGCACCTGACACAGCTGTGTGCCTCCAAGGTTTGTATCTGATAATTCCGAGATTTAGAGAACCCCGCCCTCTGCTCCACAGTCCTCTACTTCAGATACAGACTACCTTTCTAATGAAATAAATGTTTGTCTGTTTTAGGTTGAACTTGGGGGAGACAATTTTCTGCTTTTGTCTTACGGTCCTATTTACATTATAATAATAATGCAATGCTCTCCAGTAGACCGTGACTTATTACAGAATATATTTGAGTCAAACAAGAGTCGGCTTTCACTTGTTTCTCGATTCCCTCTTTCTGACAAGTGACAAGCTGGAGAGCGGGGCTACCCCGGGGAGGCACCTTAGCTGGCTCAGCTTCGCAAGAAGTGGGAGGACATGTGGACCTTGACTGGATGCAAACCCGGACGCTCGGATTCCGCACACACGTGTTCTCAACGGGATCAGTCTAGGAGAAGTCAGGAACGACAAAAACCCAAGATATCACTTTCAAACAGCGTGCAGCTCTTAGCGAATTTCCGTAAGGCACAATCACGGTACCATTTGTTGCGAAGAGAGGAAAACACACTTCAGCCTGAACGTTCACCTCCGGGAAGCGTCATTCCACAAAAGCAGGACCGCTCGCTTTACCGTAAACAGAGGGAAAGATGACCACAGGTACCTCCATGCTGCAGTCCTCACTGCCGACCTCTCACTCTGTGTGCCGGTCTCTACTCTACGTTCGTGTTTCACAAAATAAATCCCCCACAAGTGCAGAGGACTTCACAGAGGTATGTCCTGCAGGCTCGAGATAATTCTGTCCTTTGTAAGAACGAGATCTGGGCCACTACCAGGCATCACTTGCAGGCAGAAGAAACGGACTTATCAGCTTTGTGTCTGTCACTGCAGGCGACTCCGCCCTCTTATTCTGCGGCAGAACTGCCAGCGCTCACACTCAGCTGCACCCTTTTAACCGAACGTTTTTAGAGACTCCAAAGACGTTGGGTTAAAACTGAGCATTAAAGACTGAGCATACTGATCAATGACTGGTTCTGTCTGGCAATTTTCAAAATGACCAGGATCGTGCGTTTAAAGTGAAAAGGCGAGGAAAGCAATTTGGAAAAGAGGTTAGGGGAATTTGTTTCAAATGTGCTGTAAGCAAGGACAATGCTTAGATCAGAAGTGACAAGTCAATAAAGAGAACAGTCAGCTTAAAGACCGTACATATGTACTTCACAGCTGGGAAAGCACTTCAATATTTTAAAAACTGGAGCACTCGGACTGAAGCATACCGGCCGCGCCCCAGCTCGGAGTGGGCGATGCGGTCAATTTCAGAAAGCTCGTGCAGCTTACGAAGTGGGAGACCCAGGCCTGAATCCACCCTTGCCTTCAAATTCTGTGTTCTTTCTGTTGTACCAGAGGCACCTGCACTCAAGGCTTTAATGATCATGGAGCCTGAGTTACATTATCTTTTTCTCCTGCCAGTGAACTCTGACCAGGAAGAGGGGAGTAAAGAAAGAAGAAAAGGACAGTCTTGGACGATTTCTGCCCAGTTCACAAATTTGCTCAGGGACAGGCATGGGGAAGGTGTTCCATTCAAATCATTTATCTGGAGTATAAACCTGGGCTGGAAATAAGGCAGAAAGGTCCCACTTTCTGAAAATCTCCTCCTGCTAGTTTCCGTAAGATTATGTAATGGCAAGCTGAGTAAGAGTCCGCGGGGGAAAGGGTTCAACGAACACGGACCAGATACGCAAACAGTACTGGTGCACACAGCCCGATGTGGGGCTCGAACTCACGAAACCGTGAGATCATGACTTGAGCTGAAGGCAAGAGTTGGACACTTAACCGACGGAGCCCTCCAGGTGCCCCTGTCATAAAGTTCCAAAGAAATGTCTGAGTAGGGGCTTTGCTAAGTACGAAGAACTGAGTCATCTTAAGAAAGCGGAAGCTTCTGGCCGGTCACACAAAAGCGTGACTGGAAGACCGGAGCCGAGGCCCCGTACGAAGGACAAAGCTGCCGACGAACGGGGCTGACCAGCTAACACAGTGGCTTCCTACCTGGGAGGACAGTGGCTTTAAGCCGGTGCCAGTGCGAGGAGGGCGGGAGCCGGCTTTCAGGGGTCCCGGCGGCAGGGGGAGCAGGCCTGACGGCTGCGGCCAGGGGCTGGGCAGGCGGCTTTGTTACTTACACTTTCCTGCGCCGGGATCGGGGAGGCGTACGTCGCAGAAGTCATCACGCCTAAGAACCCATCCCCCTGCCTCCGCCCACAGTTGGTCACTGAACATTTACCATCATGTTTCACGACCCTGTGGAAATGTGACACTGACGGTGTGATACTGAACAAAGGGAAAATGACGCCTTCGGGGTTTCATCCGTGATGACAGAAATTAGTGACTCTGATGGGAACTCTAGAGGCTTCAAATACATACCTCTTGGCCCCTCTTTAGAATCACTGTCACTTATAAAAAGTCTTTTTCTCCTCACAGTTTTTACTCATAAATAAAAAAGAAAACCACAGGAATGAGGACAGATTTTAAAATGATTTTCTTAGCTGCAGGAGGTAAAAACTGGTTATTCAAAAGAGGAAACGTTTAGACTTAAAACCTAACCCAATACCAATTCTAATAACATAGAATAATGAAAATTACCAAACTTTTTGGAACTATATGCTCTTAAAATAAAACTAAATTCCAGAGATTAAACAAAATCAAGGTAGTTCTTATTTTAAAAAATTTAAAATAAGTAAACATATTTGAGTAATATTTTGAGATGGCATTGAGTATATTTATAAAAGTTGAGCTATACCATTTACGATGATACTCTTACTTTTTAAAACACGTGAATGTATAAGTGAAGCTTAAAAATTACCACTTTATTTTTCAAAAGTGTGTTTCTTAGGAAAGACAAGGAACAAAGTTTGGTACAGAAGAATAAACTCGTGGCAATAATGTTTTCGATATTAAACTAAGAAAAAACTTTCCCAGATCTTCTAAAAGGTGTTGGAAGCAAATACTTGTTAGATTAACAGATTTAAATATTTCATTTCCTTTCTGCATTACTGCCAATGTAAACAGTATCTCAAAAGAGGTTTAACAGTAAGAATAAGAAAAACATAATACCACTTACATATTTTCTACATCAAAGTGTTCATCAACACCAACAGGACTGGTTTCTCAAGATGCTAATTTTATCTGTAACTACAAGCTTACCAACACACTTATAGTTAATGATTCTACCCACTAAAAAGCAATTGATTTTATTAAACCTTCAGAATACTCAATAACTAGAAGGCAGACTTTGCAGATAGCCTAAAATTAATTTGATAATTAACTGGCAATGATTCACATAGAACGTGGAGGCAAGGCAACTGATTGACAGCACATCAACTGTGCTTATCTTCTGAGCCATTATCATGGTTATAACACAATCATTAGTAATATACTTATATCGTGGAAGTTAAATTCTCTGTGTTTTGAAAAACTGGATAGCATTCAATGTAAGCAATGACTTGAATTCATAATTCAGGAAAAGCTGATAAGTATGATACACACCAATAGCAGAGATCTCATAATTCGTTAATCGGGTAAATGGTTGTAGAAGGAATGATAAAAAGGAGAAAATAGCAAAAAACAATAAATAGCTAATATTTATTGGACAGCACCTTCTGATATTATCTGGAGAAAGATCTTGGAAACAAATCTTCATAGTATAAGCCATTCACTCAATATTTCTAAGCTGCAATCTACTGTGAAAACATGAGGGATGTCTTTACATAAATGTGATTTTTTTCCTATTGTTTTGGTTACCTAATTCTCTTTTCTAAGTAAACACATTTCCAGGAGTTATTCTGAGGAGCAGGCAATAGAAACATCTACTATATCCAATGTAATTTTTACCTATTGCTTTACCGTTTGGGGAAAAAAAAGGAAAACGGAATGAGTTATCAGAGGTATTATCCACGATACATAACACTGCCATGTAAAAAGTCCATAATGTTTCCTGAATCTGTTAGGATTTCCCTCCTGAATGATCAACAAAATGTATTGTTAGAGCAGTGCAGTCAAACAGAAAAGTTTTTTCCTCTCCTAGGATCAGATCTGATTTTTTAGGTGAAGTCTTCAAGTTACGCAGTATGGTTTTCTGATAAATAATAAAAACCACTAAAACGACTCATCCTATTTATCAATGGGCCTTTTCTACTCCAAAATAATTACAGATTTGAACAGATACAAAAAGCAAAACATTCCCATAAGAAACCTGGTTTTAAAGTAAAATATACCAAGGTTTGATATGGATTTGATCTAGATTAAAAAAAAAAAAAAGCTTACATCTAACATTTTGTTTTGCATTAGTAAATATAAAACTCTAAGAAAATTAAAACTCTAAGAAAAAACCCCCATTATCATCATCCTTTAAGCTAGAAGTATTTTGGAAACAAAGTGGCAAGTAAGCCAATTTTTTTGTATTCAAGAAACACTTTATAACCTCAAACTTTCAACGATGTAATTATTTCTGTTAATTGAACTTATGATAAAAACAGTATTACGGAAATACTAGATAATTTGGGAAACAGCAAATATAATATTTTATCATCCTAAAGCAAATAATAAATTACTCAAGGTTATGACAAGTAAGTGCAATCTTACTAATTACAAACAATATAACTTGGTACTCAATGAAAATTTCTCATTATTTTCCATATATTGATTTGAAGATCTACTCTGGAGACTTTACAAATGTTTTCAGAAAACAGAAAGTTCAGCTACGTGTTATTTAAAATCTCTGTTCTAAACTCGGAAGGAATACTCTAAAATTCAGTGCTTCTATTAATGAAAACACTGTGGACCTTTCCATTAACCACTTACATTCAGGCATTAACAATAGTATTCGTAACCAATCTTTCTTATACTATGCTTAATTGAATAGCACCATTTATAAAGAATGGGACTTTCCAGCACACTGGACATAAAAGTCCAGTAAACCTTAAATTGTAATACCTCACTTATATGACATTTAACAGTCACTTAAAGAATTTTAAATTTATGAAAGTATTACATATTGCTTGTCTAAAAACACAGGCTATAACAAAATTGTACGTCACTGTTAGATTCAAGGTCACTGTTAGGAATGGTAACGACCTGCGTCCCTTCTGCAATGCGCCGCCGTTTCCCAGGGCCACTGGGCCCCTCACTGTACCGCCATGATGCTTCTATGGATCTGCTGAGTAGCTGGTAATTCTTCACTCAGCTCCCTCCAAGACATCAGCACTTTTCAGAGAGGTTTTTTTTTTTTTTTTAATTTGACAGATACATAACCAAGGAAAAACTGCAGAAATCCTGGGAAGCAGATTACCAAGCCTATCACATCTGCATTTAAAAAATCATACAGAAACAGTCAGTGGGCTCTAGTCAGTGCGGCTTATTCACATCCTGTAAGATGAAGACAGAGACTGAACAGGAGGAACCCTGTAACGGCTATTTCCCTCAGAAGTTTCTCCCTATTCCAAGACTCACAGAAGTGTTCTGGGTCAGGGCCCCTAGAAGTCTGCAAGGCAAGTGAGATACAATCTATATTTAACCAGCGAATAAAATCTCTCTGAACTGTAACCATGTTAAAGAAAAACCAGTTAAAAATTTAGTCAAGTCACAGGCTGATGTTTTGAACCTAATATCGTTGGGCACACAATATTGTGGTCTTCCTTTCTAGAGGTTACACGATATACTTAACACATATTCAAAGATTGATCTGATAAATCCAAGCACCCAACGGTTTTAACCCTATAAATGTCAGGATAATAAAAAAAAATCGGTTGAACCAGCAATCTCTTCGAAGACTTCACTGATCACTGGAGTACTAGTTGAAGTCATACTGGCCGCCTCACTGGTATCCGAACTGCTTATTCACTATTAAGCAGTAGTTTGGAAACATGTGCTCTAGGAGGGTTAATTGAGCCACCCTACTATTTCCCGCGTTCTCCATAAACCAGAGAATTCCATGATCTAGCTCTTTCCAAGTCCAAGAATTCTCAAGAATTTTGGATTTAAGGTGCTGATCAATACCAACGATTATGAAGCCGATGACAGGTTTCAAAACTTCCACCTACGACAGGCATTCCTTTTTAATGTTACTATTTTATATCGCATATGAAAAACAGAGCAAACATCAGCCAGCCCACTGCTTTTCAACTACGGAGTGTGTGTGTTGTGCATAATGACACTGGGGTGGATGCTGATTTAGGGAAATTGAGACCTTTCTACAAATACATCCCCCACTCTGGGCATGTCAGAATCGTGCTGGATAGAGGTAGTGCCCTAGCCCATTTAATCCTGACAAACCCTGACCTAGCCTTAGTACAGGATGATGCTGACAGTTGGTTACCAATACATATATAAAGAATGTCACGATATTTTTAAAAATCTTGGAGCTACCTTAGAATATAAACAATTAACTACCAACATTAAGGCTTCAAATCTATAAATGTATTTAGGGACATTCCTTTGAACTACATTAAAAAAATCTATCAAAGATTTCTGCTGAATGGATTTACGTCAAACTATAGCCAATAAGATCTATAACTTGCCCCAAATTCGTTTGACTTTTGCATAATATTGAATTGTCAAGCTTTTTTCTACATAACTAAAATCTCTAGGAAATCTCCACGTATCTGCTCATATCAGATTCTTATTGAGAAACTCATTTACTCTGCAGGGGACTGATTTGGACAGCAAACTTTAGAATCACTTACTTTCCTACTAAACATGAACAAGATACCTTATAATTTGAGTCGTTTGGTTGCCGAAATGTAGACGAACATTCCTAAAGCTTTACGGCCCAAGCCAAAGAAAGAAAAGGAAAAGAAAGAAAAGGAAAATATGGAAAGGCAAGAGCGAGAGCAGCAGCACAAAGCATGCAGCGGAGGTAAGAGCACATCACGGGGACGTGAGCGTGTTCTGCAACCACAGGCAAAAAGGGTGAGAGACAGGGAGGAGGGCGTGGGGTGGGGACACACGGTGCAGTGGTTTCTTACACGTCTGCCTTTGCTAGCTGGAGTGCAGGACGGAGAGCGCTTCAACAAAGAAAGGAGAATACTACACGTTACAAATACACACGACTCTCGATGGCTCCCGCCGTATTAACAGACAAAGTCTATCAACATACACAGAGAGACACATTTTCTGATAGGTTCAAAGTACATTTGTTTTCAGGAAAAACTGCAGGATAGGACAGCGGAGAAACGGCTGCTCGGACTCGGGCTAAGGTGACAATAACGCTTTCGCTGGACCCCGCGCAGTGACCCACGCAATGGTGCTCCAGCGAGCGAGGGACAATCTCCTTCCTGTGGAGGTTTGGAAGTAGCAACTGGAAACAGGAGAACGAAAAGGAGCCAAATAATTCTGACTGAGCGCCAGTTAGCACTTAATAAAATATTTCATGGGCCGGTCTTTTCCCTACCAAACTCTTACTGTTTTCAAAGATGATTCTTTCCAATGGTAAGAGCTAAATCAGGCCTTTGGAATCACTGACCGTGAATGAAAACAACAACAGTTACTTCAACGATACCACCCGCCTTGACTGGATATTAGGCTTAAGTCATAAGGGACTGTCACCTTTCTGACATTGAAGATTCAGTGATTAGGGAAAAACAGCAAGAACAATAAGCAGGTAGTAACCACATCAGAACAGTCCCAAGCCTCTGGAACTATGGGATGTGCAAAGAGCAGAGCTTCACACACATAAACCATCTCTACCTCTGGCAACTCCCTATATTCAACCGAACCTAACATTTCCTGAGGTTTTGCAACGGGTCAGGTATTTACAAGGTGGGGAAGACCCCAGGCCCCCAACAGTGGGCCTCACGTGGTAGCTGAGGTTTGCTGCACAGTTTTGTGGGAGGCCGGAGGCGGGACGTACAGGATTTGCATGGGGGCCTAGAGGAGGGAGTTTACAAACGGAGTCTATGGGAGCCACAGAAGATTCCAGAGAAAACTTGGAAGGGTAAGAAGATCATTCCGGATTACCGGTATTATCTGTACAACTCTGGCAGATCGCTAAACAGGAACTATTATTTCTTTCTAGGAAATGGGAAGGGGGCTGACTTGAACACCGTGTCCTGAAGAGTTAACGGTGAACCGGGATTAGAAGGCCTGCAGATTCCTAAGCAATTTGTGTTTCTTCGTCCAGTGTGTAACCAGCACACCTTCCTCTTGGACTCCGTGGACCATACTCATCTATCCGTGGGGACCCCACTCAGGCACTGGTTCCTTCAGAAAGCCTTTCTGCAGCCGCCTGGCTCAGTCAGGTATCTCTCCTTTATACTCCTATGATATACAGTCCATATCTTTTATTAGTGTGATTTTCCCAATCATGTTATAATTATTGATTTACACATGTGGTTTTTCCATCAGACTCGGATTCTTCAGGGCAAGAAACGTTGTAACATGCTTATCGTAATAAAGCCTATCAATTTAAAAATCCTTAATAAGTACTGAATGAATCCTTCTGAAATGCTGCAATACTTAACTGAAATATTTCTTACGGCACCTGTCACTTTCGACATGGCGTAGCACGTAACCATGGATTTATTTATTTTTTCTAACAAGATGATAAGCATTTCGCGGCCTACGTCTCCATCTGCTACGTCTTAGGAGCTACCACCGTGCAAGGATTAACACAGAGAATCCTTGACTTTCTGGCTATCTTTCTACACTTCTAGAGCAGAGTTGGGAGTGTGCCGAATCCGTGAAAAAATGCATGACTAGTTCAAAGTACACACATTGCCACCATACTAAAAACAAGTCAAAACGTCTCTCAAAACCACCTCTGCGTATGAAGGACAACACCTGGTCTCAGCTGGCACTGTATGAAGCTAATAATGATACTAAATCATAGTGATAATGTTCTCCCCAAAGTGTCTACCTAGAAACCAGACAGCTGTTTTTCTGTTTTCAACAAGAAGGGGAAATTAGGCCGCTTCCTGATGATACAATTACAGGAACACACACTACGCTCTCTCTTCTACACACTGACACACAACCACGGTTTTGTACAAACAGTGGAACTGGTCTCACAGCCCGGGAGAAGCCAGTACGTTGCCTTCATCTGTAATCATATACCCTTTAAAACTATGCCTTTTCTACCTAGGTCTCTCGGTCGCCACCGTAATGCTCAGGCTGATCGCAGAAGGAGGAACACAAGCAGAAACCAAAAGAAGTACTTTATCTTACAGACACGGATTTGGCAAATAGCTTCTAAGATTCAGTTAATGAATTCCAAAGGTCTTCTTAAACAGGAGAGTGAAGAGTGAAAGTCTGGGTGGTCATGGGTGTTTCCCTCTAGACGGCCTCAATGTATGAGAATATAATACAGATCTTGTATATATAATTAAGATAGAATCCTGCCTAAATGAGAGAAGGGCTGCATATGACAATCTCCTGAAACGTGAGTTTCAAGTTGGGTTGTATTTAACATGTGGATGGAAGTTTTGTAAAAAAAAAAAAAAAAAGAATTGAAGGAGGAAATATCAGAAATGCCATAATTTCTCAGCAGGATCTACACCTAGTGTGGGTTGTAGGGTGAAAAGATCTTTATAATGTATGTTTTAAAATTCTGTCTTCCACAGATTCTCATGGATGACCGACTTGCCCCAGATCCAGCTGACACAATGCTGCAAAGCCTCAGATTTCTGTGACTGGTGATGACAGAACATAAAAGAAGCCAGGGGAGAGACAAGAGATCTCTACAGGGAAGCGATGAATGAAGGAAGCTAGGAGCCGGGACTGAAATTAAATAGTTCAGGACATCGTAGCAAGTTTTTAATATGAGGCCAAAACAAGGAGTAGGAGAACTAGCTTGTCAATACTCTCCGACTGCTGGCTTCTCGGAATTGGCCAGGATACAAGAAAACAGGGTTTGTGAGGATCAGACAGTAGGACCAATGGTACTAACTCTATTCCTTTATGTCTGACCTTTAATTCCCTGGTCTACTCTTTCCTCAGCACACTAGAGTTAAGACAGCATCCAAAAAGCAAGTTGGCAAATTCTCATTTGCCAGGTAAATGGGCAATTCCCATTTTTGTGTGTGAACTTGGCCCAAATGAACAGAGTGTAGAATCGTAATTTAATAAAACTCAAAACCTACCTGGCACAGACTTAATAAATGACAATCTGTTTACCAAATACAAGTGGTTCACTTAGATGACCATAATTAGCATTACCTTTAATACAGTCAAGCCAAGTATTATCTTTGGTTCCTTTGAAAAGAAGAAAATGAACTGACCAGGATGGGAAGTTTGTAAGTGTGGTCTGGTCATCCCTGGACTTCTTGCCCCTGGGATGCAGGGAACAGATGAGGGAAAGGTCAAACTGCCGAGCTCCACCTGTCCCTCACCCTGTTCGGGACCTGGAGGCTGGGCCAGTATGGAGTCACCCCAGGCAGTCTAGGACTGGGGTGTGGGGTTGGGAGAAAAGATGAGGCTACCCTGCGGTCACTGGTGTCTCACCACACGTGGGAATGCCTGACCCGAGAGACAAAGTGGTCAGAGTGACGTCAGTTTCTTTTAACACGAATTAACCTCCCTTCTATCTGCCCTCAATAGTGTCGTACCCCGTTGCCACTAATTCCCTATTCCCCCAAAGACTGAGAGTCCAGAAACTTCCCTAATGGGACAGCAGACCGCCCACTTTACTAATGGGAGAAGGCGGTGATAAATGGTGGCCAGAAGCATGGACTGAATATATCCCAAGTTCTTTTCTCTTTCAGAAGAAGTTCATGATTATGCACGTAGGGAAGCCCAACCACCTGAGTTCTCCTGAGTCACAAAAGCAGGTGCTTCACCCGAATCAGAGGGAAGGAAGGAACCTCCGTACACTTCTCCGCCGTCAAGGCCGCGCTTACTGGGAACTCTACGCGTAGCAAGACCTGTGTAAACGGTGCAACTTAAAAGGAAACTGCTCTGAGTGTGCCCAGATTCTAGCATTCGCTTGCATTTTGAACTTAAGGAAGTCAAAGGTGATTCTGGAGGCGGGGAGGGGCCGGTGGTTTGGTTCTAAAAAACCAGAGGGCAGAACGAGGTCGCTAGGCCTCGGCGAGCAGACGAGGAGGTTGATGGCGTGCGGAGGCCAAAGAAAAGTTGCTTTCTGCAATCCTGCTCCACCTCAGCTTTACCCCTTCCTAAACCCACGAGTTCCTGCCTGCGATTCAAATTCCGGGTCCGCGGCGTGCCCGGCTTCCCTTCTGCAGCAATGAGGCCGACGCCAGAGAAGAGGGACGCGAGGGTGAGTCGCGTGGGGTGGCTGAGGGTTAGAGTCTGCTCGCTGTCGGGGGCGGCCCCGCACAACACTCCAAGGAGCATGGGCACAAAGATCACAATTCACTCTGTTCCTTAAGATCCCAAATGCCGAAGAGAACTGAAGCTTCACGCCTCGCGTCTCGGCTGCTGAGCGCAAGCGTGCCAAGGACCGGACGCCGGTTTTCAAAAATCTCATCCTCCCACGGCCTCGAGGGTGAACGGAATGAGGACTCTGGGAAGAGCAGTCGTACTCATCAACCAGAAAGAGCCTCCGGCCATAGAATATGAAGAAGACAAACCACGTTTGAAAATGGGAGCTGACTGCTGGCCTTGTCCCTGACGTGTAAAAATCACCGCGCAGCGGTGACCTTACTTGACGATTCAGGGGGAAGGTGCGGTGACCCGCGCGGGTGGGGGTGGAAAGGTGGTTAGAGGGCTAAAGGCGACATTCAGGCGACAACGGACTCCTGCACAAGAAAGGAAGCTAAAGGAACTCGGGAAGGGGGTGAACGGCCTATGACGAGTAAGGCAACAGCAGGGCGAGGGCCTCACGTTCGCTGTTCCCTTAAGTCCTCAAACCACCTACGAGTCGGTACCGCTGTTATTACCCCTGTTCTTCTGACCAGCAGACTGGGGCGCAGAGAGGTTGGGTAACTTGCTCCCAGCCACACACCTGGAAGGTGGTGGAGGCAGGATTGGGGCCACCTTACGTGCTTACCCAGTAAGCGGGAAGGGGAACCTCGGGAGCAGAGACCACGCTTTTTAAGAGCTGGCGCCTGGATCAGAAAGATTCAGCCTGTGTGAACTCAACTCCTTTTCGCTGTGTAACAGGGGTTCCTTTGTGCCGGTTTAAGACTCGGTGGTCCGTGTGAACTGAGCTCAGGCTGAGCGCCGGTGGATGAAGGACAAGAGAGTTCTGGAGGAACGTCAAAGCGGGACGCTTCCTCACTACGGCCGGGTGGCAGCGGACAGAGCGGGGCCATGCGGGCGTCCCTGTAGCAGGCCCGTCGGCCACAGGACACCCGGGCTCCCGTGTTCTACATTCAGAGCTTTGTGTGGGAGGGGAGGGGGCGGGGAGAAGGGTTTGTTAGAAAAAGAGAAAGGAAATGGTTTTCTAGCGGAAGGAACCATTAAAAGAATTTATTCAAACTTCCTTGTCTTTCTCTTTCAAGTGAATGATGTTTCTATGGAAATAACATCTTGAGTATTTTAGTACAAACATCCAGTAGATGGTAACATGAAATACTGTTGTACATCAAGAGAGTTCTTTTTATCACAGTGTAGAGTGAACTAGGACCGTCTCAAGAATGATGAAATAGTTTCCATTCAGAATGGAAAATAGTACACTTTGGTATGATATTTCAAAGGCAGAAAAAAAAATCAGTTAAAAAAATGTTTAAGCCTAGATCAAGAGTTTTCTTGAGTGGAAAATTATGCAAAGTACTCTTCTGAATGTAAGAATTATGTTTAACAGAACACAAAAGATAAAACATAAAAATTGCCCCAGGTTTAAAAACTGGGTTCTGCGCAGAACATCTGCATCTGAACCCATTCTATTTTCCAGTTTCTAGAAAGGTTAAATGTTCAACAGGACAACAAAATGCCTTATGACAGGGATTTTTGTGCCATTTAATGTGGAACAGAGAGAACGCGGACAGGTGGCATTTCAGTAAAGAGAGTGAAGACATTAGGGACTTCTAAATGATCAAATCTACAGAATTAATTTAGGAGAGAAAATGATAATGCAGTCAATTTATAGTGCATGTAGCACATATGTTAACTAAAATCACTTTCCACATTAGAAGAGAAATTCTGTCAGCACTAAAAATTGATTTGTACTCAATTATTATGTTACAATAAAATCTACTGAAAGATTTAATACGTCACTTTTTCTGATTTTATTACCAGACGTTTACTTCTAACTAACATAAAAATTAAATGGCAAAATGCTGCAAAGGGGAACGTGAAACAGAAATTGCCATGAAAAAGAAAAACAAGCACTTTTATATATTTATCCACATAGTGACAATAATCAAATAAGCATTCCAGTCTTCAGAACTGTTGCAAAGAAAGGGAATCCAGATTCCTGACGGCCAAAGCATTTTTCAAAGTACATATTCACTTCCTGATGTTTAATAAAAATAAACCCTTTGTTTCATTTCAGACAAGAAAGAAGCAAATTTTGTCTCACAAGTAAATTACCAGGTGTGATCATTCTAAAACTGAATGCATTACTAGGCAAAACTCTTCAATTCAATTCACTGATGGTTTGAAAATCAAAGACTTACGTCATCCAAAAAATCAATCAGTGAAGATGAGGAAGAAGAAAAGGAATCCTATTTAACGAATACAGCAATAAAAAAAATAGAAAATATGGATGAAGCAATTTAATAAGAACAAATAATAAATCAAAAATCTTGTAAAACAATTAAAAGGCAAATGACATTAATTCAAACAAACAAATGAGAAAAGCAGTCATTGTCACTTGCTCACGAAACTTAGAACTCCAGTAATTACTTTTAAAAGCTGATCCCTATCCCAAAGCAATGAAATACAATGCATATATTGTACCCAAAACGTAATACGGTGAAGTGCACGGCAGATCATTAATAATCAAATTAAATGAAACACTTGAGGAGTAACGGGATCTCTCTGCCTCTAATTGTTCCCACTGGAACGTAACCTCTAGGAGAGCAGGGCGAGGTCTATTTGGCCACTACTTTAACTCCGGCACCTTTAACAGTGCTCTGCACAGAGATACAAGATTATTTGTTTAATAGAGGTATAATCACTAACGTGAATTTTCTGGGACGAAAATATACTTTATGAATTTGTTTCCCACCCCCCCCCCCCCGCAAAGAATTTAAGCAGCAGAAAATGACAGGCATACAGTCACTATTTCATTATTATGGAATCTTCCTAACACTCTCCACGTAATACTTGTACAAAAAGTATGCCTATTGTAAACTCCTAAAAAAACTTGAATTGACTTGGAGCTAGAACCAGCACTGCTCTATCCTGAGATTGACCTTTTTCACCGTTTTTTTTTTTTTTTTTTTTTTTTAATTGTGGCTCTATGCTTGGGAGAAAAAACAAAAGTGTCAACATTACTTCAAAAGTTAGGATTTGTTCTGCTTTTCCTGTCTCCCAGGGGAAGGGATGAAATTTCTTTTAAATCTTGGGATGCTCATATTTAGACCTTTCTTAGATTTTTCTTACATATACATGTGATCACCATTTCCATAAGAACACAGAACATATTCCTTTCTTAATAGGCTTTTGTTTATAGAAGATTCTAGGTCCTTTTATGTGGGAAGCGATAAAACCGTTTCACCGCCAACGAATTTTAAATCACAACCTGAATTTGAAACTGACCACAAGGAATACTTGCACGGTTCAGTACTTACTTCAAGTTGATCCAGACCATCGGTAGGCGTATTCAAAAATGCCAAGAAAGAATGCTGTGAGTCTCGGTGCTCTATACCTAGAAGACAGCAGCAACTGTTTTTTAAAACTAGAACAATTTAAACTCATTCTCACGGATAACCTTTCCTGTCTGAATCTATTAAGAGCTGTTCACAAACGACCTCATTTTAAGGCTGATCAGTCCTATTAACTCTACATTTTTAAAAAAAAACGTATTAATGTTTCTTGAAATATCACTTAACAGTTGATTATTATCAGTCTCCATGACACGCTTGTTTCCTGACTTGAGTTCTCGAATTTCTTTCTTTTCCCTTAGAGTACATTAAATCGTGGTAGGGTTGAGAGACTCTTTAAAATATGGTTCTGTTTTTTCTAAGCTAATTTATCACCAAACAAGGTTTCTGTTTTGAAACACTCTTACTGCACAGAGTATACACTAATATACATGACCTCTTACAAGAAAGTAAAGTAGTGATACAACAAATGTATTTAGTTATGAAAAATCGGTTGTCAAGGCCTCAGTCTGATTTCAGGTATTGTTTTATTGACGAAATGAGGCACTCAAACCCTCGGTTTTCTCAGATGAAGTTTTAAAAGTTTCCGCATATTTCTTCACTGTGACATTAACTTTAAATGCGTAATTTCCAAAATAATTCTTAAAATATACAGGCAATGATAAATGCTAGCAATCAAGCACACCGTTTTGATTTCCATACCCTTAGGAAGTTACATCCACTAATTTGTGTGGTTTTCACAATAATCTCTAGCAATATACCACGGATGCCAGATGATGTACTACGTTCAGAAATTCATCCAATCAATACGTATTTACTGAGAGCCCATTAGGTGCCAAACCTTGTCCAGATACTGGCATATACTAGTAAACACGCAGAAAAAACCATCTCGCCCTCGTTATGTAAATATCACATTATATTATTTAAGCAGTAGAGTACGTTATGTTACAACATAAAGTGAAATTTGATTATTCTGCAATGTTCAAAATCCAAGTACAAGGGGCAGGTTAACGTGTCTTCATAAAGCAGAGCGATAGACTTGAGTTACTTCTTTCGCAAGTTTAGATCCATGCTAACAATGACGCCACCAATGACACCAGAGTCATACTCTGCACTGGTGTCTTTTCTGTACAGACTGCCTTCAGGGCTACAGGTCCTACACGTCTTATATATTCTTTGTCTTCTGCTCACTAAATAGTGCAGCTCCCTTCCACCATTCATGTCTGAAAACTCAGCTTGAGTCTCATTTTGGTGAGAAGCCCTGTGCTCAATCTGAATTCCTAATCCGCTTTTTCTGGGTTCCTTCCTTTCTTGTTCACTAGGAAATGCCATCAATAAAAAATGTATTGAACATCTGCTATTTTTAGGGTTTTTTTTTTTTCATGTCAAATCCTTCACGTGTATGATACCCTCTCCTCCACAACTTTAAAGGCAGATACAGAGACCCAACCATCAGCGTGCGTCACACGACCGAGAAGTTAGAGGGAAGCATAACGTAAAGCCGTTAATTCGTCCACTATTTGATCAGGAATACGGACTTTGTCAGGATGGTGGATTTCTAATAACTGGATGTAAGAGGATCCCTTCACTGGGAAAATAACATTCTGAATGTCTTTGTATTACATCGTCACATTCTGAATGCCCACATTATGGAAAGAAAGTTGAGGAAGTCCCTGTAATGGAGCTCCCGAGCTCTCGGGAGTTCCTGTTCATGTTAAGACTCATTAATGCTCAGGCAATGCCTTCAGGAAAATGGGAATGGATCCTGAGAAATCCCACAGGGCAGGCAACTGAAGAGCCAGACATGGAAGAAAGCAATGGAGTGCCCCAACAGTTCATCCCTGAACTGCCTTTTAACACCAGATTAATCTTTGGTTACTTCATACACTGTCCCTCAACTACCCCGGGAGTGAAGCCCCCTACAACATCTGAAAATAGTGTAAGGTATATTATAAAAATAATAGTTTTTTCCGATCACAAAAATATTATTTGTGTAACAGTCCGTGGCTATGGAAAAACGGTCCAAATTACGGCAAAGTGAGTTTTTCTGTTACTACGAAATTCTTTAAACAATGCATATTGAGCACAACAAAATGACTCAGAGACCAGGCTAGTGCACGTGTGTGTATGAGGTGTGTGACGTGAGCATACACATATCCATCAGTGAGCGCCAGTGCTGCTGTGTGAATAACTCCCCGACCCGCGCAAGACGCTGACGCTCGTGCGACAGAACGGATTCAGAACAGAAGCAGCCCTGATTGATGCAAAACACATTCTCATACCCTTTTCAGATCTAAGCTCTTCAGTGTCCTTTATTAGCTGCTCGATTTCTGACAGTAGCTCCAAGTTCTTCTTCTCGGAGTCTTTCAGTTTACTTCAATAAGGGAAAAAAAGGAAAAACGTCATTATTTTTATCGCCGGTTAGGGAGCCATCCTACAGTAAGTACGTGGTTGGAGTTTCTTGGTTTCCGTGTCAGTCATGGCAAATCAGGGAAGCGCGAACCACTGCAGGGCAGACGAATCGGCCCTGTCACCTACTCTCGTGCAAATAAAGTGTTACGGGAGCACGGCCAGGCCCGTCCGTTCACGGACGGTCCACGGCCTCTCTCGCTCTATGACAGCGGGCTGAGCAGGCAGGGACCCCATGTCCCACCAAGCCTGAGACACCTTGGATCTGGCCTTTCAGAGAAGACGCTGACTTGGAGCTAAATGATTCAATTTTAAAATGTCCTCAAACCACAGGTCAAATTTAGAATTTGGTGAGGCTCTTTTACACAGAGCCACAGAAGTGGAGCATTTTCACGAGCGTGTCTACAGTTTTTGGCTTTGCTCACGGTCCCGTGTCCCAGGCGGGAGAAGGCGGCGCGCGCTCGGTCCAGGTACAACCTGGGGAACCGCACCCAACGGCGCTTTGGGCTCGAGACGACTCGCCGGCTCCGGAAAGCGTTCTCTCCCGTTTTCGGTGTCACACGAGCACATTTAAGCAACGCGTACTTAATTTATGTCTGGATTATTCATAACAAGAGTTTATAATTCAGCTGGGGTGCCTGACCTCCGATTCGATTCGGAATATGAGCGATTACAGTCGAAGCACTAAAAGGCTTCACACCGTTAGACACTGAATTTATGGGACCATATTTCTTTTCACGATCGAATGCCTTTGGGACTTTGCTTTCCAGCACCAAATGGATTTTTCTATTTATATGTTGATTTGTGACCAGAACTTTCTATTGTTTCTCTGACTTATTCTTGAACCATGTTTATATCCCATCTAATTAAGATTTTCATTGTATCATTTATTTCTTCAGAGTATAATTTGCTCTACTGTTGTGATGAGGATTGAAGGAAAATATTCATCAGGTAATTGTCTCAGACTGTGGAGAGGATATACTTTTTGTACTACATAAAAGAACAGCAAAAACAGTGATAATTAAGATATGTTTACCATTATTAAATTTATCATCAAGAGAACCTTCATTTGTAAAAGATCTATGGCAGAGTGATAGGTAGGGGCTAAAATACTTCTAGACCAACTTAAAATAATTCTAGGAGAGTCTATTCCCCAAGCTTACCATTCTGTGATGATGTTAGCTGCTTTAACTTTATTCAACTCTTCTTGGATGGCCTGTTTAGCTCTTATTTCTGCATCGAGGGCCGACTGCAACTCCAGTCTAGCTGACATGTCCAGTTTTGCAAAACGACGCATCTTCCAGGGCATATCCTATCAAATAATATGACTGGTTTTAGCTCCGTCCTATTTTATCCCTAACATTCCAATTCGGGAGTGCAAATAAATTTGGAAACTACTTAAAGGCATTAACCTTCTCTAATAACACAACAGGGCCGAAAGGCGACTTGTGACAATGTATCATTTTTCACTGAATTCAGAAATAGGTGTAGATTCACATACAGATGAGTTTATTTTTCGTCATTATTACCAACAATGGCTACCTACTGCAAATTGCAGGGAGGCAGTGATGTGCCATGATTTCCCAAACTGGCCAAGACGTGGACTCGTTGATTTCTTGGGAGAAACTTCACAGTGGGCTAAAGCCTAGACAGACCCACCCAAGGTGATCACTCTCCCCGCAAAACCGCTGAGCTTACTGTTGCTCGTGCACCCAGGCTGGAATTTCTTAAAGCTTCCAACTCTTCAGTCATTTTAGAAGCTAAGGCCTGCAGATACCCTCGTGCGTCCTTTTCATCACTGACCCTGGAATACAATACGTATACGTATACGGACAAAGCACAAAAGTAAAACAAACAGAAAATCTTCAGTAAGATATAGGTCGTTTTCAAAGCATCCTACAAGAAATGAAAGTGATAACAATTTAAACATATATATATATATTTTTAAATATAATTTATTGTCAAGTTAGCTAACATACGGTGTATACAGTGTGCTCTTGGTTTTGGGGGTAGATTCCTGTGATTCATCGCTTACATACAACACCCAGTGCTCATCCCAACAAGTGCCCTCCTCGATGCCCATCTTCCATTTTACCCAATTTAAACATATTCTTAAATATCTTCTTTCAAAAGGTCTCCCACAGCACTCCTGCCTGTCAACAAGTGGGAAAAGGTTTGCTGAACTGTTCAGTTATCTACAAATTAAAGCTGGTCACATTTATGAAAGTTCAAATTACTTATATCTGATAAATTGGTAAAATTTCACCCTTGAACTGCAGAAATAATACTCTTTTAATCTAACATTAATCACACACACACTTACATGACTTCTAAAGAGTATTAAGATTTTTCTGGCACAAGAACAGACACTCAGATCAATGGAACAGAATAGAGAACCCAGAAATGGACCCACAAACATATGGGCAAGTAATCTTTGACAAAGCAGGAAAGAATATCCAATGGAACAAAGACAGTCTCTTCAGCAAGTGGTGCTGGGAAAACTGGACAGCGACATGCAGGAGAATGAACCTGGACCACTTTCTTACACCAGACACAAAAATACACTCAAAATGGATGAAAGACCTCAATGTAAGACAGGAAGCCATCAAAATCCTCGAGGAGAAAGCAGGCAAAAAACCTCTTTGATCTTGGCCGCAGCAACTTCTTACTCAACACGTCTCCGGAGGCAAGGGAAACAAAAGCAAAAATGAACTACTGGGACCTCATCAAAATAAAAAGCTTCTGCACAGCGAAGGAAACAATCAGCAAAACTAAAAGGCAACCAACGGAATGGGAGAAGATATTTGCAAACAACATACCAGATAAAGGGTTAGTATCCAAAATCTATAAAGAACTTACCAAACTCAACACCCAAAAAACAAATAATCCAGTGAAGAAACGGACAAAAGACATGAATAGACACTTCTCCAAAGAAGACATCCAGATGGCCAACTGACACGTGAAAAAATGCTCAACATCACTCACCATCAGGGAAATACAAATCAAAACCACAATGAGATATCACCTCACACCTGTCAGAATGGCTAACACGAACAACTCAGGGAACAGCAGATGTTGGTGAGGATGTGGAGAAAGAGGATCTCTTTTGTATTGTTGGTGGGAATGCAAGCTGGTGCAGCCACTCTGGAAAACAGTATGGAGGTTCCTCAAAAAACTAAAAAGAGAACTACCCTACGACCCAGCAATTGCACTACTAGGCATTTATCCAAGGGATACAGGGGTGCTGTTTCGAAGGGACACACAAACGCCCATTTTTATAGCAGCACTATCCACAATAGCCAAAGTGTGGAAAGAGCCCAAGTGTCCATCAATGGATGAATGGAGAAAGATGTGGTATATATATACAACAGAGTATTACTCAGCAATCAAAAAGAATGAAATCTTGCCATTTGCAACTATGTGGATGGAACTAGAGGGCATTATGCTAAGCAAAATTAGTCAGAGAAAGACAAATATCCTATGACTTCACTCATATGAGGCCTTTAAGAAACAAAACAGATGAACATAAGGGAAGGGAAACAAAAATAATATAAAAACAGGGAGGGGGACAAAGCATAAGAGACTATTAAATATGGAGAACAAACAAAGGGTTCCTGGAGGGGTTTTGGGAGGGGGGACAGACTAAATGGGTAAGGGGCATTAAGGAATCTACTCCTGAAATCATTGTCGCACTGTATGCTAACTAACTTGGATGTAAATTTAAAAAAAAAAAGATTTCTCATTAATTGGATTCTGCCATTTTATCTTACAAAAACAAAACATACCCTTTTTAGATGTACTGAAGTATACTACATTTAGAAAGTTTAAAGTAGAATATTCTGTGAAAATCAGGGTTATCTTGCAATAAAGCTCCTCTGTATTCTAAAATGGTCAATAAAATAACAAAGGGAAACAGTTAAAGTTGACTGAAATTCGTAACCGTCTTAAGGCTACCTTGACTGATGCAACTCTTAGGATCTTAGATAGGTTTTTAAATTTGGGCACATGGGTGGCTCAGTTGGTTAAGCATCTGACTTCAGCTCGGGTCGTGATCTCACGGTTCTGAGATTGAGCCCCGGATCAGGCTCCCTGCTGTCAGCACAGAAGCCTGCTTCAGACCCTCTGTACTGCCCCCTCTTGGACCCTCCCCCACTCTCTCACGTGCTTTCTTTCTCTCTCTCTCTCTCTCAAAAATAAACATTAAAAAAAGGAAATGTTTTCAAATTATATTCAATAAGACACACTCCACATTTCAGAATTTATCAAGAGAAAGCTTGTGTTTTATTACATCTCCTTCAAAACCAGGGCAAGACTAGGGTCCGGACTGCCAGCAGATGAAAATCTACAAAAGAAGGTACCGTGCTCACGAAGAATGAACAACACTGGTTTACAGAAAGCTGTAACTGCACAAAGGAATAAAAAATGGAGTTGAAATTTGCAACGTCTACAAGTGTATTCTAATACGCTCTGGGGAACACTATTTGCCTTTGTGAAGGCTGGCTGTTCTCATAAATAAAATTCAGGCCACTGAATAGTAATAAGGAAAGTATATTTCAGGTAAATCAAGATGTATCTGATGCATACAGCCGATGAATTTAAACCTTGAACTTTGTTTTAGCGGCTTTTAGAATTTAAACTCCCCAGGAGTCAAATTCATGTATCTATATCTGTGTATCTTAAAGAGGCCCCTGACAAGGGATCTGCTTCTCTCAGATGGGATGCTGTACTGGAGGACCAGAAAAAGAATCTAATGCTAAAAGCGATAAAATCGCTGTAAGACGTTGCCCCGCCGAGTCAGTTACATATTTTTAGGCTCTATATCCATGTATATAATTTCATTGCCTTTTAAAGGAAAATGGCTTTAGAAAATAGTAAGAACGCTATGTAGGAAGCTGTTTCCTTCAAATTTCTTTAACTCTGGACACCGCAACGGATCACCACCTTTTGATTTCATCATCTGACCTACAGTATAAAGAGTAAGTGGGGATGAAGGAAGATGACCCCTTCTAGAATACAAAAAAGACACCTACATGGTGGCGATAAAGAAAACTACATTATCGGGGTACCTGGGGCTCACTCGGTTGGGCGTCCGACTTCAGCTCAGGTCACGATCTCGCGGTCCGTGAGTTCGAGCCCCACGTCGGGCTCTGTGCTGACAGCTCGGAGCCTGGAGCCTGCTTCCCATTCTGTGTCTCTGCCCCTCCCCCGTTCTTGCCTCCCTCTCTCTCTCTCTCAAAAGTAAACAAATGTTAACAACAACAAAAAAAGAAAACCACATTCTCATTTAAATGGCTCCTGGGCGTCCAGCAGTCTGCTTCAGTGTCTAGCACAGCTCAGTGATCTGGGTTTATGCACATTCCAGGAACTTAAGAAGTCCGATGTGTTTCGTTAACTCTGGAAATCAGATACGTTAACTTTTTTTTTTTTTAACGTTTATTCATTTTTGAGAGAGAGCGAGGGGAGGGGCAGAGAGAGAAGGGGACAGAGGATCCCAAGCAGGCTCTGCGCTGACCGCAGACAGCCGGATGAGGGGCTCAAACTCATGAACCATGAAATCATGACCTTAACCGACTGAGCCACCCAGGCGCCCCCTGTTGTTTAACATTTTAAATAAAAAACAATCTCTTGTAATTTTGTTTTTATTTACACCTTGAGTACGTTCACATTCCCTTACTCCTGTGGTCTCCCGTTAAGTCTCAACTTTTGATTAAAATTAGGTCCATTTTATTAGCTACAAAAAATTAAGGAAGGGAAGGGTTAAAGAAAAAAAAAAAAAAAACTTGGTCAGTTACAAACTCCTGCCACTTAAGTTCCACTGGGCCTCAGGTCTCCTACAACAATTCCTTTTCAGAATCATTGCTATCTGTTTCCAACCTCAAATCCTTAAAATTTCACTCCCCCCAGCCCAACACTGTCTTGCCCTTTGACTGTCTTGTCTCCCTTGACAGAGAGGGAGACACAGAATCTGAAGCAGACTCCAGGCTCTAAGCTGTCAGCACAGAGCCTGACGCGGGGCTCGAACTCATGGAGTGTGAGATCATGACCTGAGCTGAAGTCGGATGCCTAACCGACGGAGCCACCCAGGCGCCCCTGAAACCACAGTTTATTAAAATAACTACTGAACTACAAAAGTCCAGTTTCAGTCTATGTTGTTATTCTGGCATATCTAATCCTCTCCTCCCAAATTCTTTGCAGTAATTAATCCAGAAATATTTATTAATACTATTATGCGGGGACATACCTGGAGACAGAGAAGATATCTAAAATACGGTCCTTAAAAAGTTGGGGAGGTAGGACATACACAGTAGGGTGACTAAGTGCTTGATTCCTGAGTCAGACCCAGAAACAGATTTCTGGGTTCAAATCCTAGCTCACTGCTCATCAGCTCCGGGACTTGGACTAAGTCATTTACCCCTTCTAACTCTGTTATCCCTACCTATGAAATGGGAATAATAATCCTACCTCATAGGACTGTTGGGATAACTAAAAAAGAATATTGTCCAAGTGAATTTTCAACTCAATGCCTGGAATGTAGTATGTTGTAATCAGTATAAGCTATTACTTCACACAAATGAACATTAGTGAATGAGGATTATTTCAAGTAACATGAGTGAATGTAAATAAAGGGAAATAAAAGTTTTATTACTGAAACCCTCTGCTGATTATGAAAACACTTTCCTGGTTGTCCTCTGTGTCCTATATGCTGCTCTCACTATTATCCTTCTTTTCTCCTTAGAAAGATCTCAACGTTAATGGCTTTATTGACTAGAAATTAAATCCCCAAATTTATATGTTTAACCTTAACGTTTCTGGAATGTTTCCAAAAGCATATTGGAAATCTGTAGCCAGATGTCTTAGGGTGAGCCCAGTCTGAAAACAATCAAAATTGACTTTATCTTCCTCGAAGTTGTTTCCTTCTCCTGGCTTTCCTATTTCAATGATATCATCATTTTCTTAATCTCTCCAACTCAGAATTTTGGAAATACTAATTCTTCATCATCTCTTGTCCTTAATTCATAATTATAAGAATCCTATAGATTCTTCTCCCATAATATCTTCTCCATTTGTTCAGTTTCCCCCAAACTCCCCTCTATTTCATCCTGAACACCACTATAAAGAGTTGCCTTCCTAATGCATCATCTAATCAATGCCATTATCCTTTGCAAAAACCTTCTCTCCTTCTTATAAAGATCAAATTCTTACCCAGTATTCATGGTAACTGTATGGTGGTAACTTTACTAGTCTTATTTCCAATCGCTTTATATGGAACCTCCAATTCAGCCAACCTAAGTATAGGACTCTTTATTAACCTCAGGGTTTTCAGCAAACACATTGTAAGTTCAACTGATTACCCCCAGCTTTCTTAAGCACCCCAGTCTGAGGTGATTCTCTTCTACACTCCTATAGGAAAATCAGTATTGTATGATATGTAGAGCAACTTACATTTAAGTCTTGTAACTAATCTCCAAATCCAGTCACATTAGTTTTTAAACTTTTAAATGTTATAAGCTGCTTGAAGGCAAAGTCCTAGCTTTTACAGACCACCCTACCGCCTATTTATACCGGAAGAATGCAGCAGATGTGAGGAAATGGGTTTTAGACATCACTCTTAGGGACTAGACTATGACTCCGAGTTTTTTTTGTCCTATCATTTCAAAGAGAAAGAGCGATGTATTCTGATGAGCCAATGGTGAGCACTGCACACAGTGATGAACAACAAGGTCTCCCTGCCCTAAAAGGTATTCTTTCATAGAAGAGGGATATTTCATAGGAAAGGTGGAGGGGGCAGAGTAAGGGGCCATTAGAAATGCATCTAACTGAGGTCTCACATACAACAGCACCTGTTCTGTTTTAACACCATTACTTTGTCCAACGGAAACATTTAAAATACCATATATTACAAACTCCTAAAACCTTGTTTGGGCATCGCCTCATTTTTGTTGAAGTTCTAGTTTAAATTCCAGTTTGTGAACTTACAGTGCTACACTAGTTTCAGGCGTACAATACAGTGAGACACCACTTCCCTACAACACCCGACGCTCCTCACGACAAGTGCCCTCACTCTCCGCCGCCTAGTTCACCACCCCCCCACCCCTCCCCCCTGGTAACCATCAGTGTGTTGTTCTCTAGTTAACAATCTGTTTCATTATTTGTCTCTCTCTCTCTCGTTTTTCCCTTTGCTCGTTTGTTTTGTTTCTTCAATTCCACATAGGAGTGGGATCATATGGTTTTTGTGTTTGATTGGCTTATTCTGTTTAGCTAATACTCTTTAGCTCCATCCACGTCATCGCAAATGGCAAGATTTCTTTCCATTTCACAGCTGATATTCCTCTGTATATGTATACCACATCCTCTTTATCCATGCATCGGTCCAGAGACATTTGGGCTCTTTCTGTAATTTGGCTAATTGTTGATAATGCTGCTGCAAACATAGTATGCATATATCCCTTTGAATTAGTATTGTTCTACTCTTTCGGTAAATACCTGGTAGGGTGATTTCAGGATCGTAAGGCAGCTCTATTTTTAACTTTTTGAGGAACCTCCATACCGTTTTCCAGAGTGGCTGCACCAGTTTGCATCTGCACCAACAGTAGACAAGGGCTGCTTATTCTCTGTATCCTTGCCAACACTTATTTCCCGTGTTGTTGATTTTAGCCATTCTGACAGGTATGAGATGGTATCTCACTGTGGTTTTAATTTGTATTTCCCTGATGATGAGTGATGCTCGGCATCTTTTCATGTGTCTACTGGTTACCTGTATGTCTTCTTTGGAAAAATGTCTGTTCATGTCTTCTGCCCGTTTTTAAAATTGGATTATTCATTTCGGGGGTGTATTGTAAGTTCTTTATGTATTTTGGATACTAGCCCTTGACAGAATATGTCATTTTCAAATATTTCTTCCCAGTCTGTAGGTTGCCTTTTAGTTTTGTGGATTTTCTCCTTCACGGTGCAGAAGCTTTTTATCTTGATGTAGTCCCAACAGCTCATTTTTGCTTTTGTTTCCCTTGCATCAGGAGACATATATAGAAGTTACTATGGCCAGTGTCAAAGAAATTACTGCCGGTCTTCTCTAGGATTTTGATGGCTTCCTGTCTCACATTTAGGTCTTCAATCCATTTTGAATTTATTTTTGTGTATTGTGTAAAAGAAAGTAATCTAATTCCATTCTTTTGCATGGACTTTCATTCTTTTTCATTCATTCTTTTCCAACACCCATTTGTTGAAGAGATATTCTTTTTTCCATTGGATATTCTTTCCTGCTTTGTTGAAGATTAACCGACCGTATAGTTGTGGGTTCCCTTCTGGGTTTTATATTCTGTTCTATTGACCTACGTGTCTATATTTGTCTGTATTTGTGTCTATATAGTTTTTGTTATTACAGCTTTGTAATATAACTTGGAAGCCTGCAATTGTGATGCCTCCAACTTTGCTTTTCTTTTTCAAGATTGCTTTGGCTATTTGGGGTCTTTTGTGGTTCCATATAAATTTTATGATTTTTTGTTCAAGCTCTGTGAAAAATGCTGTCGGTATTTTTATAAGAATTGCATTAAATCTATAGATTGTTTTGGGTAGTACTGACATTTTAACAATGCTTGTTCTTCCGATCCATAAGCATGGAATGTCTTTCCATTTCTTTGTGTTTTCTTCAATTTCTACATCAATGTTTTATAGTTTTCAGAGTACAGATCTTTCACCTCTTTGGTTAGGTTTATTCCTGGGTATTTTATTATTTTTTGTGCAATGGTAAATGAGACTGACTCCTCAATTTCTCTGTCTGCCACTCCATTATTATTGGTGTACAGAAATGCAACATGTCTGTATACCAATTTTGTATCCTAGGACCGGCAGGTTTTTGGTGGAGTTTTTTGAGTTTTCTACGTATAGTATCATGTCATTTGCAAATAGTAAAAGTTTGACTTCTTCCTTGCCGATTTCGATGCTTTTTATTTTTTTCTTGTCTGACTGCTGTGGCTAACACTTCCACTATGTTGAATAAAAGCAGTGATAGTGGACATCCCGTCTTTTTTTTTTTTTTTTTTTACTACAGAGGAAAATCTCTTACTAGTTTTTCCCCATTTAGGATGATACTAGTTGTTGGTTTTTCATAAATGGCCTTAACTATGTTGAGGTATGTTACCTTTAAGTCTACTTTGTTGAGGGCTTTTATCATGAATGGATGTTGAACTTTGTGAAATGCTTTTTCTGCATCTGCTGAAATGATCATATGGATCTTAGCCTTCCTTTTATTAATGTGATGGATCATGTTGATTGATTTGAGAATACTGAATCGCCCTTGCAAGTTGGGAATAAATCCCACTTGATCGTGGTGAATGATTTTTTAAGTGTTTTGTTGGATTCAGTTTGCTAGTATTTTGTTAACAATTTTTGCATCTGTGTTCATTAAAGATACTGGGCCTGTAGTTCTCTTTTTTGTGGTGTCTTTATCTGGTTTTGGAATCAGGGAAACCCTGGCCTCAGAGAATGAATTTGGAAGTTTTTCCTCCTTTTCTATCCTTTTGGAATAGTTTGAGAAGAAGAATAGGTGTTAACTCTTCTTTAAATGTTTGGCAGAATTCCCCTGTGAGGCCATCTGTTCAAGGACTTTTATTTGTTGGGAGTTTTTTGTTTTGTTTTGATTACAGATTTGATTTTTTTGCTAGTTGTCTGTGCAAATTTTCTATTTTTTCTTGTTTCAGTTTTGGTAATTTTATGTTTTTAGGAATTTATCCATTCCTTCTAGGTTGTGCAACTTGTTGGCATATAGTTTTTCATAATACTCTCTTATAATTGCATTTCTGTGGTGTTGGTTATGATTTCTCCTCTCTCGTTTGTGATTTTATTCATTTGGGTCCTTTCTCTTTTATTTCTGATAAGTCTGGTTAGAAGTTTGCCAATTTTATTAATTTTTTCAAAGAATCAGTTCCTGGTTTCATTGATTTGTTCTACTGTTTTTAAGTTTCTAGATCATATATTTCTACTCTAATCTTTATTATTTCCTTCTTTTGCTGGCTTTAGCCTTCATTTGTTGTTCTTTTTCTAGCTCCTTTAGGTAACGCATAAGGTTAAGTTGCTTGAGATTTTTCTTGCTTCCTGATGTAGGCCTGTATTGCTATATACTCCCCTCTTAGAATTGCTTTCGCTGAATCTCAAAGGTTTGGACTACTTTCATTTTCCTTTGTTTCCATGCATTTTTAATTTTTTTCTTTTATTTCCTGGTTGACCAACTCATTGTTTAGTAACATGTTATCTAACCTTCATGTATTTGTGGTCTTCCCAGATTCTTTCTTGTAGTTGACTTCTAGTTTTGTAGCATTGCGGTCACAAAAGGTGCATGATATGACTTCAATCTTCTTGAATTTGTCGAGACCTATTTTGCAGCCTAATATGTTATCTATTCTAGACACCGTTCCATGTGCACTTGAAAAGAATGGGTATTTTGCTGTTTTAGGATGGAATGTTATGAATATATCTATTATGTCCATCTGGTCCAGCGTGTCATTCAAAGTCACTGTTTCCTTATTGATTTTCTGCTTAGATGATCTGTTCACTGCTTGCTGTAAGTGGGGTGTTAAAGTCCCCTACTATTATCGTATTATTATTGATTAGTTCCTTTATGTCTGTTATTGTTTTATGTATTTGGGTGTTCCCATGTTTGGCTCATAAATATTTATAATTGTTATACCTTCCTGTTGCATTGTCCCCTTTATTATAACACCCTTTTGTGTCTTGCCCTTGTTACAGTCTTTGTTTTGAAGTCGACTCTGCTTGACCTAAGTATTGCTACTCCTGATTTCTTTCTTTTTAAAATTTATTTTGAGAGGGAGAGAGTGTGAGTTGGGGAAGAGCAGAGAGAGACAGGGAGAGAGAGAATCCCAAGCAGGCTCCACGCTGTCAGTGCAGAGTCTGATGCGGGGCTCACCCCCATGAACCATGAGATCACAACCTGAGCCAAAATCAAGAGTTGGACGCTTAACTGACTAAGTCACCCAGGCGTCCCCAATCCAGCTTTCTTTTGACATTCATTTGCATGATAAATGTTTCTCCATCCTCTCACTTTCAATATGCAGGTGTCTTTTGGTCTAAAATGAGAATCTCTTGTAGGCAGTGCATAGATGGGTTATCCATTCTGACACCCTAAGTCTTTTGATTAGAGCAGTTTATTTAGAAAGTAATTATTGATAGATATGTATTTATTGCCATTTTATTACCTGTTTTGTGGTTGTTTCTGAAGATTTTCTCTGAACCTTTATCATCTTTCTCTTTTACGGTCTGATTTTAACTGATATCTTTGAATTTCTTTGCCTTCATTTTTTGCATGTTTATTGCTGGTTTTTGATAGATCGTTATACCATTAGGTTTGTATACAACACCTGCATACAGCAGTCTATATTAAGTTCATGGTCGTTTAAGTTTGAACCCATTCTTTTCTTCTCTCCTCCCCACGTTTTAGGTATATGGTGTCATATTTTATACCCTCTTTTGTGAGTTCCTGGACTGATTTTTTACAGAAACATTCATTTTTACTGCATTTATGTTTCCTACCTTTATACTATCACTTTTGGTATCTCCTTTCCACTCAGAGTTCCCTTAAATATTTCTTGTAGAGCTGCTTTAATGGTCATGAATTCCTTTAGTTTTTGTGTGTCCAGGGAACTCTTTATCTCTCCTTCTATTCTGAATGACATCATTGCTGGACAGAGTATTCTTGGCTGCATATTTTTCCCATTCAGCACGCTGAGTATATCATAACACTCCCTTCAGGCTTGCCAGGTTTCTGTTGCAAAATCTCCTGCTAGCCTTTTGGGTTTTCCTTTGTACATTACTGACTTATTTTGTCTTGCTGCTTTTAAGATTTTTTTCTTTAACACTGTATTTTGGAAATTTAATCACAATATGTCTTGATGTAGGCCTGCTTTTGTTGATTTTGATGAAGAGTTCTCCGTACCTCCTGGATCTGGATGTTTGTTCCCTTCCTTCCTTCTCTCTGTCTACTAGAACTCCTATAATACCAAAGTTATTACATTTAACGGAGTCACTGAGTTGCCTAAGTCCGCTCTCATTTTGCATATTTGAACTGCTTTCAATTACTATGCCTTCGTCATTCATTAATTCTCCTGCTTCTTCCAGCCTGCTGTTCACTGCATCAAGTGCATCAAGTGTGTTTCTAATCTTGTTTATTACACTCTTCATCTCTGATTCTTTAACTCTTTTATCTCTGTGGTAAGGGTGCTACTGATGTCCTCCATTCTTTTCTCAAGTCCAGTGACTATCTTTATGATTGCTACTCTAATTCTCCATCAGACATGTTATTTACATCTATTTTGCTTAGATCTCTGGTCACGGCCTTATCTTGTTCTTTCATTTGGGACAAATCCCTGGTCTTCTCATTTTGTCTAAATCTCTGTCTGCTTCTGTGTGCTAGAAAAGCCAGTTATGGGGCGCCTGGGTGGCTCAGTCGGTTAAGTGTCTGACTTCAGCTCAGGTCATGATCTCGCTGTTTGGGTTTCAGCCCTGCGTCGGGCTCTGTGCTGACAGCTCAGGGCCCGGAACCTGCTTTGGACTCTGTGTCTCCCTCTCTCTCTGTCCCTTCCCTGCTCGCTTGCACTCTATCAAAAATAAATAAACATTAAAAAAAACTTAAATTAAAAAAGAAAAAAGAAAAGCCAGTTATCTCTCCCGCTCTTGAGAGTAATGGCTTCATGAAGAAGAGGTCATATAGTGCCCAAGGCCTGGCACTTCAGGGAGTGTCCCCAGTGTGTGCTGTGTGTGCTCTGCTGCTCTGTTCTGGTTGCTCTGTCCTTGAGGCCAGTTGTCTGCAGAGGCTCTCCTTGCCTGCTATGGGCAGAGTTTAGTCCCTGGCCTAAATGTGGTGAGTTTTAGCCAGTTTTGCTTTGATCTGCTTGTGAAATGGGACCTCCACTGGAACTGAGGCCTTGCAAAACTCTCTGGTTGGGAGACGTGGTATGGGCAAGGGTTTGTGCTACCCTTCTGGCACAAAGGGGCTGCCACAATGCGGCTAAGGTAAGCATGATCGAGAAGGGCAGTCCCACCAGAGCACATGGGGGTGGGGCTTGGCGTAAAAAAAATTTTTTTTAAATGAAGTGATGCTAGAAATAGGAAGATGGCAGTGGAGTAGGAGGACCCTAGGCTCAGCTCATCCCGTGAATACAACTAGATAACTATCAAATCTGACTAAATACCCCAGAAATTCACCTGAAAACTGACAGAACAGACTCCACAGTTAAAGAGAGAGAAGAGGTCACATTGAAGAAGGTAGGAAGTGCAGAGACCTGGTCTAGGGGAGAAACGAATCCTGACTGCTGCCGAAGGGAGGGAGCCATGGTCATGGAGAAGGGTGAGAGAGAGAGGAGCACACAAGGGAACTCATAAGGAGAACATCTCCCCACAGCCATTGGCTTGGAAAACAAGAGGGACTAAATTTTGTGAGTTCTTGGAACCAGCAGAGCTTGAAGACTGGAGTTTTAAAGGTCAGTGGGAAATAGAGCCTGGAGGGCACTGCGCTGCTCTTGGAGAGAAGGCAGGCCAACAGCCTGGAGATAGATGACCTGGAAACAGTGATCTGAAGAGCCCCTAGGGCACACAGTGGGGAGGTTATTTGCTCTTCTTGGAGTGTAGCCCAGAGAGACCCCATTCATGGAGAGACCTCTCCGAGAACAAGAGTAGCTGGCTGGCACCATCTCTCCCCAGCCCCTCAGCATAAACACAGAGCCACCTGTGGGAAGATACCGGCCGCCTAACCACTAACCCTTTCCAGAGTTTACCTTTAAAGCTTATTTCCTTTACTACTAAAGCTTATTTCCTTACTTCTCATTCCATCTGAACCCATCATGCCTGTCACTAGAAAAAATTAGTTGTCTAGGAACTCTGGCTTTGGCCAGATCATCTTTGTTTTCTGTAAAGTCATTTTCAGCAACAGCTTAATTATAAGTTTGATTACAAAATAATGTAGTTACAAATGAAGAGTCATAGTTTTTTTGTTTGTTTGTTTTGCCACCACCAGTTCCAAGTAGTTAAGAGTCATAATTTTTGATATTATTATTTTTTTAATTTTTTAATGTTTATTTTTGAGAGAGAGAGACAGAGCGTGAGCAGGGGAGGGACAGAGAGGGAGACACAGAATTCGAAGCAGGCTCCAGGCTCTGAGCTGTCAGCACAGAGCCCAATGCAGGGCTCAAGCCCCTGAACAGTGAGATCTTGACTTGAGTCGAAGTCGGCGCTTAACCGGCTGAGCCACCAGGCGCCCCGACATTATTTTTTTAAGTTTATTTATTTTGAGAGAGAGCATGTGCGTGCATAAGAGGGGAAGGGGTGGCGGGGAGGGAGAGAGAGAGAACCCCGAGCAGGCTCCATAATATCAGCACAGAGCCTGATGCAGGGTTCAAACCCACAAACTGTGAGATCATGGCCTGAGCCCAAACCAAGAGTCAGATGTTTAACCAACTGAGACACCCAGGTGGCCCCGTAATTTTTGATATTACAAGCTTGGCTAAAAATTACAATGATTTTGCTTTAGAAATGTAGACTTGATGACAAGGACACAAATTAACCATTAATGAATCATTAACTGTTGGAACACAACCACATTTCCACAATTTGGGCATTTTTGTTTAGATATGCATTTAACGGTCACATTCATAAGCCAAAGGTGAGTGAACACAAGAGTTCTGTAGTTAGGCCTTTATCAAAATACTTGAGTCATCTGGGTAAGATCTCTTGCAGTGTTTATTCACTTCTGATTTTATTTAAGATGGAGGGTATGAATCTGCCGTAAGGTAGGAAAATGGAAAATGATGCTTGAAGAACCAAAATAAGAGTATGAGAAACTAAAATTCCCACCAAATGACTGGTCTATAGATACATAAAGAAACTAGTTGTTTTCATGCAAATTAAGCATCCATGATGTGCCAGAAAGAACCAAAAGGTTGAAAAGTAAATATAAAAAGTGAAGCCACCTATTTTCATTACAAAATAAAGTCCCTATTGGATTCAACTTTCTTCATGTTTTATAAAAATATACACACTTTTACAAATGCCAGAATCGCTTAATGAAATAATGTGAAAGTTACTAAGGTGATTATTCCAAATTAAATCCTAAGAGCTTAAAGAATAGTTGATAATATGAAACTGTGACCATTTAAGGTTTTTACGGTGCCATGTGTGAATCAGTCTGTGGTATACGAAAGAAAGTGATGGCACATCTTCAGGCTCGAAATTCTTCTCCGGGCCGTCTGTTTCTTAAAATAATCGCAAACAGCAATTTTGGTCTTACAAAGGAATTCTTATAGCTAGTGAATGAGTTTCTTCAGTTTTTTTTAAGGACCAACTGTCTTAGAATAACCTTTTCTTTTCTTTTCTTTTCTTTTCTTTTCTTTTCTTTTCTTTTCTTAGAAACACCAGTTTTCAATGAAGCTGTGGAAGGCGGACACGGGCTACTTGTTGCATTGGGGAAAAGAGGAACAGTTGAAAATATACAAGAATACGGATCGGTAATAAATAACAGGTCAGTAATAAAATTATGCTTCTCAGGGAAAGTTATTTGTCAAAGCGATAAAATAAGGGGGAAAAAATACCCATGTTAGTAGCCTTGCGGAATTCACGCCAACTTGGCCGTGTGTCTAAAATCACCCACAAAAACACACTGAAACAAGTACTCACCACTGAATGATTTCCGTGATTTGAGCTTCCCAATGTGCAACCGATTCTTTCTTGTCTGCCAGGTCTTTTACCTCCTCTTCTAACTGCTGGTTGCGTATACTTAAGTTCTCATACAAGGTGGTGAGCTGAAAGGCAGTTTTAAGACACGTGTGACTTTTACGAACAGGAATGTAAGGTGCCCAGACACCTCTTGTTAAATTTGATAACTCACCATATTTCGCTAAACACTGATGGTCTTCCTGATTTCTTATTAGGCACCCTTCTGGTCACTGAATTTGGAAACATCAAATATTTTCTCTTCCTGCTTTTGCTTTTCCCCTACTCCTTGTGCTAAACTGCTTCCCTCTGCAAACCTCCAGTTGCCTGAAAACTCCCCAGGTTTCACTGATAACAACATCTCTTGGTTTTTTTCTTGATCTGAAAATCTCTATGTCATCCTTTTTAAAAAATAGAATCTTATAAAGAATTTCAAGCATATGTAAAAATGGGACAGTGTAAGTTAATTCCCATGAGCCCACACCCAACATCAACAATTATCACCTTGATGCCATTTTATTTTTTAAACATTTTTAAAATTTATTTTTGAGACAGAGAGAGACAGAGCATGAATGGGGGAGGGTCAGAGAGAGAGGGAGACACAGAATCTGAAACAGGCTCCAGGCTCTGAGCTGTCAGCACAGGGCCCGATGCGGGGCTCGAACTCATAGACCATGAGATCATGACCTGAGCTGAAGTTGGAGGCTTAACCGACTGAGCCACCCAGGCACTCCCGATGCCATTTTATTTGTATCCTGTCTTCTTCCTCCCTCCTCCCGTATTATTCTGCAGCAAATACCAGACATCTATAATTTTACCCATATATATTTCTGTGTATATCTCTTGCAAATAAGGCCCTCTCTTTCAAAATATAAGCACAGTGTTATTAAATTTAATGAGTTTCCTTATTATCGTCACATAGGTAGTCACTTCAAATTTCCAGTTACCTCAAAAGATCAAAACACGTTAACAGTTTATTAAATTGAATCATGTTGCCAACAAGTAAACACAGATTTATGTTCCCTATGTCCTTTAAGTCTCTTTTATTTATACCAGGGACCAGGTGGTTTAAGTGGGAGACATTTATTTCTCACAGTCCAGAGGCTGGAGAGTCCAGGATCAAAGTGCCAGCAGATTCAGGGTCTGGTGGGGCTGCCGCTGCTGGGTTCACAGATGGCTGTCTTTTGGCTGCCTCTTTATGAGGTGGGAGGCCTGAGAGGGGTCTCCGGGGTCGCTTTCATAGGGATAATAATCCCATCAGGAGGGTTCCACCCTAGGCACTAACCACGACCCACAGGCAGAACCTCCTCATACTATCGTATGAGAGGTTACGTTTCAACATGGGAATTTTGGAGGGTCGTAAACATTCCAGTCTATAGCAGTTCCCCTCCAGAACTTTTACTTTTCTTGTAATTTATTTGTTGAAAAAAGTAGGTTGTTGGTCTTGCAGAGTTTTGTAGTCTCAATTTCTGCTTTCATTTTTGAAAGATTTTTTTTTTGATGTATAGAACATTCTAAGTTGGCAATAATCATCCTCCAGCACTTTGAAAATGTCATACCTTTTTATTCCCTGTTTTTATTCCTGTTTGATTTCATTTTTTTCTGTTGGGAAGTCAGCTTTCGGTTTAACTTTTACTCGTTTGAATATAATGTGACTTTCTGCTCTGCTTTTAGGATTTTCTTTAGCTGCAAGTTTTTAGCCGATTTTCTCTGATGTTTCTAAGTGGGTTTTAGTTTCTATTTATCACGTTTAGCATTTGTGGCATTTCCTGAATTTGTATGTAAATGTTTCTCATAAGGTTCGGAAAATTATGGGCCACGTACTCTTCACATACTGTTTTTGCCAGTCTCTCTGTCCTTTCCATCTGGGAAAGCAAATATTTGTACGTCAGTTCTTTATACCATGTCCCCTAGGTTTTTGTCCTCTTTTAGGTATTTCCATCCTTTCTAATCTCTACCCATACTTTAGTCTGAAATTTTTTTTTTTACTTATCCACTCTTTTCTTTGGCTCTTTCCAATCTGCTGTTAAAATCTTCTATTGGGCATCGGTTATTTTAGTTTTTACTTCTAGAGGTGCTACTTGACTCTCTTGTATACATTCCAGCTGTCTGCTGAAATTCATCACGTTTCCTATTTTCTATCATACAGTTATTTTAAATTTTCATTTATGAAAATTCTCACGGGAATCTCTGTGGGTTTATTTATACGGACTGTCTAGTTTTTTTTTTTTTTCATTTTTTCTTTCCTTATTTTGTTTTTGTGATTATATTTTTACTCTTGGTTTTCAGTGATGCAGTTGTATCTCCTAGTATGCATGGTAATTGTTTAATGCATGCCACACATTTTATATGAAAATTTTAGAGGTAATTTGAGGCTCGGTATAATATCCCCCTCCTTAGACCCAAGATAGGTCAGGTACTGCAGGCTGGTTTTCAGTCATTGAGAGTGCTCATCTCTTTCCAGTTCACTCTTACTCCTAAAATGTAGCCTTTCAATGAGTCCAACGGAAAGCTTGTATTTCTCTCTCCAAACCCGTGAGACTGTGGAATACTGTGCTCAGCTTCCTGGCTCCTCAGCTACTGCTTTCCTATCAGCAAATGCTTCAAGGAAAAGCAGCACCGAGTGCTGGGCTCAACACCCTGCACTGCTCCGCTATGGGATCTTGGTCAGTAAAGAAGGCTGCCCTCTTCACTCTCCAATGCCTTGCTGCAGATAAATACAGTGGGAAATTAAAACAAGTAAAGAATAAATCCAGCTCTTGCGGAGGTGGTGGGTATGATGCAAGTTAATCTGTCCTATCAGAAGCAAAAGTTCCTGCTTTAATACATTTTTTAAAATTTATGATAAAATATTTGCATTCAATTTTTATCTCATGGTTACATTTTCTCTGATAAATGGTCTCAAGCTACATTAGTTAGTATTCCTTTCTTGCTTTTTGGTATGTTTTATAGAGATACTGTGTTCATTTCCTTTCGATTACTCAACCTGAAGGAGATGAATTTTTCCTACAAGAGCTATTTACAGGTCTGTGGAGATTAGGGGCCTGGTGATGGTTAATTGTATGTGCTAACTTGATTGGGCCACACAAGGTACCCATACGTGATCAGGGCGTGTCTGTGACAGTGCCTCTGGATGAGATTAACACTTGAATCAGTAAACTGAATAAAGCAGATTGCCCTCCCTAACATAGTGGGCCCATCCGATCAGCTAAAGGCAAGAACAAAAAGATTGACCCTAGTGAGTCAAATCTCCTCCTGTCTCAATGCCTTCAAGCTGGGATGTTGGTTTTTCCTGCCTTTGGACTCTTACTGAAACAGCAGCTCCTCCCGGGGTCTCAAGCCCTTTGGACTCAGACAGAAACTACACTGTAGGCTCCCCTGGGTCTCCGGGCTGCAAACTGCAGGTCTTGGGATTGTCAGCCTCCATAATCAGGTAAGCAAATTCCTTACAATAAGTATCTTTACACATACGTGTGTGTGTGTGTGTGTCTGTGTGTGTGTGTATGCATGTGTATGTTAGGTTCAGTTTCTAATACAGGCTAAAACCATGTTCTAAGTCAGGGATCTGCAAGCTTTCCAGTAAAGCATTAGATAGTATGTATTTTTGGCTTTGTGGGCCACATGTGGTCTCCATCACATCTTGTTCTTCTTAGAAAAACCTACTTATAAGTGTAAAAACTCTTCTTAGTTCATGGGTCATAAAGAAACAGTCTGAGAGCCGGATTTGCCTACAGGCCACACATGCCAACTCCTCCATCTAAATGTATCAGCAATTCTCCTAATGACCCAGGGTTTTTCTCGCGTGTGTTTTGGCCTATCCTTCTGTGAGAGAGAGACACTTAAGACACAACCCAATGCGGTTTCATTTCTTCCACTCTACCAAAGGAACACAGCTGTAATTCCCTGTTTAACCCTACGCCCAACCTCATGGTCTTCTCAGAATGAAATGGGGTCCAGAGAAGCTATCAAGGCCCACGTACACCCTCAGCTGCCTATTAAGAAGGGATTTAAGTTCCGTACCTCAAGGGATGCCACTTACGTCTGAAAACGTACTTTACCGGCTCTCTTCTTTTTACAGATTTACTGAGGTATGATTTACCTGTAATAAAACTCATCCGTTACAAGTGTATGGTTCAAAGATTTTTAATAAATTTAAGCAGTCGTGCAACAACCACCACAATCCTGTTTTGGAACACTTCTGGTACGAGAAATTTCCCCAGTGCTGGTTTGCAGTCAATCCTGGCTCCCACCCTGAGTTCCAGGCATCACGGATCTGTTTTCTGCTTCTCTGGTTTTGCTTTTCTTAGCAATTTAATACCTCATCATATTATTAAGGTTCAACCACAGTGTTGCACGTATCAGAAATCCATTCCTTTCTACAGCTGAGTAGTAGACTATCATATGGATAATAGGAAACCTTATTTGCCTGTTCATTAGTTGGTGGGCATGTGTATTGTTTCCAGTGGTTTGCTTTTGGGAAGAATGGTGCTATGCACATTCACATACAAGTCTTGAAAAGGGCTCTGTTTTTAATTCTCTTAAATAAGTAAGTAGGAAAATTTCTGGGTCACGTGGTAAGTGTAAGCCTAACTTTCTGAGAACTTTTGAAACTGTTTCTAAAGTGGCTCTCCCACCTTCCACGCCTACAAGCAGCGTGGGATTTTCAGTTCCCCCACATCCTTGCCAACAGCAGGTATGGTCATTCTCATGGATTCTGTTCATTCTTGAGGGTGTACAGCTGCACGTGACCGTGGTTGTAACTGGCATTTTCCTGACCACAATGAACATCTTTGCACGAGCTGATCTGCCATTCATAGGTCTTTCATGAAATGTCTGTTCAAAAACTTTCCCCATTTTTTTCAATGGGTTGTTTGTATTTATTTCTTATTAATGAGTGTTAAGAGTTCCTTCTCCATTTCAAGTACGTTTCTTCTGCAGATGTGTCTTTCGCCCCTTAACGGGGGCCCATCTCTCCGCTCGTTCAGACATTCCTTCACTTATCTCAGCAATGTTTCAGAGCGGTCTTCCTCCCCTTACTTCCCAGAGTTCCGAAATCATTGTTTTTGACAATCGTGTCCACCTTGAAATGTTTCTTTTCTTGAGAGGATTCATCAATCTCTTCATGTTAGCCTAGCCAGAAGTCTACCAGCTGTTTCTGAAGTTTCTTCTGGCAGATGCAACGTCTTCGCTAATTCATTCCTACAACACACCTTTTTTGACAGCCCTTCCAACTAATTTGTGAGTGACGTCGACTAGATGTTTGCAGGAAGGAGAGGAAATGCAGATTTTGCACGGCTATGTTACAACACCTACAAGTGGTTTTAAGTAGATTTGTTTAGTATTACTCAGAGAAATGCTAATATTTTCATTACTACTGAATAAAAGCATGGACTCTGGAGCCAGACTGCCTGTGTCCAAATTCCGTTTGGCCACTTCCTGGTTCTCTGATTAGGAAAGGAGCTTCATTCCCTCTGCCTCAGTTTCCTCATCTATAAAATGGCAAGAATAATTGGGTACACCTCACAGAGCTTTTGTGAGGATAAAATGATTTATATAAAGTAACTCAGAAGTAAATTCTGAGTAAATATAAAGTAACTCATTAGTACATTCTACCTAAGGGTTTGTTCATTTTGCTTCTTTGGAAATGAGAAGGTTTTGCTATTTGTACAATGACATATTTGGCTTATGGTAATTATAAGACTACATAAGAATATGGAAACATGCTCAGGACATTTTAAGTGAAAAGGCAGATTAGAAAATGGAATGTATATATGACTGCACTTACGTAATAGTATATATATATATATAAACAAAATCTGGAAAGGAACATATAAAATTACCATAGTTGTTTTGTGGTGATGAGATCATGGGTTAACTTTTATGTTAAATATATGCCACTTTTTTTATAATTCTGCTTTTTTGTAAAATAGTGTGATTTAAAACCAAGACAAAAATAATATTTTTCCTGACTGGAAAATCATTTACTTTCACTTCCTAACATATATGGCTAATTTTATTTGCCATAAATTATCTTTAAAAGAAAATTTTTTTTATGTTTATTTTTTTGGGGGAGAGAGAGAGAGAGAGAGAGAGAGAGAGAGAGAGGTCGAGCAGGGGAGGGGCAGAGAGAGAGGGAGACACAGAATTCAAAGCAGGCTCCAGGCTCCGAGCTGTTGGCACTGAGCCCGATGTGGGGCTCAAACTCATGAACTGAGAGATCATGACCTGAGCCAAAGTCGGAGACTTAACCGACTGAGCCACCAAGGTGCCCCTGTAATAAATTTAGAAGACTTCTGAAAATATCAACACACTTTCTTTTGATTTCCTTTAAAATTTTAATTTTTAGAGTTTAAAACTGTGCATGTGAGAATCTCTTCATGAGATTAATTATGTAAGTTTGAAAATTAACCTAAGAGTTGCCTTCTGGCTTCTATACCAGAAGTTCTGTTTGAATCCCTTCACTGGGTTCCAGATGGAAGGGCTGGAACAACAATGGCAAAAGTACTCTGGTTACTCCTCCTGGCAAAAATATACAGTTCAAACCAAACCAAAAAATGAACGAATAGAAGAAACAGTGCTCAGGTAGGTGAACCGACAGTTAAGGAGGAAGAAAGCAAAGGCTGAATAAAAACAGCAAAAATTGGGAAGGGGCTTAAATGGTAGCAGAACCCAGGTCTGTCTCTACTGCTCCAGGAATGAATATTTCCTTGTTATCGTTTGTCATTAAATATTTGCCCTCAGAGTTCTACTCCTATCCTTCATCAGAGCTTTCATGTTAGTAAGAAAAGGTAACATTCTATTTTTACAAGCTTCGGGGACAAGCTTTTATTTTTATCCTTCACATCTCATCAAAATCCAAAGAGTATTGCTTAAAAATGAAATATGTGCTTCTCGTAAACTCAACAGAACTTTATGGTTAGTGATGAAAAAAACCAAGGAGTGAATACAAGATTTGATCTACATTCAATTTGATTGTTTCTCAATATAATTTTTCTTGAACTGTATACATTTTCTACTAGAAACTACATGAAGAGGACTTCTAGAGTTTAATTACATTTCTTACCTCAAGGTAACTCTTAAGAGAATCTTAAATTCTGTCTTATAGACAGAAATAGTGTTTTATTTTACAGTCGTTATTAGTCAACACATGAAAAAAACAATTACGTGACTTAAATTTTATGGGGATAAAATTCAGATGTTATTAGTTTTATTTAAACGGAAATAACGAAAAGTCACACGGTAACTTTCACATGCTCTCTGTACTCTGAACAAAACACTCATACTACCTTTGGGCCACTTCCCACAGAGTTTGTGTACATTCTTTCTCAAGTAGTTTTCAACCGAACAAGCAAGGTCATTTTTAAATGTTTAAAAAACCAAACAGTCATGGGGTAAGTAGTGAAAGATACGGAACGCAATGGAAAACAGAACAAAGAGCCTCTCTTTTATGACTATTTAGTCATGGGCTTTCAATTCATGACTCTTTCAGTCATGGTCATTATTAGTTACTGGAATAATTAATAGTTGAACAAAATATTTTTACGGGAGGAAAATCCTAGAAATCACTATAAAATACAATTACCCAAACATTCTCATTTAAATGTAAATATGATTACTAAAACATGTGGATAATATCAGGATTTTTACAACTGTTTGTTAGGAACTGACAAAAGAAATGCAAAAGGATGGCAGTTCAAAAAATCTGAGCTACTAAATGGAAAAACATTCCCTTTATGTATTTGAAATTTCGTTCATAAATCTGGCTGAGTCTAAGTTTAATCTATGGTTCTGTTCTTTACTTGAGCTACAGAATTTAGGTGGAGCTTCGCTTCTTTTTTCTTTTCTTTCTTTCAATGTTTATTTACTTATTTTAGAGAGAGAGAGAGAGAGAGAGAGAGAGAGATTGAGAGAGTGAGCAGGGGAGGGGCAGAGAGAGAGACAGGGAGACAGAGAATCCCAAGCAGTCTGCACGCTGTCAGCACAGAGCCCGGTGCGGGGCTCAAAACCACAAACTGTGAGATCATGACCTGAGCCGAAGCCAAGAGTCAGATGCTTCACCACCTGAGCCCCTGGGCGCCCACAGGCAGAGTAGGTTTCTCTGGATTCCTAACCACCAAGGATATTATTTCTAGCTACAGGCAATTCTCCACCATGAACATGAAATCATGGTTGTCAAACCTGCCCCAGTTTGGCCTAATTGTTCCTGCTCTTGCCAAGGGCCAGCTTAACTTCGGCAGCCATGACAGAGTTAAGGGACAAATATGAGAGGAAAGAGTAAAAAGAGAACAGATGGAAAGTGAAAGAAAGAAAAGAGGCTCAAAAAATAAGAGGGATGAAGAAGAAGAGGGGATAAGCAAAGCTGTATCCAGAGCCCCCACACGGACGGGTGGAAGGAAGCCCCGCCTGCACCCCACAAGTAATCCTTGTGTATAAGGAGGGGTACTGAGTCTGAGTTGTGCCGAGTATAAGACTAGGCTACAATTTCTGTCACCGTGCTGGACGTCCAGAACCTGCTCAAGGAGGGGAGATTGTAGCACTCACCTTATCAAGTTCACTTGTCAGTTTCTTATTTTCTTCAGTTAACAACACTTTTTCTCTTTCGTACTGTTGTTTGAACTCGTTTTCAAATTCTTCCCTTTCACTTTGACTAACACAATTCAAAACAGAAGAGGAAAAAAAGGAATTGAGTCAGAGGTGAAACGACTTCCCAGACTGGCTGCTGTTCCACATTTTACTCTGAAAAGTCGCACCATCTTGAAGGTGCCAAGTCCCAATCCTCCCCCTTAAAATTAAAAGTTACAATCATTTCCTTTTAATTAATAGATCTGTCTGCCCAACATCTACTTTGTTTTTCATTTGAAACTCTGAGGAAGGCATCTGCGACCTGTAGCCTTCATGACTGTGCTCACGTTATGTGGCTGCACACAGACCACAAAGTATGGGCAAAGGTGGAGGTCAGGGAAAGAGGGGGACACGTGGGCGCCACATGATTCCTTCTCGGCTCAAGAGTGCTAGCAAACCCTCAGTGACATTTCCAACAGTCCTCTCAATATATTCAGCCCTTCCTCTCAGCCCTTCCTTCCTTCTTCCTTAAGTACGTACCTACCTACATACACACATATGCATGCACACACAAAAAATTTAATATTGTAAAACTTATTTATTTATGTTTATTTATTATTTTTGAGAGAGAAAGAGAGAGACAGACAGACAGACAGACAGCGTGGGTGGGGGAGGGGAAGACAGAGAGGGAGACACAGAACCCGAAGCAGGCTCCAGGCTCTGAGCTGTCAGCACAGAGCCCGATGCAGGGCTCGAACTCACGAACTGCGAGATCATGACCTGAGCTGAAGTCAGATGCTTACCCACCCAGGCACTCCTATACAACTTATTTAAAGTGATAGTTCTGAGGGGCACAAGTGATTCACCCTTAGAGGCAAAAAGAGTTCTAACAGACTTTGTACAAACCACCAAAGAGAGAAAGGGGAATCAGTGTTCAAACATGGAGTTGCTATACAGATGAAGATCTATCTATCTATTTTTTGTTGTTGTTTAGAGAGAGTGCAAGCACAAGTGTGTGTGAAGGGGAGAGAGGCAGAGGGAGAGACAGAATTTTAAGCAGACTCCACGCTGGGCATGGAGGGCACCCAGGTGCCCCAAAGAGGCTTATTCTAAACAACCAATGGGTCTATGAGTAAATAAAAAAGAAATAAATTCATCAAAAAATACATGGAGACAAAGGACAACGAAAACGCAGTGGTCCAAAATCTTTGGGAGACAGCACAAGCAGTTCTAGGAGGGAGCTATCCAGTAATAAAGGCTAACTGAAGAAACAAGAAGCTCAAGTAAACAATCTAACTTTTTACCTCAATTAGAAAAAAAGACAAATGAAACCCAAAGTGGGTAGAAGGAGGGAAATCAAGAAGATCAGAGGAGAAATAAATGACACAGAGGGGCGTCTGGGGGGCTCAGTTGGTTAAGTGTCCGACTTTGACCCAGGTCATGATCTCACAGCTCGTGGGTTCGAGCCCTGTGTCGGGCTCTGTGCTGACAGCTCGGAGCCCGGAGCCTGCTTCAGATTCTGTGTCTCCCTCTCTCTCTGCCCCTCTCCCGCTTGTGCTCTGTCTCTCTCTCTCTCAAAAATAAATAAACATTAAAAAAAATTAATAAAAAAAGAAATAAATGAAATAGAGATTAAAAAAAAAAAAGAAAAAAACAACAATGAAACCAAAAACTAGTTCTTTGAAAAAATAAAACAAAATTGATAAACGCTTACTCAGACTCATCAATAAAAAGACCCAAATACATTAAATCAGAAACAAGAGAAAAACTGACACTACAGAAATACAAAGAATCAAGAGAATTCTATGAAAAATTACATGCCAACAAATTGGACAAACTAGCAGAAATGGATTAATTCCTAGAAATACACAATCTTCTAAACTATATCAGGAAGACACAAAAAATCTGAATAGACCAATTACTAGTAACAATATTGAATCAATAATCAAAACACTACCAAAAAATAAAAATCCAGGACCAGATGGATTAATATGTGAATTCCACCAGACATTTAAAGAAGAGTTAATACCTGTTCTCCTCAAACTATTCCAATAAACAGAAGAGGACAGAAAACTTTCAAATTCATTCTATGAGGCCAGCATTACCCCATTACCAAAACCAGACAAAGATCCCACCAAAAAGAAAAGGATAAGGATAAGGATAAGGATAAGGAAAAGGAAAAGGAAAAGGAAAAGGAAAAGGAAAAGGAAAAGGAAAAGAAAAGAAAAGAAAAGAAAAAGAAAGAGGAAGAAAGAAAGAAAGAAAGAAAGAAAGAAAGAAAGAAGAAAACCACAGGCCAATATCCCTGATAAACATAGATGCAAAAATGTTCAACAAAATATCAGCAAACTGCAGTCAACAATACATTACAAGGATCATTCACCATGATCAAGTGGGACTTATTCTGGAATATAAGGGTGGTTCCATATTCACAAATCAGTCAACATTATATACCACATCAACAAAATGAAGGATAAAAATTATATGATTATCTTAAAGGACGCAGAAAAGGCATTTGACAAAATTCAACTACCCATTCATGCTAAAAACTTTCAGCAAAGCAGGTTTAGAGGGAATATATCTCAACATAATAAATGCCATATATGAAAAACCCACAAATAACATCAAATGCAATGGTGAAAAATTGAGAGCTTTTCCCCTAAGGTCAGGAACAAGACAAGGATGTTCATTCTCACTATTTTGATTCAGCATAAATAATACTGGAAGTCCTAGCCACAGGAATCCGACACACACACACACACACACACACACACACACACACACACACACACACACCATGGAAAAGAAAAAAGAAAAGAAAAGAAGAGAAGAGAAGAGAAAAGAAGAGAAGAGAAAAGATAAGATGTAAGAGGCACCCATACTGGCGAGGAAGAAGTTAAACTGTCACTGTTTGCAGATGACATGATACAATACATAGAAAACCCTAAAGACTTCACTAAAAAAAACTACTAGTAGTAACAAATAAATTCAGCAAGGTTGCAGGATACAAAATTAAAACCCAGAAGTCGGTAGTATTTCACTGACACACTAATAACAAAGTAGGAGAAACAGAAATTAAGAAAACAACTGCTTTTACAATTATACCAACAAGATAAATAAATACCTGGGAATAAACTTAACCAAGATGGTGAAAGACCATTTTGTACAAATGCTAATTTGCACTCTGAAAACTAGGACGGATGCTGAAGATGACACAAATGGAAAGATATTCCATGTTCATGGATTGGAAGAATTAATATTGCTAAAATGTTCCTACTAGCCAAAACAATCTATAGTTCAGGGCAATCCCTATGAAAATGGCAACAGCATTTTTCACAAAACTCGAACAAATACTACTAAAATTTGTACGGAACCACAAAAGACCCCAAGTAGCCAACGCAACCTTGAGGAAGAAGAACAAAGCTGGGGGTGTACTACAAGATTTCAAGCTGTGCTACAAAGCTGTAGTGATTACAACAGTTTGCTACTGGCACAAAAACAGACACCTAAATCAATGGAACTGAGATCCCAGAAATAAACCCAAGCTTACATGCTCAATTAATCTATGACAAAGGAGGCAAGAATATACAATGGGGAAAAGACGGTCTCTTCAATAAATGGTGCTGGGAAGACTGGACAGCTGCATGCAAAAGAATGAAACTGGGCCACTTTCTCACACCCTACACACAAAAAAACCATCAAGGTGAGACCTGGCAAAAATACTAACAGAGAGCACAGGCAGTACTTTCTCTGACACTGACTGGCCATTGCAACATTTTTCTAGATATGTCTCCTAAGAAAGGGAAATGAAAGCAAAAATAAACTGTTGGGGCTACATCAAAATAAAAAAAAAAAACACAAAACTTTTGCACAGTGAAGGAAACCATCATCAACACGAAAAGGCAACCTACTAAATGGGAGAAGATATTTCCAAATGACGTGTCTGATATGGGGTTAATATCCAAAACATATAAAGAACTTACATAATTCAACAACAAAAAACAAAGGAGAAGAGGACCTGAATAGACATTTTTCCAAAGAAGACATCCAGATGGTCAACAGACACGTGAGAAGATGCTCAACATCATTCACCATCAGGGAAGGGCAAATCGAAACCCCAATGAGCTATCACCTTGCACCTGTCAGAATGGCTAAAATCAGAGAGACGAGAAGTAAGTGTTGGCAAGGATGTGTAAAAAAGGGAATCCTTGGGCACTGTTGGTGGGAATGCAACTGGTGCAGCCACTGTGGAAAACAGTGTGGAGGTCCCTCAAAAAAATTAAAAATAGACACACCGTGTGATCCAGGAATTCCACTGCTGGCTATTTACCTACAGAAAATGAAAACACTAATTTGAAAAGATATATGCACCCTTATGTTTACTGCAGCATCATTTACAAAGCCAAGATATGGAAGCAAGTTCAGTGTGCGTCAATGGACAAATGGATAAAGAAGATGTGGTGTATACACACATGATGGAATATTACACAGCCGTAAAAAGGGACGAGGTCTTGCCATTTGTGGTAACACGGGTGGACCTAGAGGGAATCACGTTAAGTGAGAGAAGCCAAACTGAGAAAGACAAATACCGTATGATTTCACTCATATGTACCATCTAAAAAACAAAATGAATAAACAAACAAACGAAAAGCAGAATGAGACCTAAAAAACAGAGAACAAACATGGCTTCCAGAGGGGAGCGGGTGAGGGAAGCAGGGTGGGGGGTACAGGCTTCCACTTATGGAATGAATAAGATAAAGAAATAAAGGGCACAGCACAGGGAATACAGTGATACTGGAACGCTGCTGTGAGGTGACAGATGGCAGTTACACTTGTGGGGAACACAGCGTAACCGACAGAGAAGTTGAATCGCTGTGCCGTACGCCTGAAAGAAATGTAACACTTGAGTATAAGTGTCAACTTATACTTAATAAAAAAATTTGTAAGAAACGCTTTATATCTTAGCAGTAAATGAAAGTCAATATGGATCTGTTCTGGGTAATTTCCTATGACTGATCCCGAGTCAACCGAGAACCTACGTACCGGCTGATTTTAAAAATGTGATGTTAAAAATCCCTTCCATTACTACATTAGTGAGTGTAAATGAAATTGTAATTTAAATGCTAACTTCCGGGAAAAGAAACCATTTTTGCTCGTGTGCAAGCAAATATGCCATGTTAAAAAATTATCTATAGTCAAAATATGAAATTCAGTCACGTTTAAGGATGTTTCTTGATTCAGAAGTAACTCCAAGCAACAAACAATGACAAAAACATGACAAAATACAAAGAGGCCTTTCAGAAAAAACGTGTACACAAATAAACGGAGTAAAATTTCTGTGAAATTATTCTTGCTTTTTCCCACCAGCACGAAACAGAGCAGAAGTCTCTTCCATAAGAGAACAGAATGAACAGTCTCCCCTAAGCCCTAGATCACATTTCATTTTCCAATTCTCCGCCTTCTCGCTCATGGGTGCCGCCCGGAATCCCTGAGTCTGCTGTATCCCTTCCTCATCGCCTAGCTGCTTCTCACCACACAGAATCTGGCATCTGCCGCGCCACCGCCTCAAAACCCTGTTGTCCCACATTTCTGGTTCCAATCGCTCTCCTCCTAGTCTTGGTTCCCACTGTGGGGTTTTTGCCCCTCCTGTTCCACGGAAATTGTTCTTATCAGAGTTACCAACGAGCTTCCTAATGTTAAATTCAATGATCATTGTTTGGGCCTCATCTTACTTAATTCATACCTCATCTTGTTTAACGTATAGACAGACTCGATATGCTTTCATCACATGGTCTTCAGGACACCAAATTTGTTGGGTCTTCTTCCCATCGTCCTTGCTGGCCACTTTGCTGTTTCTTCTTCATTAACCAACTTCCAAAGATCAGAGCACGCCAGGGCTCAGTGCTGGACCTTTGTGCCATCTATACCAACTGCTAAGGGATCTCAAGTAGTCTCACTGCTTTAAATACCATGTGAGTGATCTAATACTCCTGGGATTTTATTTCTAGCCTTAAAATCCAGCTGATCTGTCCAACGGCCTGTGTGACATCTCCACGTGGGTGCCTAATACACATCTCAAACGGAACTTGTTTAAAATGAACTCCCGGTAATACTCTCATCCCCAACATGCTTCCCTTGCCCTGTTCCTTTCTAAACGGTAACTACATCCTCCTAATTGCTAAAGCCCCGAAACTCAGCACCATCCTTGAGCCTTCCTCTTCCCTTCTCATCCCACGTCTAAACCATCAACAAAAGCCAGTATCTTTACTGTTCAGGAGCACAAGAATTCCAATGTTTCTTACCACCACTTCTGCCCCCACCCTGGGCCAAGTCACCACCCTCCTTTGCCTGGATTTCTGTGACAGCCTTCTACAGGAGTTCAGGGCTTTTCTCCTCTTATCGAAGTCAGACTTTTTTTTTTTTTAATGTTTGTTTATTTTTGAGGGAGAGAGAGGAGAGGAGAGGAGAGGAGAGGAGAGGAGAGGAGAGGAGAGGAGAAGGGCAGAAATAGAAGGAGACAGAGGATCTGAAGCAGGCTCTGTGCTGACAGCTCAGAGCCTGACGTGAGGCTTGAACTCACGAGCCACGAGATCATGACCTGAGCTGATGTCGGATGTCTAACCGACTGAGCCACCCGGGCGCCCCTGAGTCAGACTATTCTTAACCAGGTAGTCAGAGTAACCCTTTTAAAACACAACCCAATATCTTAATTTTCCACTCAAAATCCTGCGGTACTCCCCGCATCAGTTTTCCTCAGAGTAAATAACCAGAAGTGACCTGCTATAAAGCCTTACACGATCTGGCCCCTGTTCCCCCTCATACTCCTCTCCTATGATTCTTTCCCCTTAAGTCTACTTCGGCCACACTGGCCTCCTTAAACTATTTTTCTTAATAGCCTTTATTTTTTAGAAAAGTTTTAGGTCCATAGCAGAGATTTCCCACCTACTCCCCGCCCCCAAACACGGTACAGCCCCCACAACATCATCCCCCACCAGAGTGGAACATTTGTTACAGTTAGTGAACTTACATCTGGCGGGTCGTTATCACTCCAACTCCACAGCTCACGTTAGGGTTTGGACACGTGTGTAACGGCATGTACCCATCACTGTAGCATCACACCAAGAGACTGCCCTGGGCATCCTGCCCTGGCGTCCTCCTGGACATCACATCCGCCCCCCTCCCCCAATCCCTGGCACCCACTCCTCTTTTTACTGTCTCCACAGTATTGCCTTCTCATTATTTTTTTTAACAGGCTGTTCTCCACATAGAACGTTCTTCTACATCTGCAGAGATGCCCCCACTTTCTTCAGTCCTTCTCATCGCAATTTTTCCAGGCCAGCCTATATACACAATTTAATTGCCCCCTTAATGCCTCACGGCCCCATCCTGTGCCTTACGTTCTGTTCCTGGCATTTATCATTACCTAACACATTCTATATTTTACTTATTTTGTTTACAGCCCTTCACCTGGCTAAAGGAAAGCTCCATACGGACAGAGATTTGTCTGTCTGTCCACTGCCACGTTCCCAGTGCCTGCAACACTGCTTTACCCACAGCAGGTTCTAAAAAAGTCTGGCTGAGCGAATGTACCAAACTAAATAAACTTTGGCTTCCAACAGAAGTTGAGAATGACAATAGCACACATCCGGCTGCCTAAAATCCTGGCACTTTCTCACACCTGGCCATTATGGCCCCAGGTTCTGGCTCTCTGGGACCTTCTGAGCCCACACGCTTCCCCCCACCTGCCCGGTCAGCACCTGCGGTCCTGCTCCTCTCTCGCTGCCAGGTTCCTCCTTGCCATCTGCTCCCGCCTGTCCCACTCCACACGGGACCACGAGTACCGCCCTGTCACCTGCCTTCAATGGCCTCGGCACGAAGTCCAAATTCCTTCCTCCTTCGTGACCTTGCCTCCACTTCCCTCTCCGGCCCCGCTTCTCACCCTCTCATCTGTGGCTCCACCGTAGGGAACAGCCTTCATCTTCGGAACGTGCCCTGTTCCCCTTTCCCTCTCCATCTTGGCACTTAATGGACTCCCTTCCGCAGTTAGACATTTTCTATTTCTTTGGTCTTGGCTAGAATTTAGTCCAAAAAACCTAGACCTACCAAGGTTACCTCCCGTGCCTCTGCGAGGGCTGCACCTGCCCTTCTGCTCACACTTAAACCATCCCGCTGGTTTCCCGACCCACTGGCATCGTCGGGTGACTGATCTGGACTTTGGGATACGTGTACTGCCTGCGTATCTCCGGTCCCTGGCACACCGCAGGCATTCACCAAATACTGACGGGAGGGGTAGATAACTCGATGCTTACCTCTCTCTCCTGTTTTTTTCCAATTTGTCTTTCAAAATCAAAATTTCCTTGTTGAGAGCAAGTTGCTGGCCTTCTGAATCATGAAGTTCTTTCTTCAGGTTTTTAATTTCATTGGCGTGTATTCCTTCTCTTTTAGACAATTCTTCTTCATAAAAGATACTTTTCTTTTCTAAATCAGTCTTTAGTTTGGTGATCTCTTGCTGATGTTCTATGCTGCACAGTCCTGGTGAGTAACTAATTTGTTTTTGCTATAGAAGTAATAACAAAAAATTGGTTCATCTATATGAATAACAAAATGCCAATTATAACGTCTTTCTGTAATGCAAAGAACTGTTCATATAACTGAATGTTACTTTTGTACATCATCACATAAAACAACTTTCTTTATTAAGGCTATTAACCTTTTGCCAGCCTTATGTTGCAAATATTGTTCTCCGTATATATATTCCCTTATTGTTGTTGTATTTTACAGCCTTCTTCCTACCAAGATTATATATTTATATATAACTTCCGTTGGCACTTATATGGTTATTTGCTGATATTTAAATTTCTAATTTATACACAATTATTGCTGGTGTATGGAGTGAGGGAAAAATCTAACCACGGCTTATTTCTGATGTGGAACCAATAAAGGATTATGAATATGCAAATGTCTTTAGAAGATACAAATCTGGGGAACGGAATGACAAAGCTAGAATGTACAAAAAGGAGAGGGGCTTCTCCAATGGTCCAGGGAGAAGGACAAAGGTCTAATCAAACATCTTCACAACCACTGGAAAAAATGACAGTCTCTTGGCATTTAGGCAGGGCATTAGGGATGAGAAATTTAGCCAAAAGCCACCCTTTTAGAAATTAGGATGAAACGTCTTCTCAGTAATAAGGTGAAAGGAAAATGCAAAGTCCAAAGCTTCTTCCGGACGGTGGCTAAAGGTAAAGAGAACAGAGATGATGACCGTTTAAGACCTCCTGAGCTTTGTAACTTTTCTATGACTTGGTTATAAGCTATCTATTCTCCCAGGTGTTCAACAATAAACCTTTTAAAACCCAAAGGACCTACGGGTGTACGTTTAGAGACAGCAGGGAATCATGCCCTAGAGGACAGTGTCTCTTGTTTTTGAAAACAGTATTAAGGGCAGAAAAACTGTGAACAGTAGTTGATTTAAAGTTGAAAGAAAACTATCCTAACATCTTCACATTTGAGATACCTACCTTTTTTTCAAAAACAAAAACAAAAACACAAAACCAAAGACATCCACTGGGTGGGAGAAATGTTTCCGGGGTATCCACTGGAATATTTAACCGTTTACTACAAAACTACTCACGCCGTGCCTCCCACAGGCAAGACCCAGATTCCAGCAGTTTCTGGGGGCAGCCTGGCGCACACCACACTGGGGAAACCGGGAAGAGCCACAGCAAGTCAGATTCTGGCGCGTACGCATCTCCGCAAAAACGATGCCGAGACTGACATCTGCGGCACTGACCGCTTACCTCTTCATTTTCAGAGTCCCCTCAAGAACATCTCGGTCCGCTGCTCTGTTTCGTACAGTTTGCTGTTGGCAGAGCAGCGGCACGCAGTGAAGTTTCGAGCAAAAACTACCCTGACGTCAAAACCTACCAAAGATGCCACCAAAGAAAGTCATGGGCTCAAGTCACTTGTTGATAAGGATGTCAGAAAAAAAAAAAAAAAAAATCAAATCAAATGCCAATGAAGTAGGGGTGCCTGGGTGGCTCAGTTGGTTGGTCGAGAGTCCGAACTTCGGCTCAGGTCATGATCTCACGGTCTGTGAGTTTGAGCCCGGGTCGGGCTCTGTGCTGACAGCTCAGAGCCTGGAGCCTGCTTCGGATTCTGTCTCTCTCTCTGCCTCTCCCACGCTCATGTTCTCTTTCTCTCTCTCCCCAAAATATATAAATATTACAAAAAAAATTTTTTAATGCTGATGAAATGAAACCGTATATAAAAAAGACACAATCTACCACAAAAGAACACGTCTTCTTGCAGGTATTGAAGGTAATTTAATATTAGTAAATTTATTAGTAAGTGCAAAAAAATTGCATTACTTTAATGGATTCCATTAAAATAAACCCATGTGATAATCTCAGTAGGTACCCACGCCCAAATGTATTTGATAAAATCCAATACCAATTGCAAATACCACCCCAAGTCCCATAATAAAACAAAAAACAATAAAGTAATTCTCCTACCTTAAAAAGTGCCCCCTTTTCAGCTATCAGACAAAGTAATACCTACTGGTGAAGCACCAGAAATACAAAGATTTAGAAATAATAATAACGGAAAGGGTGCCTTCCATGATCTCTTATGTAGTAGTTTTTAAATACTCTGTTTGACCAAGGAACGTGTGCAACAGTCACAAGAAATTATTAGAAAGGAAAGTGATAAAACCACTATAATTTCCATATAATCGTTCGCCCAGAAAATGTAAATAAATCCATTAAAAAGTGGCAGAACTGCTAAAGCTGAGTAAAGCAACTGCATGTAAGATAAACACAAATCAGCAGTACTTCTGGAGAGTGGAATGAGCAAGAATTAAACAAAGCAAAAAATTTCACTGTTTTAAAAACAATCAAACAAAAATGATCAGAAACGAATACACACACGTGAGGAATAACAATAGTGAGTAATTTATCTGAATATTACATGAAGAAAGGACAAGTCTTTATAACAGACCTTAAAGAAGACTTGAAACAATATAGAAAAATACCAACGACGTGAAAGAAAAGATTAAATGCATATGTACTTAATATTTATCATATTATATTCCTTGTAAATATAATTAAAAAATTAAATACGGGAAATGACGCAGGGGTGGCAGGTGGAGACAAAAGTTCCCAGTACATAGGAAAAATACACTTGGAAAAATGCCAAAGAAAATCCTGGAGGAAAAAAGGAGTAAAGAGGGAGAGAGAAGAATGTTCTTTTCAGATATTAAAACATACTATATAAATCTTATTTTTAAAAGTTTTATTTATTTTTGAGAGAGACAGACAGAACATGAACAGGGGAGGGGCAGAGAGAGAGAGGGAGACACAGAATCTGAAGCAGGCTCCAGGCTCTAAGCTGTCAGTGCAGAGCCCAATACGGGGCTCGAACTCACGAACCATGAGATCATGACCTGAGCCGAAGTCGGACGCTTAATCGACTGAGCCACCCAGGCGCCGAGTTAAATATTTTTAGACCCAGTAGAAACGTGCAGGAAAAGGCAGAATTACATGCTTAACAAACTGTGAACAAAGGATAAGCCAAGCTTTGAAGCAATAAAAGAAACATTGAGGAAAATGAGAACAAATCTCCTGTAATTTGAAAAGGAAACAAGACCAAAATTAAAGGGCAAATGATAAATTAATAAATAGTTGTGGAAAAACTAAGAAATATGCTTTCTTGCTATGCATAGGGTTTATATGAATTGAAAGAGAAAAATTCAGACTACAAAATTAAAAAGGCAAATGACTTAAAGCAATAATTCACAAAGAAAAAGTGATTAATAAACAATCTACTAATAAAGCAAGAAATGCCTCTTATACTTGCAACAATTTGTGGCCCGTATCAAGTGCCTCGAAGTGATTTGACAATTTCATTTCTAGGTATCCGTTCTAAGATATAATATTTTAAAAAGCAGGGCACAAAAGCGTTCATGGTAATACTGCAATAGTGAAAGATAAATATTTAATAGCAGAGGATTGAATGACTGGATATTTTTCCATAATCATGAAGATTGTTTGTGATAGTTACGTAACGAGTGTAAAGGCTTGTGTTGTACTTTCAAGTGAAAAATCCATGTGTTAAAGGTTGAATCGTGTCCTTCCAAAATTCATGTTAAGGCACTAACCACCACTAGTATCTCAGAATATGATATTTTAAAATATGGTCTCAAATACCGTCTGATCTGACCTATGTGCAATCTAATGGTGGTTGTCCATGGCTGGGACAGTGAGGGAACGGGGAAATGTGGGTCAAAGGGTACAGAAATTTCACACATGTAGGATGAATAAGTTCTGGAGATCTGACGTGAAGCAGGGTGAACACAGTTAACAATACTGTATCGTATACTGGAAATTTCTAAGAGGATGGATCTTAACTGTTCTCAGACTAAAAAAAAAAAAAACAAAGATAAGTGAGGCTATGTTAATCAGCTCGTTGTGGTACATATTTCACAATGTATACGTATACCTAAATATCACATTTTATACCTTAAGTATACACAATTTGTATTCGTCAATCGTATCTCAATATGTTGGAAAAAAAATAAAAGTAGGGTCTTTACAGAGGTAACTGACTTAAAATGAGGTCATTAGGATGGGCCCTATTCCAATATAACTGTGTCCTTATAAAAAGAAATCTGGACTCACAATCTTGCACACAGAAAGAAGGCAGAGATCCAGGTGATACGTAAACCAAGGAACGCAAACTATCACCACCCCACCGGCACTGCTTTCGGGCATCTAGTTGCGATAATTGGGACAATAAGTTCCGGTTTTTGAGGCCACCCAGTTTGTGGTGATCTGTGGCAGCCCCAGCAAACTAACGCAACAGGGTGAAAAGCTCTTGTAGCATATGGTCACAACAACTGAAAAGTATTTTTTTTTAACAGCCTGATTGAGCTACTATTCACATACCATACCATTTAAAGTGTACAATTCAATGGCTTATGGATATTGCGTTAGCGGTGAAACACACAGCCCATAAAGTTCTGCCATTTTAACCATTTTAAGCACAGAGTTCAGTAGGTGTTACATTCAGAATGTTGTGCAACCATGACCACAAACTTTTTCAATATCCCAAAGAGAAATTCTCTATAACCACTAAAACCACTAAAGAATAATTCCCCATTACCCACTCTACCCAGCCCGTGGTAACCTCAATTCTACTTTTTATCTCAATGAATTTGCCTATTCTAGATACTTCACACAAGGAGAGTCATACAGTATTTGTTCTTTTTGGTCTGGCATCTCTCACTTAGCATAATGTGCTCAAGGTTCATCCACGCTGGAGCATATATCAAGAGTCCTCCCTTTTGATGGCTGAATGATATTCCATTGTATATAAATACATTTGCTTCTGTCCATCTGTTGATGGACACTTGATTGTTTCCACCTTTTGGCTACTGTAATAATGTTTCAAAGAACACTGGTGTAAAACTACCTGTCTGAGTCCCTCTTGCAATTCTTTAGGGTACAGTACGTAGGAGGTGAATTGTTGGGTCATATGGCTAACTCTATGTTTCCCTTTCTGAGGAACCACCAAACTTTTAACATGCTTGCAAACACCTGTTTCGCTTCTTTTTAACCCCCTATTTTAGCCATCCTAGTAGGTATGGAGTGGTATCTTGAGGTTTTTAACTTCAAGATGTTGAACGTCTTTTCATGGGCTTATGGGCTATTAAAATATCTTCTTTGGAGAAATGTCTATTCAAGTTATTTGCCCTTTTTTTTAAAATGTTTATTTATTTTTGAGAGAGAGAGAGAGAGAGAACGCATGAGCATGGGAGGGGCAGAGAGGAGACACACAGTCAGAAGCAGGCTCCAGGCTCTGAGCTGTCAGCATAGAGCCTGACATGGGGCTCGAACTCACAAACCGTGAGATCATGACCTGAGCCAAAGTCGGATGCTCAACCGACTGAGCCACCCAGATGCCCCTGCCCATGTTTTGACTGAGTAATTTGCTTTTTGTTGTTCAACTGTAGGATTTGTTTATATATTCTGGATATCAAACTCCTACTTAATTTGCAGATGATTTCTTTCATTCCTTTAAAAATGTCCTTTGATGTAATGCATACAAGTTTTTATTTTGATAAAGTCCAATTTATCGATTTTTTTTTTTTTTTTTTTTTTTTTTTTGCTTAGGTTTTCAGTGTCATATCTAAGAGTCCATGCCATGGTCATGAACAGTTACCCCAGTGTTTTCCTCAAGAGTTTTATGGCTGTAGCTCTTATATTCAGGTTGATCCATTTTGAATAAATTGTTTTATACAGCAAGAGCTAGGGATCCAAATTTCTTTGCATGCAGAAATACAGTTGTCTTGGCACATAAATTGAATAGATTGAATAGATTTAGTACGATGTCAAAAAGCACATGGCCATAGAGGCAGGAGTTCATTTCTCCACTCTTCATGCTATTCCAGTGGCCTGTGTTTCTATTCTTAGGCCAGTACCACACGCTTTTTGTTACTGTAACTTTGTAGTAAGTTCTGAAACTGGGAAGTTTGAGTTCTCCAATTCCATTTTTCTTTCTCATGATTGTTTGGCTACTTGGGGCCACCTGAAATTCTATATGAATTTTAGGATTCTATTTTCCATTTCTGCAGAAAGGGCTATTGGAACTTCACTAGCAACTGTAATGAACCTGTACATCGCTTTGGGTAACGACATCTAAACAATATTAAGTCATCCTATCCATAAACGTAGTATGTCTTTCCATTTACTATGTCTCCTTTAATATCTTTCAGCAATGTTTTGTAATTTTCAGTACACAAGTCTTTAACTTTCTTGGTCAAATTTATTCTAAGGAACTTTATTCTTTTAGCTGCTATTATAATTGAAATTGCTTTCACAATTTCCTTTGTGGATTGTTCATTGCTGACTTACAGGCACACAGCTAATTACCGAAGATTGGTTTTGCAACCCTGGGGTCATCTGTTGTCTACTTACTAAGTCTTTTTTTTTTTTTTTTTTTCAACGTTTTTTATTTATTTTTGGGACAGAGAGAGACAGAGCATGAACGGGGGAGGGGCAGAGAGAGAGGGAGACACAGAATCGGAAACAGGCTCCAGGCTCCGAGCCATCAGCCCAGAGCCTGACGCGGGGCTCGAACTCACGGACGGCGAGATCGTGACCTGGCTGAAGTCGGACGCTTAACTGACTGCGCCACCCAGGCGCCCCTCTACTTACTAAGTCTTAAAAGTTTTCTCTATATTTTGCATGACAGTCTTTTGCAGAGCAGAAAATTTTAATTTCTTTTTTTTTTTTATTTAGTTTTTTAAATGTTTATTTGTTTTGGAAAGAGAGAGAGAGACAGAGCCTGATGCAGGGCTCGAACTCATGAGCTGTGAGATCATGACTTGAACCGAGGTCGGATCGGATGTTTACCCGACTGAGCCACCCAGGCACCCCAGAAAATTTTAATTTCAATTAAGTCTAGCGTATCAAGTCTTTATTTCACGGATTGTGTCTTTGGTGCTGTATGTAAGAAGTCACTGTCCTACCAAAGGTCATGTAGGTCTTCTCCTATGTTATCTTCCAGAAGTGTTTTAGTTTTAGGTTTTACATTTAGGTCTGCGATCCATTTCGAGTTGGTTTTTGTAAAGGTTGTAAGTTTCATTCATTCATTCATTCATTCATTCACTATGTGGATGTCTAGTTGTTCAGCACTATCTGTTGAAGAGACAATCTTTACTCCACTGTATTGCCCTTCCTCCTTTGTTAAAAATGACTCCTATGAATATTCATTCAGTGTCTTGATTACTGCATGTTTATAGTAAGTCTTGAAGTTAGGCAGTCAGTCTTCCAACCGTATTCTTTTCCTTCAATACGGTGCTGGCTATTCTGGGTCTTTTGTCTCTAAACAAACCTTAGGTTTAGTTTGATGATATCCACAAAAGGACTAGTTGGGGTTTTGACTGGGAATGCATTAAATCTACAGACCAAGATGGGAAGAACTTACATCTTCATGATACTGAATCTTCTTATCCACAAAATGGAATGTCTCTCCATTTATCTAGTTCTTTTATTTCTTTTATCAGAGTTTTATAGTTTTCCCCATGTAGCTCTAATGCACATTTTATTAAATTTGTACCTAAATATTTCACTTTTGTGGGCATTATTATTAATAGTGTTGAGCTTCAAATTTCAGTTTCCACTTGTTCAAGGCTGTTGTATAGGAAAGCAATTGGCTTTTGTGTATTAATCTTGTATCCTGCAACCTTCCTATGTCTAATTAGTTCCAGTTCTTTCGTCAATGTTTTTCATTCTCTGTATAGACGATCATGTCGCCTCTGAACAGACAGTTTTACATCTTCTTTCACAATCCATATAACTCTTATTTTGCCTTCTTGTCTTACTGCATTAGCTAGGATGTCCAATACAACATTGAGAGGCAGTGGTGAAAGGTACATCTTCACCATGCTCTGGATCTTAGTGAAAAAGTGTCAAGTTTCTCAGCAATAAGTATAATGTTAGCTGGCATAAGGCAGCTGCCTTAATGATTGATCATGGTGTTGAGTTCATCCATGGCCTTACTGACTTTACATCTCCTGGACTTGTTCATTTCTGCAACAGGGTTGTTGAAGTTTCCAAGTAGAATAGTATAGTCATCTGTTTTTCTTTGCAGTGCTAACAGTTTTTGCTTCATGCATTTTGATGCTGCTTTGTTATACGCATACATGTTAAGTCCTGTTATGTCTTCTTGGAGAACTGATTCCTTTATCGTTATCCGATGCCCTTTTTATTCCTAAAAACTTTTGTTACTCTGAACTCCACTTTGAAATTAATATAGCTACTCCCACTTTCTTTTAATTGGTGTTAGCATGGTGTATCTTTCTCCATCCATTTACTTTTAATCTATATCTGCTTCTATATTTAAAGTGAGCTTCTTATAGACAATATATAGTTTGATATTTTTATCCTATCTGACACAATCTCTGGGGTTTTTTATTTATTCCAAAAATTTTTTAATGTTTATTTTTGAGAGAGAGAGAGAGAGAACATGAGTGGGTGAGGGACAGAGAGAGAGGGAGACACAGAATCTGAAGCAGGCTCCAGGCTCTGAGCTGTCAGCACAGAGCCCAACAACAGGGCTCGAACTCATGAGCTGCAAGATCACGACCTGAGCTGAAGTCAGATGCTTAACTGACTGAGCCATCTAGGCACCCCACAATCTCTTTTGTAACTGGTGTACTTAGGCCATTGACATTCTAAGTGATTATTGATATTTTTGGATTAATATCTACTATATTTGCTACTGTTTTTCTATTTATTGTCCGTGTTCTTTATTCCTATTTTTGTCTTCTACTCCTCTTCTGTCTTGGTTTTAATCAAGTGATTTATATGATCCCATTTTCTCTCTGCTCTGGGGATATGTTACACTTCCTTTTTAGTGGTTGTGCTATAGTTTGCAATATCTATTTACAACCAGTTCAAGTCTGTTTTCAAAATATATTCTACCACTTCACGCGTAGTGCAAATACTTTAAAGTGAAATAATCCCAATTCCTCCCTCCTATCCTCTAGATCATTGTTTTCATTCATTTCAGTTCTATACAAGCATATAGAAGCATGTGTGTATGCACATAAAATCAAACACATTATTATTTTTAAGTATTAGATTAAGAAAAATAAAATTTTAAATTTATTTTACCTTATTCCTTCTCTGATGCTTTATCTTTAACTTTTTTTAATATTTATTTTTGAGGGGCGCCTGGGTGGCTCCGTCAGTTAAGTGTCCAACTTCAGTTCAGGTCATGATCTCACGGTTCGAGCCCCGCGTCGGGCTCTGTGCTGACAGCTCGGAGCCTGGGGGCTGCTTTGGATTCTGTGTCTCCCTCTCTCTCTGCCCCACCTCCGCTCACACTCTGTCTATCTCAAAAATAAATAAACATAAAAAAAATATTTTTGAGAGAGAGGGAGACAGAGAATCCGAAGCAGGCTCGGTGATGTCAACGCAAAGCCTGACACAGGCCTCGAACTCACCAACTGTGAGATCATGAGCTGAGCTGAAGTTGGATGCTTGACCGACAGCCACCCAGGCGCCCCTCTGATGCTTTTCCTTTATGTAAATACAAGTTTCTGACCTATGTAATTTTCCTTCTCTCCAGATAACTCCTTTTAACATTTCTTGCAAGGAGGTTTACTGGCAACAAATTCCTTAAAATTTTGACTAGAAAGTCCTTATTTTTCTTTCACTTTTGAAGGGTAATTTCATAGGGTACAGAATTCTAGGTTTTTTCTCGCAACACTTTAAATATTTCACTCCACTCTCATCTTGTTTGCATGGGTTTCTGAGAAGTCAACTGTAATCTTTGTCTTACATCCTCTACAGATAAGGTAGTGTGTTTTTTTGTTTTGTTTTGTTTTGTTTACTCTGGCTTTTAGGATTTTTCTTTATTTTGACTTTCTGTCCTTTGAAAATGGTATCTCTAGGTGTAGTTCTTTGGGCATTTATCCTGCTTGGTATTCTCTGAGCTTCCTGGATCTGGGGTTTGGTGTCTGATACTAATTTGGGGAAGTTCTCAGTCACTGTTGTTTCAAATATTTCTGCTGTTCCTCTTTCTTCTCATTCTGATAGTCCCATTGGACGTGTCACAACTTTTATAGTTGTTCCACAGCACTTGCATAGTCTCTTCTGGTGGTGTTTTTTTCCACTGTTTTTCTCTCCGCCTTCCAGTTCGGTCAGTTTCTATTTAGATATCCTCACGCTCAGAGTCTTTCCTCAGCTATGCCCATTAAAGATTATTTTTGTTTCTTTTTTTTAATGAATATAATTTACTGTCTAACTGGCTTGTATACAAAACCCAGTGCTCATCCCAACAAGCGCCCTCCTCAATGCCCATCACCCACTTTCCTCTCTCCCCCAACACCCCCATCAACCCTCAGTTTGTTCTCTGTATTTAAGAGTCTCTTATGGTTTGCCTCCCTCCCTCTCTGTAACTATTTTTCCCCCTTCCCTTCCCCCGTGGTCTTCTGTTCAGTTTCTCAAGATCCACATATGAGTGAAAACATACGGTATCTGTCCTTCTCTGACTGACTTCTGTCACTGAGCATGATACCCTCCAGTTCCATCCACGTTGCTACAAACGGCCAGATTTCATTCTTTCTCATTGCCAAGTAGTATCCTGTTGTTATATATAAACCACATCTTTATCCATTTGTCAGCTGATGGACATTTAGGCTCTTTCCATAATTTGGCTATTGTTGAAGATGCTGCTATAACACTGGGGTACACATGCCCCTGTGCATCAGCACTTCTGTATTCCTTGGGTAAATTCCTAGTAGTGCTATTGCTGGGTCATAGGGTAGCTCTAATTTTAGTTTTTTGAGGAACCTCCACACTGTTTTCCAGAGCAGTTGCACCAGTTTGTATTCCCACCAACAATGCAAGAGGGTTCCCCTTTCTCCACATCCTCACCAGCATCTGTAGTTTCCTGAGTTGTTGATTTTAGCCACTCTGACCGCAGTGAGGTGATAGCTCAGTGTGGCTTTGATTTGTACTTCCCTGATGATGAGGGACGTTGAGCATCTTTTCATGTGTCGGTTGGCCATCTGGATGTCTTCTTTGGAAAAGTGTCTATTCATGTCTTCTGCCCATTTCTTCACTGGATTATTTGTTTTTCAGGTGTTGAGTTTGGTAAGTTCTTTATAGATTTTGGATACTAGCCTTTTATCCGATATGTCATTTACAAATATCTTTTCCCATTCTGTCAGTTGCCTTTAGTTTTGTTGATTGTTTCCTTTGCAGTGCAGAAGCCTTTTATCTTGATGAGGTCCCAATAGTTCCTTTTTGCTTTTAATTCCCTTGCCTTTGGAGATGTGTTGAGTAAGAAATTGCTGCAGCTGAGGTCAAAGAGGTTGTTGCCTGCTTTCTCCTCTAGGATTTTGATGATTTCCTGTCTCACATTCAGGTCTTTCATCCATTTTAAGTTTATCTCTGTGTATAAGAAAGTGGTCTAGTTTTATTCTTCTGCATGTTGCCGTCCAGTTCTCCCAGCACCGTTTGCTAAAGAGACTGTCTTTTTTCCATTGGATGCTCTTTCATGTTTTGCCAAAGATTAGCTGGCCATACATTGGTGGGTCCAATTCTAGGTTCTCTATTCTATTCCATTGGTCTATGTGTCTGTTTTTGTGCTAATACCATACCATCTTGGTGATTACAGCTTTGTAGTAGAGGCTTTTTTTTTTAAATTAATTTATTTATTTTTAGTAATCTCTACACCCAGCGTGGGGCTTGTATTCATGACCCCAACATCAAGAGTTTACATGTTCTTCAAACTGAGCCAGCCAGCATCCCAAGACATTGTTAATTTGTTACAGTATTTTTTATGTCTAGCATTTCTTTTTGATTCTTAGAATTTCCATCTCTGTTTTTACCTTGTTCATGTATTCTTCCATGCTCTCTACTTTACCCACTAGAGTCCTCAGCATATCAATCAATCATAGTTTTAAACTCCCAGTCTCCTATTTCAACATCTCTGCCACGTCTGAGTCTGGTTCTGATGCTTGCTCTATCTCTTCCAACTGTATTTTCTGCCTTTCAGTATATCTTGTAATTTTTTGTTGATAGGCACACACGATGTTGTGGATAAAGGAATGCTGTAAACAGGCTTTTAGTAATGTGGTGGTGAGTTGTGGGGCGAGGGGAAGTGTTCTACAGTCCTAGGGTTAGATACCAGTCTTTTATTGAGCTGGTGCCTCTGGACCATACACTGTAAACCCTGTCAGCTTTTATCTCCCCCTTAGTTTGGGCAGGATGACCAGAGCAGGCTGGAATTGGATGTTTTCCTTCTCTCAAGTTCATCAGGCTCTGATAAACTCCAGCAAGTTAAGCTCTGGTTGAAGAGTTTCTCCACAGAGCAGATCATGTTAAGACGAACAGGATGCTCTGGCATATTTCAAAATGGTTCCCATTACTGTTAGCATAAGGGGACTCTTCTCTGACGTTCACTGTGAGAACCCAGTCAAGGTCCAGGAAGTAAAACTCACAAAAGTGTGGGATCCTGCCAATGACTATGTTCTCTGGAGATTTTATCTCTTAGACTTGTCCACACCGAACCTCCAACGACCTTTCAGTTATAGTACAGGTTTCCATACACTGGCACTGATTCCTACAAAGGTTTCTGTTCTGGTAAATTGTGATTCTCTGTATTTACCTGTCCACATCTCCAAATGTAAGAGCAGCGGCTTATCCTGTGATGTCACCTCTCTTGCAGGTATAAGAAGAGTTGTTGATTTTTTTGATTTATTCAGCTTTTAACTTGTTCAAACATAGTGTCTTCCAAGCATCATATATGCTGGGCTAAAAACTAGTAGCATTTTTTTGAATATTTTAATATATAGGATCATATGATCTATGAACAGAGAGAGTGTTTGGTTTTTTTTCTTTCTTTCTTTTTTCCATTCCAATTTGGATGCCTTTTATTTCTTTTTCTTGTCTAATTCCTCTGGCTAGAGACTCCAGTATAAGTTACACAGTAGTGGTAAAAATGGGCATCCTTGTCTCATTCCTAATGTTAGGGACAAAGTTCTTGGTTGTTCAACATTGAGAATGATGTTAACTGTGGGCTTTTCATAAATGTCTTCCATCGTGTGAATACATTCCCTCCTAGTCCTAGTTTTCTGGGAGCTTTGTTCATGAAAGGATGTTGGATTTTGTGAAATGACTTAATGTGCTTCAATTAAGATGATCATTCCCCCCACTCAGGTTCTATTAATGTGATTTATTTTCTTAACTGAACTACCCTTGGATTCCTGAAGTAAAACCATTTGTCATGGTGCATAATCCTTTTAATATCATTTTGGACTTGGTTTGCTAGCATTTTGTTGAGGATTTATATACATCTATGTTCATTAGGAACACTGGTCTGTAATTTTCTTTTCTTGTAATGTTTTCTTTCTTTTTTTTTTTTTTTTTTGTAATGTTTTTAATATGGCTTTGGTATCAGGGTAATGCTGACCTTATAGGAAGATGAGTTGAGAAGTACTCTCTACTCTTGTAATCTTTGGAAGAGTTTAAGAAGGATTGGTGTTCATGCTTCTTTAAATGTTGGATTCAATTCACTGAAAGCCTCTGGCCCGGGACTTTTCTTTGTCGGGAGATTTCTTTTTATTGATTCCATCTCTCCACTTGTTATGTCTGTTGAGATGCTCTGGGTTTTGTTGTTGTTGTTTTGGTTTAAGTAATTTGTATGCTTCTAGCTAAAGGTTTGTCAATTTTATTGATCTTTGAAAAAATCAACTTTGGTTTCATTCAATCTTATTATTTTTCTATTTTCATTTAATTAACTCCTCTCTAATCTTTATTATTTTCTTCCTTCTAGCTTTGAGTTTCTTTTGCTCTTCTTCTGATTCCATAAGATATTAAATTAGGTAACTGACTTAAGATCCTTCTTTTTTTTTTTTTTTTTTTTTAAACGTAGTTACTTATGGCCATAAATTTCCCTCTGAGCACTGCCATACTGCATTGTATGGTCAGTATGGTGTTTTCATAGGATTCCTTGCTAGGTGTTTTCTAATTGCCCTTGATTTCTTCTTTGATCCACTGGTAAAGGGCATCTTGTTTTATTTCCACATATTTATTAACATTCCAATTTTCCTTATGTTACTGATTTTTATCTTCATTCCATTGTGGTTGGAGAAGACACTTTGTATGATTTCAGTCTTCTTACATTTTTGAGACTTGTTTTGTGCCTAACATCCGGTCTATCCTGGAGAATATACCATGTGCACTTGAGAAGAATGTGTATTCTGCTGTGTTGAGTAGAAGGTTCTATACATGTTTGTTAGGTCTAGTTGGTTATAGTGTTGCTCAAGACCTCTGTATCCTTAGGTATCTTCTGTCTGTATGTTCTATGCATTATTGGAAATGGGGTATTGAATTTTCTGTTATTCAAGAATTATTTCTCCCTTCCATTCTATTGAAAACTGTTCCTAATGAACTGAAGATTCCTACACCCTTTTAGAATGGCCAAAATAGGTTTCAAAACCAATTCAAAATAGGTTTACAAGAAATTAAACCAAGAAATTCCAATTTTAAATACCCTCAAGGAAAGACAGTATGAGAATAATCACAGCCAACACTTACTGAGCCTTTACTTTCTGCCAGGCCCTAAGGAAATAATTTTAAATCCATTAGCTTATATACTGGGGAGATTTATGATTATCCCAAATTTATAAATGATACAAGAGATTATGAGAGTTTGATCAACAGGTAAATACATGTGACTCAAAGTTCTCAGTGCAGCAGTGTTTACTACAGAAAACAATAAAGAGCAGACTAGTGGATAGAACACGGCACTGAGTTAGAAAATCCAGGTTAAAAATTTTGTTAATGTTTATTGTTTTTGAGAGAGAGAGAAACAGAGAGTGTGAGTGGGTGAGGGACAGAGAGAGGGAGACACAGAATCCAAAGCAGGCTCCAGGTTCCGAGCTGTCAGCACAGAGCCCGATGTGGGGCTCAAACTCATGAATTGTGAGATCATAACCTGACCCAAAGTTGGACGCTTAACCGACTGAGCCACCCAGGCACCCCTTGAAAATCCAGGTTTATCACTTTATCACTTATGACACATAATCCTTAACTCTCCTGGGTCTTAATTTCCTCAAATGCAAATAATCTCTAAGATACTTCCGGTCTTTATGATTCTTGTTTGTTACCCAATCACCTACATGCCGGAAACAAAAGAGTCCCTGACTGAAAATCATTTGAGACAGTAATGTAATACCTTCCATACACTAATCCTGTTCCAGAAGCGTAACTATATAGAAGAAACATCTCTAGTTTGAAAAGCTAACCAAGACTGTGCAATCATGATGAATCACAAAAAGAAAAATAAACCAATCTCTGAACAACAAATAAAATCTAGAATTTATATTTACATTTACAACAGAGAAATCTTATTTGCAACCACTGATCTCTAACCGTCAGAGAAAAAGTTCTGACCAAGTGTACCGCGTCATTCGTTCATGGATTTAACACATTTATCAAACAAGTATTAAACATGTGGCATCGAGCCAAGTTAATACTATACTTGTATGTTTTCAATAAGCTAGGTCACAGTTTAGGCAAGGAGACATTTTGTGGATAAATACAAAAAAAGCTATGCTAAAGTTATTAACAGAATCCCACAGTGGCATAAACTTCCTGAGATGACATTCAACTTGATTCTTATGTCTGCCAGATGAGTGAGACTAGACTGTGCATGGTTATGCAAGGAGAGGGTGTAGGGGAGGGTTGGCAGACAACACAGGAGACTGCTCCAAGGTTAGAGTGAAGAAAAAGCAGACATCATTCAGATTATCATTTAGCGTTGTAGAAACAGGATGTCCATTTAATCCCAATTCTCCCACTGTGGCATACCTAACGCTATTATCACAGGTAATAGTTACTGAGCACTTTACAGATAATATGTATGGACTCCTAACATAAAACCAATGAGGTAGGGTTTTACAGATAAGAAAACCTAGGTCCAAAGAGATGAAATGTTTTGTCCAGTATCACACGGCTAGTAACAGATAAGCCTAGGACTTAAAACCAAGCAGTCCAACTTGAGAGCTGGCACAAGGATTTCCCTCGCTCGGATGTGTTAACCCATGCCCATTATCGTCTGATCCCCCCTCACAGGAGTACATGCAGAGCTACCCTGAGGGTCTCCTCAGTCATTTACAAGATCGAGGATCTGGGTATGTGATGGTGCCCCCATGCAGATTACCAGTGCATCTTGTCCACGTGTGCACAAATATTTTAACTCTTTCCCCATAGATTTCTTCTCCCCACTAAGCACAACCTTCCCTTTCCTTCCAGAATGCTGGGGAAGTCTATGTCAGCCTCTACTAGTAAGAAGGAGAATTACAAATGTTAGGTTTGAAGGAGAGCTAGTTTTTACCCCACGTCAAAGAGAGAACATAAACTAACACTCCTGTTAAGCCTAAAGAGAAGAAAATTAATTCAACTTCGCAAATGTGAAATCAAACGATACCTTTAGTCCCTCCAATTCATTTTCCAGTTGCTTAGAATAGTGCTCGCTCTGTTCACGCAATTTCCTGTCTTTAGATGCTTCAGCAGCCACAGCTTCTGAATGAACTTCCAGCTTTAAAATAAAATGAACAAAGCGGATTTCATGGTTATACCTGTTTTTTCCAGTAAAATGCTTTTTCCCCCATGGGAATTTACCTTGTCACAAGAAGATAACTCAAATGTTGAAGTTCACGTTAAGTAAAATTATCCAACAAGAAAACTGTTTTTAAGAATTCAAGTATGATATACACATCATTTCACTCATCTGAAAAAGCAGCTTTAATCACTACCCCCTGGGCACTGGACAATCTGCCTGACTACTAACCTCTTTCTTGGCTCTCTCTGTCCTGCGCAGTTCTTGCCTTAAGCTTTCAACTTTTTGCATCACTAGGTCCACCTCTTCTTCCTTATCTCGGACATGGCGAGCAAGTTTCTGTTTTTGGGTGTGCAACTCTGTTAGCCGCTCATTGATCTCCATGAATTCCTGCATGGCCAGTTTCCTCTGACAGTGTGCGTCTTTCAGCTCTTTGGACTGGTTTTTTAATCGCTCACTAGCCTGGACTAGTTCCTACGGTTTCGTAAAAAGAATATAAGTTACCAATTCTGCAACCTAGGGACCAATTTTGGCCCTCAAAGCAGCCATCATGAAGTCATGAAGAGCCAAAATTATTCATCTCAGGACAAAATGAAAAGGAATCAACTACTTTTGAACAGATATTAACAGCGTGGTGCTCTGTTCGTGTTCTCAGCTCCTTACGCTCATCTGCTAACTGCGATGGCACAGCTGATCGAACCTTCTAGTACCTTAGTTTCTACAAACAAATAAAGAGTATAGAAATACCAGAGGTGATTGTCAAAATAAAGATTTTGTGAAATGTAATGGATACTTGTGAGATGTTTGAACATTATATTGAATCACTACAAATGATAAAAAACAAGGAACGCTCTTATGTGGAGACTATGCCTTAGGCCAGAAGCAAGGAGGAAAGCTAAATAAACCCCCGGATGAAAGTGGGAGGAGAGGAGCTTAAGAAGACTCAGGTCCGGACAACCACCGGCCTCCGGGCAAAAGGAAATGCAAATCCTTTTTGAGAAAAGAGCCCCGATGAAACGTAGGTTTTTTAAAACACACAAATATGAGCGCACAACCACAGATTCCCAAACCCAAAGAACAAACGACCATAAGCAAAGAACAGAAACAATAATAATAAACTCCAATGGGATTCAGACATTCAAATTGTCAAATAGTAACATAAAATGGAATGTTTGAGAAAGTGAAAAAAAAAAAATCATGAAAATTGGAAAATGACAAAAGACTATTAAAAATGGCCAGGGAGACTTATAAACAACTGTACAGAACATTTAGAAATGGGAAAAATACAAGTGTTAAAACTAAAGACCTGAATCTGCCAATAAAGTAAGCTCTATATTTATGAAGCAAGAAAAAGTGTTAAGGCTCAAACCCAGAAACTTAAAAAAAAATAAAATTGCATAGCACCAAATAAAAACAAATGACCTTAAAGGAAATTAGTGAAAAAAGACAAATCCTCTATCCTCTACCCTCTAAAACAAAAGGATAGAGCAGACACTTAAGAAGTAGCAACAGAAACAGGGAAAATGGAAAGAGTGAAAAAAGTAATTAAAACTGTATACCCAGAAAAATTCCTGTTCACGTATGAGGCTAAAATAATTAGATTCATATAAACGAAAATGGACAGAATCACCATCAGATCTGTGCTAAATAGGAACCTCTAAAGATTTATCTCAGGGAAAAGAAAAATAATTTTAAAAGCAAAGTCTATGGGAATGCAAGCTGGGGCAGCCACTCTAGAAAACAGTATGGAGGTTTCTCAAAAAACTAAAAACAGAACTACCCTATGACCCAGCAATTGCACTACTAGGCATTTATCCACAGGATACAGGTGTGCTGTTTCGAAGGGACACATGCACCCTTATGTTTATAACAGCACTATCAACAATAGCCAAAGTATGGAAAGAGCCCAAATGTCCATTGATGGATGAATGGATAAAGAAGATGTGGTATATATATACAATGGAGTATTACTCGGCAATCAAAAAGAATGAAATCTTGCCATTTGCAACTACGTGGATGGAACTGGAGGGTATTATGCTAAGTGAAATTAGTCAGTCAGAAAGACAAAAATCATATGAATTCACTCATATGAGGCTTTTGAGAGACAAAACAGATGAACATAAGGGAAGGGAAACAAAAATAATATAAAAACAGGGAGGGGGACAAAACAGAAGAGACTCATAAATATAGAGAACAAACTGAGGGTTACGGGAGGGGTTGTGGGAGGGGGGACGGGCTAAATGGGTAAGGGGCACTAAGGAATCTACCCCTGAAATCATTGTTGCGCTATATGCTAACTAATTTGGATGTAAATTTTAAAAAATAAAAAATAAAATTAAAAAAAAAAAGCAAAGTCTAATGACAGAGAAATGGGAGGGCCAAGACACTTGTGAACATAAATATGAATGCAAATATGCAGAGAAGACTGTATTATAAACATGTCTCATTTGTAGAGTAAACAGAAAGGATATAAGTAAAATACTGTCAAAAATAACACAACAGTTGGAAAGAAGTAACAGAATTAGAGGTCCTTAAATTTTGGGGGAGATAATAATTGAGACTTTGTTAAATATGCATGATAATATTCAAGAGCAACCATTAGAAACTGTTAAAACAAGTAGTGAGAAATGTGGGAACAAAAACAAACAAAAACTCAATTAAATTTCAAGAAAAAATTATGCAAGATGGAAAAATTCTGGAGATTAGTTGCACAACAACATGAATATAATTTACACTGCTGAACTGTACATTTTAAAAATGGTTAGGATAGCATTCCATAGGACAGACTCAAAATAGATTACAAAGAAATTGCAAAATCATCATAGAAAAATTGGTGAACACATCATGATAATGAGAAATTTTGACTTGACAATCATTAATAGATAAACCAAGCAGTTAAAAAATACTGAATATAGAGATTATCAAACTTCATATATAGATGCTTGCACCCAATACTGGGAACACACATTCTTTTCAGGCATATAGTGAACATTTGAAAATGGAACAGTCTGTTTAGGCCATGAAACAAGTCTCAGCAGATTTCAAAGAACAGATATCAACAGTTCAAGTTCTTTGATAACATCACCATTACAATAGAAATTTCTAAAAAGGCTAAATTCCATAATACCTCATTGGTCAAGGAGAAAAGTCATAAAGCATGTTAAAATATTTAGAACTAAAAAAGAAGTTGAAAATATAAACAATAAAAATGTTCAGCACATATAATAAAATGAGAATTCAGTAAAAGGTTTACCTAGGGGGAGATTTATAGCTTGAAACACTTGTATTGAAACTAAAACAAAAGTTTAAATTTAGTGAAATTCCACATAGAAAGAGACAGAACACACTAATGCTTCCACCAACATAAGATGATAATAAAAATAAGAACATAAACTAATGAAAAAGAAATGTCATAATGAACATCAACAAAGCCAAAAGTTGAGAAAAATAATAAAATAGGCAAATACCTGGTGAGATCAAACAAAGAATAAATACAAAAAGAAACAATGTTAAGAAAGAAAAAAAAGATTATGACTACAAACCTGGAAAAGATTAAAAAAGCTAATAGAAGGATACAGTGAAAACTTTATGCCAATAAATTTGTTAACTTTTGAAATGAATGAATTCCTACAAAAATACAATTCATCAAAACTGCTTCAAGAAGAAACAGAATCCCTCAATAGTCCTGTAGTGATTAAAGTACCTAAATAAAACAAACTCTCCCCATCCCCTCAGAGGGAGAGAATTTCCAAACTCAGATGGTTTTACAAGTGATACCTCCAGTGTTTCAAGGAACAAACATTCTTATACAAACTTTTCTAGAGAAGAGAAAAAGAGGCAATGCTACACAACTCATTCTAGGAGACCAATATAATCTTGATACCATAAAAAACACCAGAAAAATAAAAGAAAAAAATTACAAGCCAATTTTACTGATAAAAACAAATCAAATATTAAAAAAAAAAAAAAACCGGCATCAGCAAATCAGCTTCAGTGATATATAAAGTAGATAAGCATGAACTCTGGACCTAAACTTCTTGTGTTGGAATTCTAGCTCCATCACTTTCTAGCTCTATGATCTTGAGCAAGTGAGCTCAAGTGTACACTTAAGCAAGTGTACTTGACCTCTCTGTGCGTGGTCTCATCATTTATAAAATACTAATAACAACAGCAGCAACAACAACAATAATACCTAAATCACAAGGCTCTTATAAAGATTAAATGATCTAATATACGTAAAACACTCCAATAGCAGTGCCATTACATAAGTGTTACATACACTGGCATATTGTTATTTAGGAGGTAATATATGCACAATTATGGTTTAACCCAGAAATCCAAAAATGGTTTAACATTAGAAAAAGTCTATAAATATAACTTACCAAACCAAGTCATTAAAGAACAATCATATAATCACATCAATAAATATTAACAAATTCCTAGAAATCTGTTGTAATAGAGTACAGAAGAGCGTATTTAGTAAGTCTGATACCCATTATAAAAATGATTAGCAAAATAGGAATAGAAGATAACTTTCTTAACCTGATAAGAAGTGTTTACCAAAAACTTACAGAAAACATTATTAGTGGTGAAACAGTAAAGGCATTTTCTTTGAAACCAGGACTAAGACAGGAAAGCCTGCTATCACCAGTTCTATTCAACACTGTACTGTGGGTCGTAGCTAATACAGTGAGACAAGGGAAGAAAGAAAAGTCATAAAAATTAAAAGAAGAAACAAAACCGTCATTATTTGCAGAAAACCCTAAGAATCTCAAATATATTAGTACAATTAATAAGAATTTAGCAATGTTGCCGAAGCAAAATCAGTAAGAAACTATAAAGATACCATTTAAAATATGAAAAAAATAGAACAGTAAATTTAAGGAAAGGTAAATGAGACCTGCATTAAAATTTTATGTTAAAACATTTAAGATGTTAAAGATATGGTGAAATCTACCAAGCTTGTGGATGGAAAGACCGTGGGGCTCCAGAGGAAAGATTTTTATGGTTTTGTACAGACAGACCTTCCTAAAACTTTGTACTGAAAGTCGGGACCTGGGGTAAAAGCAAGCCTTATAAATTTATGACTAATTTAGAATGAGAAACTCGAAGAGATTTAACTCCTGGATGTATGTGCTTATATTTCAACAGAGGTGGGAGAGAGGAGCCTGGATCAGGGAGCCACCCTCTTTATAGAGCTGGAGGCTCTGGGCTTATCTTTCCCACTGGAGTGTTTTATTTATATTCCAAAGGGTCCTAGACTCTTCTCTTTACATTTCCAAGGAGACTCTCAGAAGGATGGGTGGAGATGATGGGGGGCAGGGAGTAGGAAGCATCTGCCTCTCCTCCTTTATATAAAACACCCTCACGTTTTTAGGATTCCTCATCCACAACACAGACTCCATACATATACAGATGTATATACATACATCTAAATATATGTGTGTGTGTGCGCGTGTGTGCGCACGCACGTGTGTGTATAGGGCTTTATCTATCCAGCTCTCATTGCACCGCCCCAGAGGTAAGACAGCACCCAGGGAAGCAGTGTGCGTATTTCTGCTGTATGTACATCACAATTCTATGCTCTGGTCTTGAAATCTGTGTGTGCGTTTGGAATAATATTAATAAATGTGGATAGTAGGAACCTAAAGATTCAATGTTGTAATGACGTCAATTCTCCTGAAATGACTCTACAGATTTAACACAATTTTAATTAAGATCTCATCACAGTTTTGGGGCGCCTGGGTGGCTCAGTCGGTTAAGCGGCCGACTTCAGCTCAGGTCACGATCTCACAGTCCGTGAGTTCGAGCCCCGCGTCGGGCTCTGTGCTGACAGCTCAGAGCCTGGAGCCCGTTTCGGATTCTGTGTCTCCCTCTCTCTCTGCCCCTCCCCTGCTCATGCTCTGTCTCTCTCTGTCTCAAAAATAAATAAACGTTAAAAAAAAAATTAAAAAAAAAAAAGATCTCATCACAGTTTTTAAGGAATGGAGAGGTGAGATGACAGAGTCATGCATAAATGGAAATGTGACAGGTGACGCTGCACGTCACTGTGGAAAAGACGGCCTATTTAGTAAATGAACACCTATTAGCTACAGAGGAAAATCTGAAATTGGATCCCTATATCTCACATGATATGAAAAAATAAATCTGGTATGTTAAAATTTAAATACCAAAGGCCAAACTTTAAAACGTCAAAATAAAAACCGAGAACTTTAAAAACAAAAAACAAAACTGAGAATTTTAGCCTTAGGTTTCTTACATGAGCCAGCAAATCTCTAAAAAGAAAGATCAATATGGTTGACTACATTAAAACTCAGAACTTCTGTTACTCAAAAGCTCCCATAAAGAAAATGAAAAGTCAGGCCTCTAACTGGGAGGCATCTTAATAGACACAACGGACAAAAGATCAATATAGAAATTTTCAAGAATTCTTAACAAACCAGTAAGAAAAAGACAAAAAAAAAAAACAACCCAACAGGAAAATGTACAAAAGATACTGAGAGGCATTTCACAGAAGAAACAGAACTGATAAGTGGGCATATGTGAGATACTCAACCTCATTAGTAATTGGAGAAATTAAGACCATAAATAAAACATGGTTCTAGACCTAAAACACGAACTTCAATGGGGTTGGCCAAAATAATCTATCTAGTAACATGAAGTATTGTTGAATATAGACCGGGTGGTGGGAGTGGGAGTGTAAATTGGTACAATCCGTGGAAAACGATTTGGCATTACCATAAAAAACAATATTTGCATCACTTATGACCCAATTATTCTACTCGTGATTCTGTGTACAAGTGTGTGCAAATCAGCATACATATTCAAGAACGTTCATTTATAGTGGCTATCAAGTGTAAGCAACTTTAATGTCTGCAGACAAACAACTGACTAGAGAGATTCTGGAGCGTTCACATAATGGTGTACCATACAGCAGATAAATGAGTGCCCTACAGTCCCATGGATGCATCTTAGAAATACAACGAGTGAAACAACAAACCGTGCAAAACTGCATGTACCACTTTACACAGCTCAGAAACAAGCCACACCAAATAACGTATGTGTATTTCCATTTCCTGTGGCATTAAAAATTCTTTAGCCACTGGGTTTAATGGCTATATAATATTTCATCATATGAACTGGTCGGGCATTTTGGCAGTTTCTAATATTTTTCTTTTATAAATGTGGTAATTTGTTCTCTGTGAACAAATCTTTGCTTCAATGTCTGATTATCTTCTTGAGTTACATTTCGACAAATGGAATTATTACATCGAGGACTTTAGTATTTGAAGGCTTTGGATACTTGTTTTGCAAATTAGCTTTCCAGAAATAAGGTATCAGATTATAAGCTCATCTTCAGCATTTGGCACTGGCATTTTTATTTGTTTTCACTGAAGTATAACGAGCATAGAACGTTATGCTCGTTTCAGGTGTACAACATAGTGATTGGACAGTTCTGTACGTTACTCAGTGCTCACCGTGATAGGCATAGTTACCCTCTGTCATCACACAGCTCTGTTAGAGTATTATATCCCCTATGCTCTACTTGTTATCTCCTATTATACATTATTTAGAGATTATAGTAATAAGGGATAAAAAGTATTTTTCAGTAAGGAAGTGACGGACAATAAGGAGAAGGGAATAAAAAAAATGACTGGCCAGGGCTATGCCACAAAATTCATAATGTTCCTATTCCTTAAGTCAGATGGTAGGTTCAGAGACAGGCATTATATTATGTGCATCAAAACTCATATAATGTTACGTTTATTCTTTTATATGTATCTAAAGAAAAAAATGTTAAAAAGATTATCTGCTGCCTGTAGGATATTAAGCATATCCCTTAAAATACCAATATAATATTTCTTTATAGCACTACCCTCTTCTCAAAATATACTAAAAAAAGATTTTTAACATTAAAACTTAATAAAATTGGCAAGATACTTGCTACTATAAATCTAGATGTTGGATTCTCATCTTTTTTTATGTTTACTAAGTTTGGCTGAATAATCCTACCTTTATATACATAACAGCTACCACTAATATTATTATAATATTACTGTAATATTACTAAAACAAATATAACATCTGTTATAAATTCCAAATTTTATTAAGTTGACCATGAATTTAAATGGATCTGTACACAAAACTGCTTATAATTGCATTAAGAAAAAAGCAAAAAGATACTAATCAAATTCAATTTAACCTTTACAGCTTTCTCTGTTAGTCTTTTCGATTAGCTTCATCAGCAAAAGGTTATTTGTTTTATTTTTAATTGCCTTCATTTCTTTACTGGCAGCAAGAGTTTAAGATCTTCCCCAAAAGAACTCCATTATATTATCAATTATATACTGCATCACTGAATACAATTTACATAAGCCATAAACCACTCATTTCTTTTTTGTGTCGGCTAGTATTAATTCCAACATTTTTAAATTTGTTAATGAAAGGCAAAGTACACATTCTGAGTGGTTTAAGTAAAATGTTTTTCTCTGGTGTGTATTATTTATGGGATGTGTTAGGTTGTCTTTGCTATTAATAAATTTTGTTGATGCTTCTAATACTGTTTAAGTATTATATCAAGTTCTTATGAAAATAACTTTAGCTTCTTCATCCGTGCTTTGAAAGATAAACTGACATTTTAAAAAATAATTAAAACATTAAAGAAATTTTTTATTCTAATCTTTAAGAATGTTCATATCAGCAAATCACAATGAAAATATGCCTTTAGTTTTTATTTGTCCAAAGACATGACACATATCTCACTGTTTGTTATTCCGTAATATTTTTTAAAACATTTACTTTTAATCAAGTGCTTTGATTAGACTTTTCAAAAGAACAGATGATTCTGAATGTTAAAAATCTTGACAGTATGTAAATGTCTTCATTACTAGCTATTACTCAAATGACACATACCAAAATAATTAAACGTTTTACAACATATACTTTATGTTCTTGTAACTCATTACGAAAGCTTTTAGAATACAAATTAAGTAAGATTAAGAATCTAAAACCGGGTTTAACAATTTATCCATGTATTTTTACCTTGTTTAATTCTTCCCTGTCTTGTTGTAGTGTTTTGATTTGCTTTTCGTAAGCCTTGATTTGCCTAAAAGCGTCATCTAGCTCTGTCCTCACCGCGTTGGCTTCCTCAAGTTGCTGTTCCAAGTGACTTGATTCTAAAAAGAGACAACAGTGTTTATGGTAGTGTTCATATAAAAACAAATGCTCGAAACCAAGGTTTCAAACAACTAAGTGGAAAAAAATAACATATCCTGAATTTGTATTAGGCTTATAGACACCCCTTCCAGTAGGACTATAACTCGCGACAATTAAGTGCTTGTCAAGTTCACTGAATGAAGAAAGGGTACGGCTAATATCAGTGTGAAAGTGTGTAACGCTTGCATGAAAAACGTCTTACGTTTCTGTTAGAAAAAGAAGACCATACTTCCAGAAAAGTACCTTCAGAGCCAATTAGAAGCTTAAAACTATCAAAAAAATCAAAAGCAACCAACTGGACAAAACAGACCCATTTTCCTCTATGTTTGGTTATCAGCATTCCTGCACCGACTTTAGTCAAATTATTAAGACGGCTGTGCTTCTCATGGCTGCAGGCCAGTTTCACTAGCGGTTATCTGAAGAACAAACTCTGATTTCGGAAAGTAAATACGCGAACGCCTCTGATCTAGGTCAGCTCCTCCATTTTCTAGAAGAAGAAACTGAGGCCAGGAGAGCTGGATATCTGGCCTGAGGTCACACTGCTAAATGGGTCTTGGAGCGGAGACGAGGACTCAGGAAATCCTGCATCGGCCTCTTCTTCTGGGAAAGCGACAATTCTTAACATCATCACTTCAGAAGAGTTATTACGAAACAGAACAGCCTCACTCATTTGAACACACTGCCTGCATAAAATTGGATAAATTGACACGAAATGGTCACGGCATCAGAAGTAGATTGGCAAGCTGAAGAACTGAAGCCCACAAAACCGAGAAATCTACACACATTCACTGTCAATTTCTGCTCTTTACAAAACCTTCCCACTCGGAGAGTCATCCCCACACAGTAGCAGGAACACCTGCGAGCTTGCCAGAAATGCAGAATCTCGGGCCTCAAACCAGACCTAATGAATCAGATCCGTATTTTAACAAGATCCCCCGGGTCTGGCAAATTCAGGTGTGGGAATAGATGATGCACAAAGTATTGTGTATTGCTGAGTCCAACGCTTTCAATAAATGAAGTCACGTTCATAAGACACTGGTCCTACCGTAAAGAGATTTTGTGTGTATAGAGAGTCCTGTAGCCAAGAAGTCACTTAAATGCGTTCGTGTATCCCATACTAACTGCTGCTGGAGTCCTTCAACAAAACAATTTACTGATATTCAGTGCCCTAAATTTATAGATTTATTAAGAGCTTATTGATCTGAGGTGTTTTGAGAGTGTAGATGCATTTATGGATACCACGGTTTTCAACAATTTTCAACAACATCTGTGAAGTTGCATGTAACTAGTTTTTGTTCTGTCTCAACAGAATAACTTTAGCAGTCTAATTTAATAAATGTTTTACTTGAAGAACACTGCAACATCATAAGATGTTTAACCTTAAAGATCATGGGATATTTAGTCTTATGTTCAGCAAAGTATATTTTATCATTTTCTCAAGTTTCAGCATTTCCTGCAGGAATTTTTCTGTTTATACTAATTTCCTTGAAACATTTGTAAGTGATACTTTCCTGTTATTTTAAGGTTTTAACATTTTTAAGATGTCAAAAGTTTATTTCTTTTTTTTTTTTTTTAATTTTTTTTTTTTAACGTTTTTATTTTTGAGACAGAGAGAGACAGAGCATGAACGGGGGAGGGGCAGACAGAGAGGGAGACACAGAATCAGAAGCAGGCTCCAGGCTCTGAGCCATCAGCCCAGAGCCCGATGCAGGGCTCGAACTCACGGACCGTGAGATCGTGACCTGAGCTGAAGTCGGACGCCTAACCGACTGAGCCACCCAGGCGCCCCTCAAAAGTTTATTTCTAATAATTAGGAGTGAAAATTTAGTATGTGACATGGCTGACTTTTGTCCTTTGAGGGTCTAACTTTGGTCCTGTTCATGGCTACAGTGTGCCAGCCTGAAGCAGTCAGATGGCACGCATTGTGATCCCGTCTCATTCGCCTACTTTCTTCTACTCTGAAGAGTCTTTCCCCAGCGTGGTGAAGGTTTTCTGCAAATTACGGAGTCATTCGCTTATCTCTACTGCTCTTCATCAGCAACAAAAATGAAATCAGTGTTTTATAAACTGTCTGCATCACATCAAGTTTACAGCAAAACGACTCCATGGGGCGGCTTCGGTGGCGGCCTTCAGTGGTTTATGGTTCCCTTTCAACGTGGGTTAAATTTTGGTTTTCTCTCAGCCATGTCACTTTGGCTGCTTTGCAATGGAGTTGGTAAGTGTATCTGTGAATTATATGTCAGGTTTTCGTGTTTCACACAGAAGGGTTGGAGAAGACAAGCTCACTCGATTATTTATAAAAGCTTCCAATCTGATACACACAGAATTATGCATTCCCCAAAGATAAAAACCCCAACTCAAGAAAAGTCCAGAATACACTGAATTTTGGCCGACAACTATCAAATGGCTAAGGCACATGAACATTTACTTTCACTACAACAAATGGTGAATTCAATGAAGACTGTGAAAGAAATCCTCAGTGGGGCGCCTGGGTGGTTTAGTCGGTTGGGCGTCTAACTTCGGCTCAGGCCATGATATCTCGGTTTGTGAGTTTGAGCCCCGCATCAGGCTCTGTGCTGACAGCTCAGAGCCTGGAGCCTGCTTGGGATTCTGTGTCTCCCTCTCTCTCTGCCCCTCCCATGCTCATGCTCTGTCTCTGTCTCTCAATAATAAAAAACGGTAAAAAAAAAATTTTTTTTAAATAAAAAAAGAAAGAAAGAAATCCTCAGAGACTATCAAAAAATACCTCACGCAACACGATGAGCCATACCATTCTAGGCCAAGTAACTAAAAAGCAGTTTTTGTGAGTAAAGAGCAGAAGCAGACCAGCACAACAGGCTAGCACACTCCAACCAAATGGTTCCTAGCTCACTGCTGCTAGGACAGCTGGGAAATTCAATCGTTCCTATGAGGATTTAATAAGGGACAAAAACACAATAAGGAAATTTTCTTTGCACTGTGTGGCATGGAAGAGAAATATTAAATAGACTCTGTCTTGAAGGAGATAACCAGGTCAGGAAGATAAAGAGTAACACCCCACAAATCATAAATGAAGCAGAAACACAAATGTAGATCGTGTGGCAGGTTCTATGGGAGCTAGGGGAGGAGGACCGGGGAAGAGGCCACGGCTGCCGCGGGACTCGATGTGGAGCACGGACCACCCGCGAGGGGCGAGGACTGTGACCAGGGCGGCATCAGAAGCACAGTCAAAGCACCTCTCCCTGATCTGTGCAGACACAGTATCACCGCTTCTCCCTTACGTTCTGATTCCTAAAATAACCCAGGACTCTTCTGAGATGGGAAGAGATCTGACTTCCAATCATGACGGGGAAACAGGTTCCCCTATACCTACCCCTCTCCCTCCACTCCCTATCCTTCTCCTTCATTTACATGATGCAGGGCAGTGTGTGTGTGTGTGTGTGTGTGTGTGTGTGTGTGTGTGTGTGTGTGACAGACAGACAGAGGGAGAGGGGAATAGTTAGTTTAGGGTTGGAGAGACAGACAAACCACCCATCTCCAGGCAACAAAAAAAAGGGGGTTACAAAGCACATTAGAGATTACAATAATTATTCAGGAAACAAGAAACCACTCCCGTATCTTCTCAGGGAAAAATATCAAATGAGAGTATGAATTTATACTTTCATCTGCTGAGTGTCCATTAGATGACACAAGGAAACTCTGTCTTACCTTCTTGGGAGTTTGGAGTGTGATAAGGAAAGCAGATTTTAAAAAGAAATTGTAAGTAATTATAACTTTATTAAAATCTTCTAGGAGTCTCAATATATTGGAGAACACTGCCATAGGGAAAGAAAAGATATACAGGCACTGGTGGTGTGTAATTGTCTACACAAAGATCTAGCTTAAGAAGTAGCTAACAGAAGGTGATTTGGGGGTGCCGACCCTTGATTTCGGCTCAGGTCGTGATCTCACAGCTTCTGAGATCGAGCCCCAAGTTGGGCTCTGAGCTGACAGTGCATAGCCTGCTTGGGATTCTCTCTCTCCCTCCCTCCCTGTTTGCCCCTCCCCCGCTCATACATACGGTCTCTCGCTCTCTCTCAAAAAAATACATAAATTTAAAAAAAACAAAGGTGATTTGGACTTTTCTTTAAAGCCACGACTATAGTCAAGGCTACTCGTAGGGCAGGTTCCTAGAAGAGCCTGTTTTCTATTATCTCTAGCTTTTACATTGAAATGTTTAGGATAGCGTGGGTTTAACTGTGAATGAGACACAGAGGTTATCCCCAGCCTTACCACTCTGCCTCCAGTACCCAGTATAATTTCTGGTACGGAACAGTACCTCAATAAGGATGTTTATGGGCTGAACTGAGAAGGACTGTGTTGCCAGTGGGAACAGGATGGCACAGCCACTGCGGAAAACGGTTCGGCAATTCCTAAAAACACTGAACATGAATTTCCGTACAAATTCAGGAATTCTACTTCTGGACTTGATATATGTTCCCTCATGTGCAAGGCGGCACTATTTACAATAAACAAAATGGGGAAGCAACCCAAGTGCGTCGGTGACGAATGTAAAAACAGAAGGGAGTATTTGCATACACGCAGAATGTTGTAGAAGACGGGAAATCCGACACAGGCTACAACATGGGTGAACCATGAAGACGCTGCTAAGTGAAGTCAGCCAGCCACGGAGGGACAAATACTTTATGACTGCACTCACGTGAGGCTCCCAGAGCAGTCAAATGCAGAGACGCAGAAAGAAGGGCGGGTGCCAGGGGCTGGGTGTGGGAGGACCGGGCAGCTGGTGTTTGATGGGCAGCGAGTTTCCGTCTGGGAAGATACTGGGCTGCCGGGACGGAGCGTGACAGCCGCACAGCACGTGAATGTGTTATATACCACTGATGTGACACTCAGACATGAATAAAATTGTCACTTTATGTTATGTACATTTTACTGCAATAGGTAAAAAGAGGCTTAAAAATGAATGAATGATGAAAAAAAAGAACGAGATGGGATGGAATCCTGGGCACACTGAGACCAGCACATGCCCAAGAGCTGCTGGGAAGGAAGAATGCTAAAAACAGGATCTGCCCTTTCTCTTCACCTCATTTTCACTGGTTCTGCCCCGCCCCTGGGAAAAGCTAAAATAGAACGAGTGAAGAGCAGTCCTATAGCCTCTGCATTTAGGGAGTAAGTAGGAGGAAAGTGAAGAAGGAAATCTCCATCAACAGGTCAACGGTAACCAATTTCCCCAGTTAGAGGCCTCCTTCCAGGCACCGCTGACTTGTACGTAAGGGGTGAGTGTGTCGCGAATTGCCCGGAAAGACGTATTAGGAAGACATCTTGGGAAGCGGTCGGACGTTTCCAAGAGCGAAGTTTCACTGGTCACTCGTCAACTCATACTGACTTGGGCTTTTTACGTGTCACACACTCTTCCGTGCACTTGGACGTATCAATGAAAGAACCAAGTTCCTATTTTCAAGAAGCTTACTGTCTAGCAGTCAGGCGAGGGAAATAAAGCAATATACAAATAAAAACCTATGTCAGCAGTAACACGTATTCTAGAGGAGCTTAAGTTTACGGTGAGGAATGTTTTCGGCAAACAAGCAAAAATAAATGAATGAAGAAGGAAGGAATGAGGGAAGGAGGAGGGAAGGAAGAGGGAGTGGAGAAAGAAAAGAGAAAACAACAACGAAATAGCAAAAACTCAGAATGTGACCGAGGAGAACTAAGCGTAGTTCACTTCGGCGGAAATCTGGAGACACAGCGACCTGCGTGATAACGGAGGGCCTTGGAAACAGAGCTGAGCTGTTTCACTTTCACCCAGGAGCCAGCGGGCATCCATGGAAGACACGTTAGCACGTGTGCAGAAACTGTGACGTGATCTGATCTATATTTGAAGAGCTTACTCTGGAGACTTCTGCTTCCAGAAAGAAGGATTAGATACATTTCCCCTCTTCTCTGGACATCATACATAAAACAAACATAAGAAAAATGAAATTTGGAGAGAAGAAAAAGGATGACCGATGGGGACAAGGGAACCTGAAACTGTGATGTCAGGAACACTGGACCAACACAGCGGGAAGTTCTCTGGGTTTTCTTTGCGGTTCATTTTTCCCAGACACAGAGCCAAAGAAACTGGTGATCCAGAAATGCCAACAGGGGCAGCAAATAAAAGCCCCAACAGAAGCCCACTCTTTCTACCCAAAGGACCAGGAAAGGGGCAAATTAGCAAGACTGAAAACTTTCAGGAAGTAACTGTTCCACTCAAGTTAAACAATAGAAACAACTTACTCCACAACCACGTCTGTCAGCGAAGGACATGTGAAGAGCCAGACCTCAATCACGTCAGGCTATGATGAAGCACCCAGAAACAGACACACCATGAGGCATGAGGGTACTCAGAGGACTGCTAAAGGGCCACTGGCCGTAACACGCGCGTTTCACATGCAATGTCCGTGAAGACCACATGGGCAACTAGCACTTCCGCACCCCCCCAGCGGCAGCAGTGAGGTTGTCCACCGTCCCTGCGTTGGGCTGGTGTCAGAGAAGGAAGAACGTCCGCCACTGCCCGGCGGTACGAGGGCGATGCCCACCACCGAGTTGGTGGAAACCCAACCTCCTCCGGAAATAACGAGGAGCCCTTCTCTGGGTATCGCAGGAGGCCAAGTGGGGAAAGTGAACCTCCACCTCAACCTGGCAAGCCACCGCTGCTGGAGTGGTATCGGGAAAAGCTGGTGAAAATGGAAAAGTGCAAATAAGATCCAGAGTCACTAACTGAAAATCAGTCATCCTATCGGGAACTAGGAAAATCTCAACTTGAATGAGAAAAGGAAATCGACAGATGCAGACAATGATAATAGAGATGTTAGAAATATCTGGCAAGACATTAAACCAGCTATGATAAAAATGCTCCACCGAGCAATTACGGACATATCTGAAATAAATGAACGAACAGAAGACTCAAGCGAAGATACAGCAAGTCTCAGTAAATAAACAAGTTTACAAAAAACAAAATGGAAAATTTAGAAATAAATGTAAAAAAAATCTGGATTGTTGGGTTCCACAGAGGAACCCATCAGAGGATTCTTTCCATCACAGGAAAGAATCAGTGAAATGGAAGATAAAGCGGTAGAAATTGACCAATCTAAATAGTGGGGGGGGGGGGGGGGGGAACAGAATGAAAACAAAAATGGACAGAGACCCAACGATTTGTGGATTGATAACAAAAGATGTAACATCTAAGTCATCAGTAGGCAGGTCTGTAAAAGTACTCAAAGTAATTAAGTGGAAAAACGTGGAAAGACACATTTATGTGTCTTTATTACAGAAGAGGAACAAATCCCAAACAGAATAAACCCCAAGAAAACCATGCCAAAACACACCATTAAACATCAGAGAACTATAAAAGAAGAAAAACCTTGCAAGCAGCCAGAAAAAAACAACACCCTAGATAAAGGGGGAAAAAACCCTCAGAATGACTGTGATTTTCTCCTCATAAACCACAGAGTCCTAAGGAAAGTGGTACAATATATTTTTCAGATGCTTAAACAAAAAACTATCAACCCAGAATCCTATGTCCTGTAAAAATATTCTTTAGTCATAAAGAGAAAACTAAGACATTCTCAGATGAATAAAAACTAAGAGAATTTGCTGATAGCAGGGTTGTCTTTAAAAAAAAATGGCTAAAGGAAGGGGCAACCGGGTGGCTCAGTTAAGTGTCTGACTTCGGCTCAGGTTATGATCTCACGGTTTATGCGTTCAAGCCCCGCATCAGGCTCTGTGCTGACAGCTCAGAGCCTGGAGCCTGATTGGGATTGTGTCTCCCCCTCTCTCTTTGCCCTTTCCCTACTTGCACACACACTCTCCCTCAAAAATAAACAAACATTAAAAAAAAATTTTTTTTTAAATGGCTAAAGGAAATCCTCTAAACAGAAAATAAGAGAACAAGGAGCTCACCAATATCAAGAAGGAATACAGAGCACGGTATATAAAAATTGGGTAAATTGGGTCACCTGGGTGGCTCAGTCAGTTAAGGGTCCGACTTCAGCTCACAGTTTGTGAGTTCAAGCCATGCATCGGGCTCTGTGCTGTGAGCACAGAGTCTGCTTCAGATCCTCTGCCCCTCCTCCACTTGTGTGCGTGTGTGCACGTTCTCTCTCTCTCAAAAATAAGCATTTAAATAAATAAATAAATAGATAGATAGATAGATAGATAGATAGATATTTTAAAATATGGGTAAATCCATAAGGATTTTCTTCTCCTCCTAAACTTTCTAAGTTATATTTCACAACTATAATTGTTATCAACATACAACAGACTGTTATAACTAAAATACTTTATGTCAGCCTCATACTAAGCATAAAGCAAAAAGCTACAGTAGGAATACAAAAGATAAAGAAAAGGGAATCAGAGTTTAACGCTATAGAAAATGATTAACTTACAAATGAAGTCAATTAAGAGAGGAACTTAAACAAAGGAACTACAAAACACTCAGAAAACAGTAAGATGACATTAGGAAATCCCAATCTTTTATTACTTTAAATATAAATGGATTAAATTCTCCAACAACAAGACCTAGAGTGGTTGGATGAATAAAACCAAGACCCAATTATATGCTGTCTATAAAAGCCTCACTTCGGCTTTAAGGAGACACAAAGGCTCAAAATGAAGGGATTAGAACAAGGTATTTCATCCAAGTGGAAACCAAAAGAAAACAAGGGTAGCTATAGTTAGACAAAATAGATGTTAAGTCAAAAATAGTAACAAGTGACAAAAAAGCTACCATATGACAATAAAAAGGTCCATTTGTCAAGAAGGTATGACAATTATAAATACATATGCACCTAACACCGTAGCATCTAAATATACTGAGCAGATACACCAGATCTGAAGGGATAAATAAACAATACGATACAGTAGGGGACTTCAATACCCTACTTCCAACATTGGATACATCATCTAGACAGAAAACCTATAAGGAAATGTGAATTATATGTGAAAGGAATGTGAATTATACTTTAGAACAAGTGGATCTAACAGACATATATAGAACATTCCCTCCAATAGCAGCAGAATATACATTCTTCCCAAACACACATGGAACATTCTCCAGGATAAATAGATTAAAAAACAAGCAAGTTTACAAAACAAGTATTATTTAATTTTTTGAAAGAAAATGTTAATGTTTATTTATTTCTGAGAGAGCGAACGAGCGCAGGGAAGGGGCATAGAGAGAGAGGGAGACACAAATCTGAAGTAGGCTCCAGGCTCCGAGCTGTCAGCACAGAGCCCAATGTGGGGCTCGACCCCACAAACTGTGGAATCATGACCTGAGCCGAAGTTGGACACTTACCTGTCTGAGCCATGTGGGCACCTCACAAAACAAGTCTTAAGAAATTTAGCAAACGATACCAAGGATCTTTCCCAAGCACAAAAGTATGACATTAGAAATCAATAAAGGACGAAACTGGAAAATTCATAAAAATGTGGAAATTGAACAACACACTCCCGAATAACCAATGGATCACAAAAAGAAATTAAAAAGGAAATTAAAAAGATATCTTGTAACAGACAAAAATGGAAACACTATATGCCATATGAAATATGGCAAATGCAGTTCTAAGAAGGAAATTCATGGCCATAAACACCTCTACATTAAAAAAATGAAAGCCCTCAAACACCTAACTTTACATATCAAGCAGCTAGAAAAAGAACAAACTAAATCTAAAGTTAGCAGAAGAAAGGAATTAACAAAGATCAGAGAAACAATAAATGAAACAAACATCAGGAAAACGAAGAAAAGATCAATGTAACTAAGAGATTGTTTTTGGACAGTCAAAATGGGCAAAACTTTAGCTAGACTTAAAAAAAAACCCGACAACTCATAAATAAAATCAGAAAGAGGAAACATTTCAATGGGCAGCACATACAAAGATCATAAGAGACTACTATGAACAATTACATGCCAGCAAACTGGATAACCTAGAAAAACGGATAAATTTATAGAAACCTAAAACTGAGCAAAACTGAATTGTGAATAAATTAAAAAATCTAAACAGACCAATAATGCTAAAGATACTGAATTAATAATCAAAAACCTCCAAACAAAGAAAAACCCAGGACCTGGCGGTTTTACTGGTGAATTCTAACAAACCTTGTAAAAAGAATTAACACCAATCCTTCTTGAACTCTTCCAAAAAGTGAAAGAGGAGAGAATACGTTCAAACTCATTTTATGAGGCCAGCACTACACTGATACCACAGCCAAAGAGTGCCAAAAGCAAAAATCAACAAGTGGGACAACATTCAACTTACTTCTGGAGAGCAAAGGAAACCATCCACAACATAAAAAGGCAACCTAATGGATGGGAGAAAATACCTACAAATCACATATCTGAGAAGGGGTTAATACAGAAAATATATTTTAGTAACTCGTAAAACTCAATGGCAAACAATCTGATTAAAAAATGGGCAGAAGATCTGAATAGACTTTTTCTTTTTTTTTTCCCCCTAAAGAAGACATAAAGATGGCCAACAGGTACATGAAAAGGTGCTCAACGTCATAAATCATCAGGTCAATGCCAATCAAAACCATGATGAGCTATCACCTCGCACCTGTTGGAACGGCTGCTGTCCAAAGACAAGATATAACAAGTGTTGTTATGAACAAGTGTTATAAACACGTGTTGCAGATAAAAAGGAATATTTGTGCACTGTTAGTGGAAACATAAATTGGTACAGCCACTTTGGAAAACATGGAGGCTCTTCAAAAAATTGCAAATAGGGGCACCTGGGTGGCTACCAATTCCACTTCAGATTATTTATCCCAAGAAAACAAAAACACTGAATTGAAAAGATATGCATTCCATGTTCACTGCAGCATCATTCACAAGCATCAAGACACGGAAGAACTTACATGTCCGATGATGGATATGTGGATAAATAAAACGTGGGGTGCATGCACAATGGAATACCACTGAGCCATTAAAATAAGCACTATCTTGCCATTGGCGGCAAAGTGGATGGACCTTGAGGGAATTACGCTAAATAAAGGCAGTCAGAAAGACAAATACTGCATGATCTCACTCAATGTGTGGAATCCAAAATAACCAAAAAAGGGAACGCGGAGAACAAATTGGTGGTTCTAAGAGGCAGGGGTGCAAGGGCATGTTGAAGGAGTGAAGGTGATCACAGGTACAAATTTCTAGTTACATAATGCCTAAGTCCCGGGGAGGCAATGCACAGCATGAGGACTACAGCTAATAATTCTGTACCACATACTGAAAAGTCATTGAGAGAGTAGCTCTTAAAATTTCTAAGCACAAGGAAAAAAATCTGTAACTACGTGTGCTGATGGTAACTTGACTTCCTGTGGTGGTCATTTCACAATATATACAAATACTGAACCATTATGTGCGCACCTAAAACTAATTAATATAATGTTGTATGTCAACTATATCTCAGAAAGGAAACAGAAAAATAAAAGAATGAAAACAAAAACAAAGGCAGTACAAAAAACAAAAAAAAGAAAGAAAAAAAAGAAAGGCAGAAAACGAAAGACCAATATTCTTCATGTATACGAATGCCAAAATCCTTAACAAAATACTAGGAATAAAATTCAGTAACACATAAAAATAATTATACACCATGACCAGTGATGTATATATTCCAGGGATGTAAGTTTGGTCCAATATTTCAAAATCAACCAATCTAATCCACCATATTTATAGGCTAACAAAAGGGGGAAAAAATCACATGTTCATATCGATAAATGCAGAAAAAATACTTGACAAATTTCGACAACTATCTGTGATAAAAACTCTCAGAAATACAGAAATAGATGTGTACTTCTGACTTGGTAAAGAGCACCTACAAAAAATGTGTAGCTAATATTACGCTTGAGGGCAAAACACTGAAGGCTTCCCCCTAAGACTGGGAAGAAAGCCAGGATGTATATTCTCATCACTCTTCTCCAACACAGCGCTGGGGATTCTAGCCAGTACAGCAAAAAGAAATGAAAAGCACACAGATAGATCAAAGAGGCAAAAACACAACCTTCCTATTTGCAGATGCATGATGATTAGCACAGAAAATCCTAAGGATTCAATCAATTTAAAAGGAATCAATTAGGGGCACCTGGGTGGCTCAGTCGGTTGGGCGTCCGACTTTGGCTCAGGTCATGATCTCACGGTTCTTGAGTTCGAGCCCCGTGTCAGGCTCTGTGCTGACAGCTTGGAGCCTGCTTCAGATTCTGTGTCTCCCTCTCTCTCTGCCCCTCCCCTGCTCATGCTCTGTCTCTCTCTCTCAAAAATAAATAAAACATTAAAAAAAATTTTTTTTAAGAAATTAAAAAAAAAACACCCTCTGAGAGCTAATAAAATGGGCTTATGAGTAACTCATCTCAATCCATATTACCTCTCTGAAGATAAATCCCTAACCATCCCAGCTGGTCACTGTTTTTTCAGTGTCAAATAACTAACACATTCAGTGCTCTTGATGTTTTATTGTTGATAGCAAATCAAAGCAAATGATCCTGCGTATCATATTTCCAAACACCTTAACTGTAGAAAATAAAGCTACAGAAATTTGATAAAGAGATACCTCTTAGGAAGAGAGCCACTTAAAAATATAGAACAGCATAAATTATGGTCAAATTTAAGAGCTCCATGTGTATTTAATATAAGCAAAGTATTAACATGGCATTTAAACAGTCCTTTTTAGGGGCGCCTGGGGGGCTCAGGCGGTTAAACATCCGACTTCAGCTCAGATCATGATCTCACGGTTTGTGGGTTCGAGCCCTGCATCAGGCTCTGTGTCTCCCTCTCTCTCTGCCCTTCCCCCACTCACGTGCTCGCTCACTCTCCTCCCCCTTCAAATAAACATTAAAATTTTTTTTTTAAATAGTCATTTTCATAAAAGATCCTGTCTCAGATTCTTCTTCTCCTTCGCTTACTTTGGTCTTAAAACGGCCTTTCTGGAGAGGCCTGACTATCCTGGCTAAGCCAGTACCTTCTCTCTCTCCTTATGCTGAGACCAGGTGCCATGCCTCTAAACCCTGCAAAAGGCTCCCATTACACTGACAGAAAAAAAAACCCAAAAACCTTGTAACAGTGAGACTGTACTGATGAGGGCACAAGCCCTACCCGACCCTCTGTTCTCCACCCCGTCTCCATCATCCTCCCCGCTAGCTCATCCTGCTCCAGCCACGCCGTCCGAACTCCTGAGGCGCATTCTGACTTCGGGGCCTTTGCACCGGCTGATCCTTCTGCGTGGAACGTGTGCTTCCCATTTAACTGCACACTAGCCCCTTCCCTGCTTCAAGTTGTTGCTCACCTGTCGCCTTCTCGGCGAGGCTTACCCCCAGGCCAGCCTGCATAAGATGACACAACTCCCCATCCTGGACTTCTGGCCCCTTCTCCGTATCCTGCTCTAAGTACTCACCACCTTCTAACATAGTGTGTCATTTACAGAGTTACATAGTTACTGTCTTATGTCTGTTGGGTGCCTTCCAGTCCCGCAAGAACAGGGTTCTGTCATTGTCATCACGCTTAGAACTGCATTCCAAGAGCCTCAGACCATACCTGCTCCCCAGCAGGTGCTCAATCAGTATTTGCTGAACGAATGGACTCAACGCACGAATGGACGGAACGGACATATCGACACTTGTCTGAATTAATTTACTTAAATCTCGTCAATGTGCCGAAAGGAACCGTCACAGAGAAAATAAAAGTTCACATCTTGCTGTCCGCATACATGCAGTTTCCTTGTCTACACTGTCCTTCTTCCTGACTCCTGACACTCCCTCCCCTGTTCGTGTGTATGCTCAGCCAGACAAGTTCCAGCTAAACCTCCCCAACTAACACATCTTCTCAAAGCACCATCTTTGTTCGCGTGAACCTTGGTGAGGCGCCCCTCCTGATCCTCCCCAGGGACCTATGCTCGTGTTTCTCATGTACTGCAGAAACTATTTTTTCCCATACCAAAATGTGAGTTCCTTGAAAGCAGAAACCATTCTGACTTGCTCTCCCCTTACTGGTGCAGAGCTCACATTACGTAACATGAGACAGGCACTCAGTATATATTGTGTGTGTAAACAGCCTTTTTTTTTTAAACCTACTAATCTGAATGAATAGTGAATCACAGAAATTTACCTCTTACTTGTTTCCTTAGTTTTTCAATTTCTTCTTTTAAGGTTTTGATCTCTAAATCTTTGCTTGCCGTGAGTGGACCGTCAGCAGTTGAATACTGCAGCGCTTGAACAGTCTGTGTTGACTCTTTAAAAAAAAAAAAAGAATAAAGGCTAAAATGAGAAATATGGCCATATTAAAAAATTTTTTTAACTAACAGCAATATATTTCTTTTTTTTAATGTTAATTTATTTATGCTGAGACCAAGCGAGCAGGGGAGGGACAGAGAGAGAGGGAGACAGAATCCCAAGGAGGCTCTGCACTGTCAGCACAGAGCTCAACACGGGGCTCGAACTCATGAACCGTGAGATCACGACCTGAGCTGAAATGAAGAGTCAGATGCTTAACCAACTGAACCACCCAGGCGCCCCAATATATTTCTTTCTAGAGAAATCCATATATAATTCTACTGATCAAAACATCTACTCAAAAAGCATGCAAACACATCACAATTAAATCCCAAAACTCCAACACATGTGTCTTTAAAAGTATAACAGACGTAGGAAAGGACTGGCCTTCTACCAAACACAGCAGGTGCACTTTACCAGCAAGTCAACCCATTCAGGTCCCTTTCATTCTGGCAAGAAGGGTCATCATGTGGTAACCCAAAAACTTCCTGGGTCAGATGATGCATTAAAAACAGCCTGGTGTGTGAAGGGAGGTTTAGAGATGTTAACACCAGTTGACCTTGAAAAATGCAGGGGGTTTGGGGCACTGATCCTCCCCCATGCAGTTGAGAATCTGTGTATGACTTTTTTTTTTTTTTGAAATTTTTTAAATGTTTATTTATTTTTGAGAGAGAGAGAGAGAGATAGAACATGAGCAGGGGAGGGGCAGAGAGAGAGAGGGAGACACAGAATCCAAAGCAGGCTCCAGGCTCTGAGCTGCCAGCACAGAGCCTGACACGGGGTTCGAACCCATGGACTATGAGATCGTGTGACCAGAGCCAAAGTCCGACGCTTAACCGACTGAACCACCCAGGCACCCCGAAAATCTGTATATGAGCTTTGACTCCCCGAAAACTTAACTACTAATAGCCTCCTGGTGATCAGAAGCCTAACCAATAACATAAACTGCCGATTAACACAGATTTTGTAATCTATGTGCATTATACACTGTATTCTTACGATAACGTAAGCCAGAGAAACGAAAATGTCACTGAGAAAATCATGAGGAAGAGAAAACACATTTACAGTATGATACCGTATTTATCAAAAAGGAAGTAAGTGCACAGGACCACGCAGTTCAAAGCTGCACCGTTTCAAGGGTCGAGTGTATACGATGTACAGAAATGCCAGCCTCCAGATTTTATGTATGACTCTGGCTCATCAATTTAGCTAAAACAGATTACTTTATCTTGCGGTTCTACTCAGAAGATGCAAAGTATCAAAGAAATGTTAACTCTACTGAAGTGTTTTTCCAGATATTAGCAGAAGATCTGGAAAAAACGCAAACTTTAAAAGAATTTTATGTCAGAAACAAAACCACCCTGTGCTACAACGGTTGCAGCACTATTTTATGGAGGGTTGGCCATAGAAAGTCTCCTCCTTCACCGTAATCGTCTGTCAGTACAAATCATGACTGATTGCTTTATACCAGTTACGTTATTTTATACTGCTTTATGTAACTTACATTATTTCTATGGCATATTATTACTTATATATATTACTTATATTTTACACACACACACACAAGCTCCAAAACATTGCGGCCTTCAAAGGAGGGGGGTTTTCTAATTAATTTTCACCATCTGTACAGAGAATAGTATCATCATCATCTTTGTATGCACGGTGGCCGATAAATATTTGTTAACTTGAACTAAAGGTGTAAGATATACCTATTGCGCATCCGACCGTGATCTTCTGCATCCAATAAGTACATCTTATACATTTATTTTTGGGTTCAAAACATGGTAAATATTGGTATATTTGGTATTTCTTATTTTTAAAGAAACATCCCTTATTTGTTTAAGAAGACACCGAAGTTGGGAGTAGGAGAAGGGAGATCTAAAAGTAGCCCTGGGGTACTAGTAACAGCTACTTTTCTTCCTAGACTCCACTTCAGGTCTGCTAAAATGCCCATTACCTGTCTATTAGCCATTCTTATTCTCTCTTTGAATAACAATTTCACACATTGTTCACTGCGCTTCTTACCATTACGACCCTTTTCATTACTCCTAGTAACTCTCACATCAAAATAGACAATCCACCCAACACTCTGGCTTTCTGGCACACAAACCCCCCAAGGCAGACACTGTTGGGGCTTTTTACCTAGAAGCGATTCCCCTCTCACTGCTTGTGAACCACATTCCGGCATCAGGCTCCAAGGCGGACCAGCCAAAGATAGAAGACGCTTCGAATCAATCATGGTAGTCCCACGCTACGTGCCGAGTAGCGGTTAAGAATTAGGTATGTGACCTAGTTAGAACTCACAGTGCCTTGAGAAGAAGTCCCCTAGGGGCTTCCTGGAAGAGTTTTAATCTCCTGTGGAGTAAGAGATGGATGAAAGGAAAGGAACCTTCTTTCGGTCTCCGCACGTGTGCGCACACGAGGTCTGGGACTTGGGCAGTACGGCAGAATCGGGAGGGGAAAGCCGTGAACATCAAAGGGAAGCTAAGCCCCAAATCAGCCCTGCAATGGGCCGTCCTGAGATAACAAATCCATATTATTTAAGAAGTCTATGACCTGCAGCCCAAAACAACCTAGCTGGGAGACTTTTTTCTGGCTACACCGCCAGATCCGCGGGTCACAGACGGGACCCACGGCTCCTGCCTCACGTGAACCTAGAAATGTGTATGTGTGCAGGTGGCAGGGGCGGTGGTGTTCACACAGGCACGGGACCAAGAAAGCTCAGCATCGTACAGAACGTGAAGCAGGCTCCCGTGTCACAGAGCGGGACTGCTCCTCTGCTGGTGGCTGGCCCACGGAGAAGTGCTCCCGGAAGCCCAGCCGAGACTCGGTAACCGCACGGCCTCCAAGACCTTGACTGCAGCTACGCCTCTCTCTCTCTTATCTCCACAGTGCACTTACTCGAGGGACACCTCACTGATTCCTCGTTCCCACCGAGAGATCGAATCCACTGTCCTGACATTATTCGTTTTTTTTCTCTTTTCTTCCTTATTTGCCCAGGTTAGATCCCGTGGTCCATCGCTACAGGAACTGCTCTGCACACCCACCTTCGGCCTGTCTGCCCTCCGTTCCTCGGTGACACGGCCTGGAAGGCGCCCGTGTCGGCCGAATGGGACTCTTCCCACTCCATGCTTCCGTCACGGAGGCTGACAAAGTGGCTGAAGGAAACGCAGTCACCTGACACTCACGTCTGCTAACACTGACCATCTGGCGACGACTGGCGGTCCTAAACCATTTCCCCAGAGCACGCGGTCTTCTGTGAACTGACCATCTCACGCGGTGTCTTCATCTTGACAAAAATCTCACGGTCTCCACCTTCCTTGTTCGCAGTTGATGGGCCCTGCTTTGTATTTGATGTTGCGTCTGTGTCCTCAAAGTAGAAGGTACGCGCCGCGAGGGCCAGTACTGTCCTCTTTTTCTGTTCACCGTCACCCCCACCCCAGTCGTGTGCAGAACAGTTCCCGGGACGTCAGTGTTCAATAAACAGCTGGTAAATGGATGGAGTAGCTTACACGTAAACTGTGCCACTGCATGAAACGCGCGTTGATACAAAAGACCATGATGTCTTATTTTCACTGGGTTTGCTTTGTGAAACGATACCACCCACACAGAACGATACTGCCTAAGAACATGTGAGATCATTTAAAACATCCCCAAAGCCTCCTATACAGCAATCTTCTCATTCAGAACAGGAAGGAGTAGGAAGCACCAGGTCATTGCTCCATCACTCCTGCTGCAAAAAGTCCAAGAATGTAACTTGCAAAAATCTTATTTTTACAGAATCAAGTATCTGAGAGAGCAGAGAGGACGCAGGACAATGAAACAGGGAGGGAACAGCCATTCTGAGGCGAGAAGACTCTGGCAGCTGGCTCCGATTTCTGAACTTCACCCAGTTCTGTGGCCAGGCTTAGGCCCCAGCTTGCCCTAAACGGAGCGCTATTATGCTGGAGGAAAAACACACCAGAGCTTGTGGAGAATGGGTGGGGCTGCTGAAACAACTCGGAAACCTCCAGATCCCTAAATATGTGCTGCTATTTTCATCGTGGTGTCTTTGTTGTATCTGGAGACTGCGTGGGAAGTCAGGAGCTTCTAAAATGCAGACTAAAATCTCCTCCGGTACTAGAGTATTTGAGAAACAAGAGTCTTGCCTCAGGAGAAGAGTCTGTCTCAAATACGTGGCCAGTCTCCCCATCAACACATTTGCCAAATAGGAAAAGGGCACGGGGTAGGAGGCTGAAGGGCAGAGTGAATCGCCCACACTTTACCGAGTGAGGAAGAGAGCCCCAGCCTGGCTCTTTCTAGATCTCCCTTTGTGATACTTGAACCCGGAGGTAGGCTGAGCCAATGAAATCTGCAAGCCAGCCTTGTCCTAGCTCAATTCCCGGTTAGAGGGAGCTCTAGGAGAAACCGAAAACTTGTGCTACAGCACCACCTTCTGGAAAACAAAAGAAAGGCTCCTGAATGACAACCTGTTGAACCCTTAGAATCCAAGGAGACAAAACCTTCCCTAAGTAAGAAAGGTGTCTGCTACTTCAACTGTGACCACAGAGGTACATTTCATGACGCACTATGAGAAAACCACAGTGATACGGTTTCACAAAAAGAAAGGACTGTTTTCCAGCAAGTAAATTCAAAGACATGAAGCATTGTGTTCTCACAGATAAAAAAATTCAAAATGGCGGTTAGGAAGAAATTCAATGAACTATGAGAAAACTCAGAAAGGCAACTCAGTAAACTCAGGAATAAAATTAGCGAACAGAAGGAGTACTTTACAAAAGAGGCTGAAATTATGAGAAAAACACAAACAAAAATTCTGAAGCTGAAGGACTCAATATATGAGGCTGAAAAATGCGTGACCAAGCACTGGGGGCACCTGGGGGGCTCAGTGGGTTGAGCACAGATTCTTGGTTTCAGCTCAGGTCACCATCTCATGGGTCGTGGAACTGAGCCCCGTGTCGAGCTCCGCACTAAGCGTGGAGCCTGCCTGGATTCTCCCTCTCTCTCCCTCTGCCCCTCCTCTCTGCTCATGCTCACTCTCTCTCTCGCTCTCTTTCTAAAAATAAATGTTAAAAAATTTTTTTTTTAAAAAGCACTGAAAACAGAGCAGATCAAGAAGCAGATCAAAGAGAATACATGATTTGGAGGGGGGGAATCTAGAAATGATTCAGGTGGAAGAGAAGAGAGATCTGAGATTTTTAAAAAGTGAAGAAACTCCACAAGAGTTACCATACTCTATCAGCCAAGCGAACCTAAGGAAAATGAGGATACCACAGGGAGGTGGTTTATTTAAAGAAAAAATAGCTGAGAACTTCCCCAGACTGGAAGAACTGGGCATAAAAGTCCACGCAGCTGAATAGGACACATTACTATCTCAATGAAAAAAGATCTTCACTAACACACCTTATAATGAAACTGTCAAGAGTCAATGGTAAAGAATTTTTTTAAAGTTTCTTTTGAGACAGAGAAAGAGAGAGAGAGAGAGAGAATGAACATGCATGCGAGCAGGGAAGGGGCAGAGAAAGAAGGAGACAGAGAATCCCAAGCATGCTCTGTACTGTCAGTGCACAACCCAATCTCATGAACCATGAGATCATGAGCCGAAATCAAGAGTCAGACATTTAACCAACTGAGTCACCCAGGAGCCCCATCAATGGTAAAAAAAATTTTTAAAGCACCCAGGGGGAAAAGGGATGTGATTTACACCCATTAGGCTATCAACAGATTTCTCGGCAGAAACCACAGAGCAGGAGAGAGTAGGATGACATATCCAAAGTACTGACAGATAAAAACCACCAGCCAAGAATATTCTATCCAGCAAAGTTATCCTTCTGATATGAAGGAGAGATAAAGGCTTTCCAAAAAAACAATAGCTAAGGTAACTCACCACCACAGACCTGCCTTCAAGAAATGTTGAAAGGAGCTCTTAAGACTGAAACAAGGGGTGCCTGGGTGGCTCAGGCTGTTGAGCGTCCAACTTCGGCTCAGGTCATGATTTCACAGTTTGTGAGTTCGCGCCCCATCTTGGGCTCTGTGCGGACAGCTCAGAGCCTGAAGCCTGCTTCGGATTCTGTGTCTCCCTCTCTCTCTGCCCCTCCCCTGCTTATGCTCTATCTCTCAAAAATAAATAAACGTAAAAAAATTAAAAAAAAAAAATGGAAAATGAAAGCACATAAAATTCTGATTCAGATGACAGACATTCAGAACTAGAAAACTGTAACCCTATTTCAGAATAGTGTGTCACATACTTAAGGATAGCATAAATGTTAAAGGAAAGGAGCATTTAAAGTAACTATAGCTACTACAATTTTACTTTTTAGAGTTTATGTATTTTTGAGAGAGAGAGAGAGAGACAAAATGTGAGTGGGGGAGAGGCAGAGAGAGAGAGGGGGGACACAGAATCCGAAGCAGGCTCCAGGCTCTGAGCTGTGAGCACAGAGCCCGACGTGGGGCTCAGACTCACAAACCCTAAGATCATGACCTGAGCCGAAGTCAGATGCTTAACGACTGGGCCACCCAGGCGCCCCTAGCTACTACAATTTGATAACAAATTCACAGAATAAGAAGAGAAAACTTGTGATACCAAAAGTATAAAAGGGAAGGCATAAAAGGATGGAATCTTTATAGGTGAATGAAGCTGCTATCATCAGAGACAGGACTATTTTATCTACGAGACATTTTATGTTAACCTCATGGTCACCACATGACAAAAATCTAGAGCAGAGGCACAAAAGATTAAAACAGGAAGGAGCCAATCACCATGGAAAACCACCAACTGGCAAAGGCAGACAGAAGGAGAAGTTAAAGGAAACAACGGAGAGACAAAATAACCAGAAGGCAAGAGAGAAAATGGCAGTAGTGAGTGCTTACAAATCAATAATCACCCTAAAAATAATTGGATCGCACTCACCAACAAGAAGGCATGGAGCAGGGGGAAGGATTTCAGAAACAAACAAACAAGACCCAAGTATATATGCTGCCTAAAGGAGACCTATCAGTTCTGAAGATACACACAGGCTCCAAGCGAAGGGAGGGAAGATAATACTCCAAGCAAGCAAAAACCAAAACAAAGTGGGAATAGCCATACTTCTATCAAACAAGAGAGACTTCAAGCCAGAAATGGTAACAAGACAAAGGTCATTGTAGAAAAACAAAGGGGTCAATACGTTAAGAAGATATAATAATCTGGGGCGCCTGGGTGTCTCAGTGGGTTAAGTGTCCAACTCTTGATTTCGGCTCAGGTCATGATCTCTTGGTTGGATTGAGCCCCACATGGGGCTCTGAGCTGACAGCATGGAGCCTGCTTGGGATTCTCTCTCCCTCTCTCTGCCCCTCCCCCACCACTCACATTCTTTCTCTTTCTCAAAATAAATAGATTTTTTAAAAAGAAGATATAACTGTAAATATATACACTCCCAACACCCAAGTACCGAAACATATTAAGCAAGTACTAACAGATCTTAAGGAAGAAAGAGACGATACAATAATAGTAGGTGACTTCAATACCCCACTATTAACAATGGATAAATGGTCCAGACAGAAAATCAGCAAGGAAATGTTGCAATCGAACCCTACTTTAGAACAAAGGGACTTAACAGACATTACAGAACATTCCATCCAACAGAAGCAGAATACACATTCTTAAGTGATAGCAGGACAGGCTCCAGGACAGATCACATGACAGGACATAAAACAAATATCAGAAAATTTAAAAAGAAATTATACCATCTTTTCTGATCACAATGGTATGAAATTAGAAATCAACAAGAGGAAGGCGAGAAGAACTACAAATATGTGAAAATTAAATGATTCTAAACAACCACGGGGTCAAAGAAGAAATCAGAAAAGAAATAAAAAATTTTCTCAAGACAACTGAAAACGAAAATACAAACATATCAGATTTGTGGAATCGATGGAGTAAAGCAGTCCAAAGAGGAAGTTTTTTTTTTTCCTTTAAAAAAGTTTATTGACATTCTATGCAGTGAATGTACTGTGCAGTATTAGTTTCCGGAAAAGATTTCAGTGGCTCATCACTCACATACAACACCCAGTGCTCATCACAACACGTGTGCTCCGTAACACCCACCACCCATCTAGCCCATCCCCCACCCACCTCCCCTCCAGCAACCCTCAGTTTGTTCTCTGAAAGCTGATAGCAAAAAATGACCATATTAATAGAGAGATTTCAAATAACCTAATTTACACTTCAAGGAACTAAAAAAAGAAGAACAAATTAAGTCCAAAGTTAGCAAGCGGGAGGCAAAAATAAGGTTCAGAGCAGAAACAAATGAAATAGAGACCAGAAAAATAGCAGAAAGGATTGGAGAAACTAAGAGCTGGTTCTTTGAAAAAATAAACTACACAGACAAACCTTTATCTACACTAAGAAAAAAAGAGGAGACTCAAATAAAATTAAAGAGATGGGGCGCCCGGGTGGCTCAGGCGGTTAAGTGTCTGACTTCAGCTCAGGTCATGATCTCACAGTTTATGAATTTGAGACCCGCAAAGGGCTCCCTGCTATAAGCACAGGGCCTGCTTTGGATCCTCTGTTCCCGCCCCCCCCCCCCCCCGCCCTTTCCCTGCTTGCTCTCTCTTTTTTTTTTTTAAATGTCTATCCACTCTTGAGAGAGAGAGACAGAGAGAGAGAGAGAGAGAGAGAGAGAGGGAGGCAGGCAGGCATGAGCAGGGGAGGGGCAGAGAGAGGGAGATACAGAATCCCAAGCAGGTTCCAGCTCTGAGCTGTCGGCGCAAAGCCCAACACGGGGCTCAAACCCACAGATGAGACCATGACCTGAGCCGAAGTCGGATGCCCAACCAACTGAGCCATCCAGGTGCCCCTCCCTGCTTACTCTTTCTCTCAAAAATAAACAAACATCTTGGGGTGCCTGGGTGGCTCAGCTGGTTAAGTGTCTGACTTCAGCTCAGGTCATGATCTCACGGTTAGTGGGTTCGAGCCCTGCATGGGGCTGTGTGCTGACAGCTCAGAGCCTGGAGCCTGCCTCAGATTCTGTGTCTCCTTCTCTCTCTCTCTACCCCTCCCTGGCTCTCTCTCTCTCTCTCAAAAATAAATAAACATTAAAAAAATTAGAAAAAAAATCCCCCCCCCCCAAAAAAAGAGGAAGAAATGAAAGAGACATTACAACTAAAACGACAGAAATATACAGGATCATATACTATGAACAATTATAGGCCAGGATATTACACAACCAGAAGAGATGGATACATTTCTAGAAACACACAACCTACCAAGACTGACTCAGGAAGAAAGAGAAAGTCTGAACAGACCAGTAACGAATAATGTGATTGAATCAGTAAACAAAAACCTCCCAACACAGAATCTCTAGGAACTGACAACTTCACTGGTGAATTCTACCGAACATTTAAGAAAAACTAACAATCTTCCTCAAACTCTTCAAAATAATGAGGAGGAGGGAATATTTCCAAGTTCTTTCTAGAAGGCCTTAATACCAAAACCAGAGAAGACCACAAAAAACTACAGACCAATATCTCTGATGAATATAGATGTAAAAATTCTCAACAAAATATTAGCAAGCCAAAGTCAAGAACACAGTCATAGGATTATATATCATGACAAAGTGCGATTTATCTCTGGGATGCAAGGGTGGTCAAACATACGCAAATCAATAAATGTCATAGATCACCTCAATAAAAGATAAAAATCACACACTCATCTCAACAGACACAGAAAAAGCATCTGACAAAACACAACATCCTTTCGTGATAAAAAACCTTAACAGACTGGATATTGAAGGAACATAACAAAATAGGGCCATTTACAACAAAGTGACAACTAGCATTATACTCAATGGAGAAAAACTGAGAGCTTTTCCTCTAAGGTCAGGAAGAGGACAAGGATGTCCACTCTCTCTACTCCTATTCAATATAGTCCTGGAAGTGCTAGCCAGAGCAATCAGGCAAGACAAAGAAATAAAAGGCATGCAAATCAGAAAGAGAAAAGTAAAATTGTTACTATTTGTTGACATGATTTTACATATAGAAAATCCCCAAGAGCAAACCCAGATAACAGTTGGAACTAATCAACAATTTCAGCAAAGTTGCAGGATGCAAAATCAACACATAAACCTGTTGTATTCCTTTACAGTAATGATGAGACATTTGAAAAAGAAGTAAAGAAAACCATCCCATTCACAACAGCATCAAAAACAATAAACTACTCAGGAACGCTTTTAACCAAGAAGGACAAGATCTGTACAATGGAAACTGTAAGAGTTTCCTGAGAAACAGAAGATGACACAAATAACTGGAAAGACATTGCACGTTCATAGATCACAAGTATTAATACTGTTAGAATGTTTACGTTACCCAAAGCCATGTACAGATTTAACATAATATCCATCAAAACACCAAAGGGATTCTTCACAGAAACAGAAGAAACAATCCTAAACTCTGCTGTGGCATCACTAAAGACACTGCACAGAGGGATCCTGACAAAAAGAACAAAGTCAGAGGTATCACGTTTCCTACTTTCAAACCACACTACAAAGCTACGATAATAAAAACAATACATTACGGGCCTAAACGCAGACACGCAGAGCAACAGAACGAAACAGAGCCTGCGATCAAACTGTGGCAAACACGGTCAACTAATTCTGCAAGGGAGCCAAGGACACCCAATGGGGGAAGGACAGTCTCTTCAACAAATGGTGCTGGGGAAACGTGCAGAACAACGAGAGTGGGCCCCTCTTGCACCACTCACAAAAATTAACTCAAAATAGATCAAAGACTTAAACATAAAGACCTGCCAGCATAAGACTTCTAGAAGTCTTCTAGAAGAGAACAGAGAAGAAGCTCCTGGACACTGGTCCTGGCAATGGTTTTCTGCATATGACACCAAAAGCACGCGCAACAGACACAAAAACTAACAAATGGGACTGTCCCAAACACGGAAGCTTCCGTAAAGCAAAAGAAACAATTACTATAATGAAAAGGCGACTTACAGAATGGGAGAAAATTTTTGCAAGTAATCAAGACGTGGAAACAAGCTAAAGGTGCATCGGTGGATGAACGGATTAAAAACGATGGGGCATATGTACACAACGGAGTATTACTCGGCCACGAGAAAGGAAACGTCCTGCCATGTGTGACAACATGGACGGACCCTGAGCGCACTGCACGGAGTGAAGCAGTCAGGTGGAGAAGGACCCACGCTGTACGGCATCACTTCTACGTGAGATCCGAAAAAGTCAAGCTCATAGAACAACAAAGAGTAAAACTCGTTACCGGGGACGGGACAGGGGTGGGGGGATGTCATTTCACGGTACAAACTCACAACAAGTAGTAGATAAATCATAAAGATCTACGGAGCAGAGTGGTCAATACAGACAGCCGAGCTGCACTGTAATTATGTGACATGGGAGAAGGCACTAAACGGTCCTACGACAGCAATCTCGTTACAACAGATGAATGCATCAAATTAGTAAGTTGGACGTCTTAAATTTACACAATGATATGTGGCAAATATATTTATTAGAATGTCAAGACAACTTGCACGATAAAGAGGAATTAATCCACATGCAGAGATCTTGGCAACTTATTGAAAAAATAGAAAGCAGTCTGTTTTATTGATGTCTGGGGAGTGTTTTTCTCTACTGGGCCTCTAAAAATATAATAGCGAAATTTTATTATTGCAAAAACTTGATTCTTTCTCTCTTAAGAGTTACAAGCTTTTTGATTATATTCCTTCATTCACAAAAGGAGTTAAGTAAAATAAATTGTATGTTATGTCCTTTATTTTGGAGAAAATAAAGCAGGGAAGAGGGATAGTGAATGCTGAAGATAAAGGAAGATTAGCTTTCAGGGGCGCCTGGGTGGCTCAGTCGGTTAAGCGTCTGACTTCGGCTCAGGTCATGATCTCACGGTTCCTGGGTTCGAGCCCCGCGTCAGGCTCTGTGCTGACAGCTCGGAGACTGAAGCCTGCTTCGGATTCTGTGTCTCCTTCTCTCTCTCTCTGCCCCTCCCCTGCTCACACACTCTCTCTCTCAAAAACAAACAAACATTAAAAAAAAAAAAATTAAAAAAAAAAAAGACTAGGTTTCAAATAGTGCAGTCAGGAAAGGCCTCATTTAAAGGTAACATTCAGGTAGAAACGTGAAGGAGGTAAGGGAATGAACCATATGAACACCAAAGGAAGACAACGTCAGGCAGGGCAACAGCTAATGCCAAGGCCCTGAGGTGGGGATGTGCCAAGCTGTGGGAAGAACAGCCAAGGAGCCCAGGGTGGCTAGAGGCAGAAAGAAGGATGGGGCGGCGGGGGGGTGGGGGAGCCTAGGAGGTGAAGTCAGAAAGGCAGGAAGAAGCCGGGCACAGACAGCGAGCCTGGCTGTTAAAGTGAGTGAGACGGAAAACCCCCGGGGTGGAGAAGAGGCCGTGAGGTAAAATGGTCTAAACTGTGCTCTAAGAGGATTGCTTGGCTGTTGTGTTGGAAACGGATCGGGAAGGTGGGGGAGGAGGGGCGCGGAAGGTGGGGGAACCAGCGAGAAGGCTGTCACGGAAGGCAGGGGGCAGCGGTGGTGATGCGAACAGGGAGGGGGCCGTGCAGCGAGCGATGCCCAGAGTCAGGATCCTCGGTGACAGCAGAGCCGCCAGACTCGCTGGCGGCAGGATGTGAGCTGTGACAGAATGACAGGGCTTCCAGATGCCTCGGAGGCTACAGTTCTGGGCACCTCGGCTCACCGGGTACTCGGGAGGACCCTGGCATTCGGAGGTCAGAGCGCCGGGCAGAAATCAGGGAGCGAGACTGGGAATCACTGGCTCAATAGAAAACCAGGAGATTCGAGCGTCCCGGAAGCCCAAAGAAAGAGCTCTCAGGAGGGGGCGTGGTCCGGTGGGTCAAATGCGGACAGGTGCGAAGACCGGGCAGTGTTCGCCAAGAGTCAACTTGACATCAGCGCTCGCGAATTCAAAGTGGGATCGGTCAGCACACCACGTGTCCCCGGTACGTTACCGTCGACCACACAGGAGCAGACATAATGCATTTAAACCAGAGTTGGGGTCCTGGCAAAGGAGGGACACATAGAAGAGGGAGCAACAGAGGTGGGGGTCCCCATGAGGGGGCTAGGACTGACCACGGGGCAAGGCGACAGGCTTGTTGGTAACGATGGGACTGAAGGCATACTGGAGGCACCAAAGGGGGTTCACCAGACCGGCGTGAACAGGAGATCATGCAGGGTCTGCTTGAAATGGAGATTAATAAAGATTTTAACTGCCAGAGTCTCAAGACTGGAGTGGATGAGATCGGGCGGAGGACAAGATCATTGGACATGAACAATCAAGAGACCAAGAAGTCGGAATATTAAAGAGGTCTGCCGACATGCATTTTAAGGTCACCAAGTATTTGGGGCACCTGGGTGGCTCAGTCGGTTACGCATCTGACTCCTGGTGTTGGCTCAGGTCATGATCTCACAGTTCGTGAGTTTGAACCCTGCATGGGCTTCTACGTGGGATTCTCTCTCTCCTTCTCTCTCCGTCCCTCCCCTGCTCACGTTCTCTCTTTCTCAAAATAAATAAACTTAAAATAGATAGATAGATAGATAGACAGATAGAAAGAAAGAAAGAAAGAAAGAAAGAAAGAAAGAAAGAAAGAAAGAAAGAAAGAAAGAGAAAGAGAACAAAATCACCAAGTATGAGGACAGGAGCGATGTCACAGAGAAAGTGTGCTAGGAAGCGGAACTTTTTAGGATAAGGAAATATGGTAGGCACACCGAGCGGTACGCTAGGATGCGAAGGGCTCCTTGTCCCCAGACGTGTCTATGTGCACACATACGCACCCGCGGGGGAACAAGGGCTGTTTTGCAGTTTACTGTTAATGTCATGAGTTTATGTAAATGGTATCATACTGTATTCTGTGTGACTTTCTTCCACTGGATTTTTTCCACCTCATAAAATAAATTTCTTTTCAAGATAAAACAATGCTTACAATACCCAGTTCCTAAAACTGTGAGTCCAATTCAAAAAAGGGAAAAAATACCATCTTTAAAACATATTTACCTTGAAGCTTTCTGCTAAGTTCAAGTTTTTCCTGCTCAAGGCGCTTAATTCTTCTCTCGTAAGCTTCCGTGGCCAAGTTGTTGTCCAGAGTCCTCTGAACGTTGACATCCAGGTCGAGGGAAGCGGGCCCGGCTGTCACTCGTAAACAGCTCCGATCAGAAAGAACACTGCGGAGACAAAACAAGGTGAGTTCACACAGAAACAGAAAGTCTGAAGGAAAAAAGAGCCTTTTGAAACTGTCCATGTAAAACATGGATTTAAATAGCTAATTACAGTTGGCCATCTCTGCAGTGACTGTAAAACACATTTTTTGCACAACTCAACACAAATGACTTTTTAGAAGAATTTTTAAGTGAAAAATCGTCCCACTTATTTTGAATTTTAATAACCACAAATCGTAAAATGAAGTTTGCTGAAAACAAGGTGACCACCCAAGTGAAATCATAGTCCAATGCGCACATCATGTCCTCGCTATCAAAATTTGGATGCAAAAGTGAATGCTTTCTTTAATTCAATACTTAGCCAAAAATATGTAAAGTGCTGGACATTCAACAGCGAGCAAAAGAGACACTTGCCCATGAAGAGCTTGGCTTCCAGGGACAGAAACAAACCAGATAAATGAGTAAAATCTTCAGGGCATTAGAGCTGACTGCTAAGAGACAAAGCAAGGAAGGGGTGTGTTGGGGGGGGGTTGTCGAGTATTAATGGGGAGGAAATAAAAATCTAGACAAAGTGGCCAGGCAGCTATCACTCAGAAAGGAACTCGAAAGAAAGTCCAGAGCGAGGAAGGGGACCAGCCAAGGGAGCCACAGGGGAAACAGCATTCCAGGCAGATGGAACAGAAGTGCAAAAGCTCTGAGGCGAGAGCGTGTCTGGCACATTCACAGGCCGGAAAGGAGATGTGTGTGGCTGGAGTCGAGTAAGGAAGGTCGAGAGTAGGGGGAGACAGAAAGATAAAGGAAGCCAGTGGTGCAGGGCCTTGTGAGAAGTTTGGTTTGGATTAAGATACAAAGGCACTGGGCTTGGGAGGGCAGTGGGCGCTGGTCCTGAACGGAGGGGCGACACGCTGTGACTTCTGGCAGGACCAGACGCGTTCAGAGAAATCCAAGAGACAACGTTAGAAACACGTGAAGCGGGTGGTTGAGAGATTCTAAGTAGGAGAGAGTGGAGAGGTCTCTGCCGGGGACACACCAGCAAACTTCTGGCAGTGTGCCAGAGCGTAAGCGGAAAAGGTCCCAAGACTAAGCGCTGGGGCACAGGGCCAGAGACAGAGGAGTGGCCAGAGAGGTGAGAGGCGGCCAGGCAAGCGCCCCGGAAACCCCCCCAGTTCATCCACACAGACGAGAGCCCGGGGCCAGAGGGAGGCAGGTGGTCCACGTGTGAAGGAGCGTGTGGAAACCACCCGCCGCAACCTCTCCGTGAAAGAGGAGGCGAGACTGCGAGGTGAGAGCACGGCGACAGAGGTTTCAGAGGAAAGTACAAAGCACGAAACAGTTAGCCGGGGGAGCGGAAGAATGGGCACGGAGGGTAACACGGCGCACTTTCCAGGCAGCAAGAGGGGCGCGGGAGGTTGGTAACCATGAACTTAAGGAAGGACCAGCAAGAGCGGTCAGGTGTTTTTCTCTGGACCCTGAGCGGCACAGGTGCGGGCAGAAACGGGGACTGTAAGGATGATGTCACCTTAGCGAAACCATGTGACAGAGCAAGAGGCGGCCGAGGAGTCACGGGGCACACGAGCGATTACAATCGCACTCAGCCTAAGCCGGGTAGGGAGGAACGGGCAGCGGGCAGCGGGCAGCGGAGTGGTGGCCCGTGAGAAGACGGCCAAGGTGACGGGGCCTGCCTGGCACACGGGGTGTATTTGCTCAAGAGCAAGGGACTCTTCCAGTTGGTGCCCCGTGGCTAAGAGTAAGATTCTGAGCTCCACTGTCCTTCTTTCTCCTCCAAAATCACTTAAAGTCCTCGTGTGTTTAACTTCTTCCAGCAGTAGCTTCATCCTGTATTGAAATTTTTTGGTTTTTTTCAAGGCTTTCTTGTACAGATTTTAAAACCTCAGTTCATTTTAATGGGCTTTAAGCTGTCCAAAGTATGTTAACTTTTCAAACTTACCAGCTACTAGTGTATGTGAAACCAACAAACGGCAGGTGGTGGCCAGAAAAGGCGGTATGTGTGGGGGGGGGCATCGTTTCCTAAGGGACGAGAAAACATCTGGTAAGAAATAAGCGACTGTGACCTGCAGGCCGATCCACATATTAGACGTCAAGCGGAAATACGGGCCCGTCGGACTTAGAAACCCCGATCTGGTCTGGTGCAGATGCGTAGTGACGTACGATAACATTCTAATAAAAACGAAAATCGAGACTGAAAGGCTGACGCCGAGGGTCCAGTCATCAATCACGTATTCATACCTGCCGATCCGCCTCATCGCCAAGAATCACTTGTGACTCGAAATCGATACTCACAGTCCTTCTGCACTCGCTCAGGGACATATGCAGAGAAACGAACAAACAAAACCGAGCCGCCCGGGGCCTACGTTGGCAGCTGCGACTGGACAGGGAGGCGTTCTGCCTTCCTGGGTCAGCTGAGATACTACCAACCCGTGCTCTTTCCGGGGCCTACGTGTGCCATGTCTTTCACGGTTTCCTGCCCTGCAGGCACAGGGCCCAAGAGCCACCCGGCCCTCCTAAGCAAGGCGGCTGTGGTGTGCCCTACGAAGAAGTCCGTGCGTGAGACAAGCTCTGTTCGGGCGCGAGTTACATGGCCGCTGGCTGTGAATTCGAACTTCATCAATCAACAGTATACATGAAATAAAGTGACTTTAAATAGAAACATACATAAAACAAGGTTATGTATTGACTGGCTGATCAAAAGACCAGAGGCTCACAAGAACCTAACCGTGAGTTTCCCCTAGGAGTTTCCCCGGTTCACTAACACAGGGGACACAGAAACCTAGTTGAACATGTGACTACCATGATCAGAATCGACTGTACCACGTATCGAATTTGGAAGGACTCAAATTTCTGTTAATGGTAAATACAACTCCTATAATAAGAAAGAAACTGATGAGGAAAGCCCAGAGAGGGAAGCATAAGAAGTTCTTAACTGCCTTGCATATGCTACTTACTGAACAGTGAAAAGTGACATAAAATTAATATAAAAATTCTTAGTGTAGAATTAAAACCATAAGAAATAAAACAGTGGAATAAAAAATAAAGTTCAAATTAAGAAGACAGGGCCCCCGGGTGGCTCAGTCAGTTAAGTGGCCGACTCTTGATTTCAGCTGGGGTCATGATCTCACGGTTCTGTGAGTTCGAGCTCCACATCTGGGCTCCACACTGATGATGTGGAGCCTGCTTGGGATTCTCTCTCCCTCTCTCTCTCTCTCTCTCTCTCTCTCTCACCCTCTCTCTGCCCCTCCCCCACTTGTGTTCTCTCTCCCTCTCCCTCTCTCTCAAAATAAACTTAAAAAAAAAAAAAAGACTAACCAGACAAAAACCATAAAATCGTGCATTCTTCTTGTCCTAAATTGCACCTATGTAACCTAAAGGTTTGGAGAAGGGGTTGAGGACCTAACAGGCCCGTAAGCCCCAGGTGGCTGAAGGCCTGGCTACCCTGTCGGTCTGCCACCACCCCAGGTAAGGCCGGGACCTCAGGACAGGCAGGCCGTAGATTTCCACCCCCTTCTTTCCCCACAACTTTGCTATCTCTCAAGGCACCACCACCGGGCATGGGCAGCTCTTCCAATGGCATCAGCAGAAGCAGCTTCCTGCCAACGTTCGAAGGCCCCAACCAAGCTGATGGAAGGCTGTGGGGGCGCTTGTTAACCAAAGCTCAGGTTCTTATGAATAAATTCTTCTCAATTTATTTACCCCGGGTGATTTGTCAAGCCCCGAAATGGTCCAGTACCATGGTGCTCTTGAAGGAGAGACTGGCCAACCTCCTCACTCTGCCATCACGAGTCCACTTTTCTAAGCAGCTAATTTCTCCTCTTCCTCGGAAACCTAAGGCATCACTGACCTAATGAGTAAATCGTGAAGCTGAATTCTGCTCCTTGTCATGAATAAACATGTTCACCTCAGTGGACTCTCTTAATCACTTCACGTCTGGGAGAATAAATACTAGAAGCCATGATAACGGTCTGACTGGTAATTGATGAGGAGGCCCATGAAACTGCTTTATAACCATGTTAAAAAGAAAGAGACAGAACCCCTTCACAGAGTCATACTTACAGAGTTCTTTAAACAATCATCATCCACATCAAAATTGGATGTATCTGTGGGGCTACTAACTTCTGGAATATAAGGTGCTTCACAGTTTCGAATATTATCCCAATCGATTCCATTGAAAAAGGGGTGTTTCTTAAAGTCTTCTATGCCGTTCTGACCCAGTCGGTGTTCTCTGCTGCAAATGAGCCTTCGAATAAGATCCTTAGCATTTTCAGACACGTCGGTCACTTGAGCTGGAAACTGAAACCTCTCCTGAAAAACAGACACAAAGTATAAACCAGTGTTTAACTCCCTAAGTAGGCTGATGAACGTTCATTCGTTCTTCAAGATGCGCTTTCTCTTAAAAATGTCTAGTAAGTGTTCGCTGCTACCAAGTACTCATACTACAGGAGATCCAGGGACGGGTGAGAACAGAGAATTTTCCTAAAGGAACTTTTCATTTAAGTGTGACTCAGTCATGCACACACTGCAGGAAGAAGAAAAAATCAAATGCCAACGTACCTCACTCTGCTGTCGGAATGAAGAGAACTTACTAAAAGCAGAGTCTGACTCAACCTTTCAGGAGAGCGTATGTGACGGGTAACGTTCGGGTAAGTCGCGAACGAAGGGCTGAGTAACGGTAACAGATATTTGGAAAGAACGGAACGTGTACTTGACACCACGACGTGCTCTACGCACCCACCTGGTGAGTCCTCGCGGCGGGGGTCGAAGGCAGGCACCTCTCTTATCCCCACCGCACAGAGGAGGAAACAAAGGCCCAGGGAGTTCAAGCAACTCGCTCCCAGTCACACGACGGGCTTGGGTGGAGCGGCCCAACTCCGGAAGCCAGCTCTGGCCCGCCATGTCACAGACAACGGTTTCTCTCCGAAACGCTCGACGCACTAATTACAACTGCGTAGCCCTTCCCTGTCTTTCCACTCTTCCTAACTACTTTAGCAGGTTACCTTCACAGCCAGGTACCAGAGCGCCAACTCTACAGGAAGCGTCGACTCTCTGGAAAAGCGCCAACTACACAGCAGAGTCAACTAATCGTAACTGTTTCACCAGATCAACTAAGAAGAACAGATCGTCACTCCTTTTATGGGATATTCCTATTCCAGATTTTTGTAACTGCTCACGCTCTGCTGAAACCAATCAACCAGAAACAACTTCTTCTTCTTATAATTTATTTCTATTTCACTTGGTACTAAATGGGCTAATAAGGTGCTATTCATTTGTCCCTGTGGTGAATCTGGATTGTTTCCACTGCTTTGATCATAAACAAGACTGGAAGAAGCATTCCTGTACATACATCTTGGTTGAACTGAATGTTTCCTTTAGGGCAGAGTCCTAAAACTCAAGTTGCTCAATCCAAAGTTCTATCATTTTTTAAAAAATTTTAAGTTATTCATTTATGGTGAGAGAGCGAGCGAGCAGGGGAGGGGCAGAGAGACAGGGAGAGAGAGAATCCCAAGAAGCTCTGCACCGTCAGCGCACAGCCCGATGTGGGGCTTGAACTCACGAACTATGAGATCGTGACCTGAGCCGAAACCAAGAGTCGGACACTTAACCGACTGAGCCACCCAGGCCCCCCCAAAGTTCAACCGTTTTTAAGGCTCTAGATGCGTACTTATAAACTTGTTGACAGAAAGGGTACATCAATTTATATTCCTATCAACAACATCTAACAACGTTCATCTCGTTGAGTTATTTACAGTACAGAGTATAATTTTTCATCTTTGCCAGGTGAGAAAACAAATAGCTCATTTTTATTTTGATTTGCATTTTGTGTTATTACTGCCAAGGATGAGAATTTTTTAAATGCATTCTAGTTATTAATGTACTTATAGTATTAAGGATAAAAATTATCTGTTTACGATCTTTGTTATTCTACTGATGAAACCATTTAATTTCCTATTTAAAAAAAAATTTTTTTTTTTAATATTTTATTCTTGAGACAGAGACAGAGCAGGAACGGGAGGGGCAGAGAGAGAGGGAGACACAGAATCTGAAACAGGCTCCAGGCTCTGAGCTGTCAGCATAGAGCCTGATGCAGGGCTCGAACCCACAAACTGTGAGATCGTGACCTGAGCCGAAGTCGGACACTGAACCGACTGAGCCACCCAGGCACCCCTTAATTTCCTATTTATTAGAATTTCTAATAAAATACAGGCAAAGGGAGAGCTAATAATCTTACGTCTAATTTATGGATTTTGATTATTCATGTTTAGTCATGTTCCCTATTAGCACAGAAATTCAACTGTTCACTGTTCTTAGAAAATATTTTCTTTTTAAATATCACATTACTTTAAATTTATTACATGTATTATTTACCACATTCAGTTGTTGAGAAAAGTGAAATATACTAACTTTGTGATTCATAATTTTTCCATATGTCTCCACCAGAGATTCTGCATAAAATGGTGTTTCTCCATAAAGCATTTCGTACATACAGACGCCCAAAGACCACCAGTCACACTCAGGTCCATATCTGCCTTTCCCGTCTTCCATGGCTTGAAGGATTTCAGGAGAGATATAATCTGGAGTTCCAACAGCCACTGAAGACTGGACCTGAAGAAGTTCACACACTGTTAGTAATCTACTACATTAGAAATAAATAATTGCTAAATTTTTTTTTTAACGTTTATTCATTTTTGAGAGAGAGACAGAGCATGAGCAGGGGAGGGCCAGAGAGAGAGGGAGACACAGAATCCGAAGCAGGCTCCAGGCTCTGAGCTGTCAGCACAGAGCCTGACACGGGGCTTGAACTCACGAACTGTGAGATCATGACCCGAGCTGAAGTCGGACGTTTCAACGACTGAGCCATTCAGGCGCCCCAATAAATAATAATTTTTAACTACAAATATTTAGATTTACTTAAATACACAACAGACATTATTTCAAAACAACTACAACTTTTTCATTACCTGAATTTTGTCTCCTTGTACACAGAACTAAATTTTATATAATCTCCACACTGGCAGTCCTCTGATTTCATAACACTATAGAATATTTATTACTGATGTTGCTTCATTGACTAAACTCAGGGTTGCCATATGATTTGGACACACAACCATTAAAAACAAATACTCAGTACAGAACATTCATTACTGATATTATCTGACTACCATGTACATATAAAAAAAAAAAAATCAACCTGGGCAAATCCTACAATTCATTAAAAAAAATTTTGTTAATGTTTATTTATTTTTGAGAGAGAGAGCATGAACAGGGGAGGAGCAGAGAGTTAGGGAGACACAGAATCTGAGCAGGCTCCAGGCTCCGAGCTGTCAGCACAGAGCCTGACACGGGGCACGAACCCCCAAGCCGCGAGATCATGACTTGAGCCAAAGTCGGACCCTCCACCGCCTGAGCCACCCAGGCCCCCCTACAATTCACTGAAAGGAAGAAAAATAACTCCCCCCAAAAAGGCCAGTATTTATGAGCAGTCCAGAAATTATTTCAAAATATCCTTTTCTTTTTAAACGTCTCAACTGAAACCTAAGGAAATAAATATTGACAACGTACTGCAAACTACTTATTAATTTAAAAAAGTTACAAAGGGAGAAAAACATACTCTTCAAAAAATTAAGTCCCAAAAAAGAATAGCTGAGCATATAATTATGGTAAGTTAGATGTAAATGAGAAAATAATTGCTAAAAATGATTTGGGGAACACATCTTATAAGGTACTCTAAAGTATAAGAAAATTAATTCTTTGTATGTTTTAAAGGAGCATATCACATTCAGGTCTTTTATCCATTTTGAGTTTATTTTTGTGAATGGTATAAGAAAGTGGTCTAGTTCCATCCTTCTGCATGTTGCTGTCCAGTTCTCCCAGCACCATTTGTTAAAGAGACTGTCTTTTTTCCATTGGATATTCTTTCCTGCTTTGTCAAAGATTAGTTGGCCATACTTTTGTGGGTGTAATTCTGGGGTTTCTGTTCTATTCTACTGGTCTATGTGTCTGTTTTTGTGCCAATACCATACTGTCTTGATGATTACAGCTTTGTAGTAGAGGCTAAAGTCTGGGATTGTGATGCCTCCCACTTTGGTTTTCATCTTCAATATTACTTTGGCTATTCGGGGTCTTTTGTGGTTCCATACAAATTTTAGGATTGCTTGTTCTCATCAAAACCCTAGAGGAGAAAGCAGGAAAAGACCTCTCTGACCTCAGCTGCAGTAATCTCTTACTTGACACATCCCCAAAGGCAAGGGAATTAAAAGCAAAAATGAACTATTGGGACCTCATAAAGATAAAAAGCTTCTGCATTGCAAAGGAAACAATCAACAAAACTAAAAGGCAACCAACAGAATGGGGAAAGAGATCTGCAAATGACATATTGGACAAAGGGCTAGTATCCAAAATCTATAAAGAGCTCAGCAAACTCCACACCTGAAAAACAAATAATCCAGTGAAGAAATGGGCAGAAGACATGAATAGACACTTCTCTAAAGAAGATATCCAGATGGCCAACAGGCACATGAAAAGATGCTCAACGCCGCTCCTCATCAGGGAAACACAAATCAAAACCACACTCAGATACCACCTCACGCCAGTCAGAGTGGCTAAAATGAACAAATTAGGAGACTATAGATGCTGGCGAGGATGTGGAGAAACGGGAACCCTCTTGCACTGTTGGTGGGAATGCAAACTGGTGCAGCCACTCCGGAAAAGTGTGGAGGTTCCTCAAAAAATTAAAACTAGATCTACCCTATGACCCAGCAATAGCACTGCTAGGAATTTACCCAAGGGATACAGGAGTGCTGATGCATAGGCACACATGTACCCCAATGTTTACAGCAGCACTTTCAACAATAGCCAAATTATGGAAAGAGCCTAAATGTCCATCAACTGATGAATGGATACAGAAGTTGTGGTTTATATACACAATGGAATACTACGTAGCAATGAGAAAGAATGAAATATGGCCTTTTGTAGCAACGTGGATGGAACTGGAGAGTGTTATGCTAAGTGAAATAAGTCAGACAGAGAAAGACAGATACCATATGTTTTCACTCTTATGTGGATCCTGAGAAACTTAACAGAAGACCATGGCGGGGGGGGGGAAGGAAAAAAAAAAAGAGGTTAGAGAGGGAGGGAACCAATCCAAAAGAGACTCTTAAAAACTGAGAACAAACTGAGGGTTGATGGGGGGTGGGAGGGAGGGGAGGGTGGGTGATGGGTATTGAGGAGGGCACCTTTTGGGATGAGCACTGGGTGTTGCATGGAAACCAATTTCACAATAAATTTCATATATTGAAATAAATAAATAAATAAATAAATAAATAAACTGAGAACAAGCTGAGGGTTGATGGAGGGTGGGAGGGAGGGGAAAGTGGGTGATGGGCATTGAGGAGGGCACCTGTTGGGATGAGCACTGGGTGTTGTATGGAAACCAATTTGACAATAAATTTCATATTTAAAAAAATAAATAAAGGAGCATATAAAAAAATGAACATTCTCAGGGTAGAATAATGGCTAATATTCTGGATTTTCTCGAAAAAAAATATCATTCTTGGTTAATCATTAGAATAGACTTCATATTTGGCAATCCTAGATTAAGTAACTTGAAAACTCTTCCACTGCAAACTCTTAAAAATGCTACATAAAATACAAAACAACCATCTTTATAAACATATAAATGAGCTCTTAAAAAAAAAGAAATTCTTAGAGGCCTATAATCAAGTGATGTTTGGGAACCAGAGTGATAATCATTAGAGCAAGGAGTGGGGCTGGCTGGGGAATGTTGGTTTTCATGTTCTAGGTCCTCGGGTTTTAACATATACAGGAGGACAAGAGGACCCTCAGCCTATATGATGTTTGAAGCAAGAGGCAGCCCCATATAATAATCCTCACGCTAAAGCGGATCTTGTATATAAATAAGTAAATACAATACTATGGATACTAAAAAGCACATAACTATATAATCATGGTCCACAGAAATGTTCTAACTGAAATTGGAAAGTATTTAGAACTGAAAAAGAGTCAGATGCTGTATTATATATCAAACGGACAAAGGAAAAGAAAAGCACAAATAAACAACATTAGGGTGGAAAAAAACAAAAAAAACCTACACATGTAACAGATTTTAAAGCTAAGAAGAGTGCAATCTGAATGTTATACCAACAAAATAGAAAACTCAGAGAAAACAGACAATTTTCATAGGAAAAAAAATAATAACTTACCAAAACTGACTCAGGAAAAAATAGAAACCCAAAGAGACCTATAACCATTAAAAAGTTTGAATCAATAGTATAAAATCTACTTGGAAAACAAACAAAAAAAAAAAAAAAAAAAGGAAGAAGAAGAAGAAGGGGAAGAAAACAAAACCTCACTAAGGCAAAGGTGATTTAAAAGTGAGTTCTACCATTCTACAAATTACATAACCCCTGTGTTAGAGGGTTATGCTCTAAAGCCAAAATGGGTAAGGGGAGAGGACAGGACTACTCCCCTGTCCATTTTATAAGGCTAAAATACACAACCACAGAAACCAGACAAGAATGATTTGAGAAAGAAAATCACACCACAACCTCAGATATGATCAATCTCAAGTATGAATCTCAGGTAACAATCCAGTATAAAATATTAGCAGAGTCAACCTAGCAATTTGTTCAAAAATATCAATACGCCTTCATCATAAAGTTATGTTTAGCCAGAGAATGGATGACTCAACATTAGACAATCTATGTCATTCATCAGATTAACAGATTAAAGGGAAAACATCCTAATATCATCATCTCGATGGATGCAGAAAAATCATTTAATTACGACAATAACAACGATAACATATTCTTAGTAATAAGAAACAGACATTTCCTTAATCTTATAAAGAATATACACCAAAAGTTTACAGCAAACATCATGCTAAATTTGACCCTATAGGAGAAACACTGTTAATGTCAAGAAGAAGGCATAGAAGCTCCCAATATTCCTAGCTATGTAATACTACACTGAAGATCACTGCATAAGGGTAAAAAATAGCATATGTAAGAAATGGAGAAGACAAAACCCGAAGCTGATTATTACTTGTGGATCATATGACTGTCTATATAGAAAATCTAGAAAAATCTACAAATTATTTTGAATAAGAAATTTAGCTTGCTAGCTTCAAGATAAGTATACAAAAATCAACTTGGTCCTCAACAAAAGTAACAAGCTATTAAACTGGAAACTTTTTAAAGTTATCATTTATAATGCTCCACGCCCCCAAAAATCCACAGTATGCCTAGGAACAAGCTTAACAAATTAAGGTCATGGATTTACGGTGAACATAATGATAAAACTTCAAAAACAGACATAAAAGAGAACCTAAACCAATGGGGAGAGACACCATATTTATGGAAGGCAAGATTCCATGTTATGGACATAAATTTCCCCAAAATCAACCTCTATATTCAATGCAGGTCTACAAGCTTGTTTGTGAAGGGGTATTTGTATGTGTGTACACGTATGTATATAAACCAAGAATGTAATCCCAACGATCATACGGAAAAACAAATGGCCAAGGACAGCCAAGACAATTTGAGAAGAAAAGGAATTACAGCAGGACATCTCTCCCAAAAACTGACTTCTTGTAAAGATATGTAGTGATTAAGGTGGCAGAGTTTTAACTTGCAGGTGAGAGCCAAAAAGCAAGGCGACACTTGACTTGGAAAGTCATAAAATTTGGGAAAGGTTAAAATTGAGGCAGCTGCCCAGGTGATAAATAAATCCTATCCAAAGTCATATAATCATAACATTTCAGAACCCTGGGACAAACAAATTTTCCACAAGCTTCCAGATAAGGTGGGGGGTGGGGAGGGTTACAATAGAAGAATTGAGAACTAGAATGTCGCCAGATGTCTCCACAGTAAGTTAGAAGACAAGGCAACGCCTGCTAGATATAATTTCAAATCTATAATACTATGCCCAAATAAATTATCAATCAAGTATGGGGGTAGAAGTGACACCATTTTTAAGATGTGCAAGATGATAAAATATTTACTTTCCCAGGAACCCTTCTCAGGCAGCTACCACCAGGGGGAAAGAAAGCCAGACACGGGACCCAGGAGACAGAGGAGGCACCACTACAGAGCCGTGCAGTTAATCCCATGATGAGGGGTGGGACAGTAGTGGCATGACTGTGCTACGACAGGCCAACAGAACAGTCCAGATTAGAAAGGGGGGTGGCAAGGCTCTAGGGTAGCCATCTCCAAAAGATAAAAGGGAACCGCTAAGTGACTTAATGTGTCTGAGAGAGAGAGAGGAATTACAGGGTGGAGAGTTTGGGGATAACCTGGCAAGGATTACACAGAAAACCAGGCAAAGTGGTCACTTACTCCAAGGACAACAAAAGGCTGTTCAAGAAAATAATTATAATTAAAATAAACCACATGGCAGCACTATGAACAATATTTTGTATAAAATCATAACTGAATAGGATTTGAGGAAAGACTGTGATACTTACACTAGGAAGACAGACAGAAAGTGTATGGGTTGGATGAGACGGTAGGAAATTTTCCACGGTAGGAAATTAACAGGTAAAATCTAAAACTAAATAATCAAAAGATAGTAGCAAAATATGGTAACCAGAAATACGTAAGTAAAAGAAACGACAGAAGAAAAGCCAGAAGTCTGTAAGTGTCTTCCTCTAGCAAAAGAGATCCAGACTAGAAAGAACAGGACACAGGAATGCAGTTTTTACGATAACCCTTCTTGAAATACATATAGATCGCTTCGAGGAAAAAGAAATTAAATGGAAAGAAAACTAGTACAAAGGCTTACTCATTATAATTTTTAAAATTTTTTAAATGTTTATTTATTTTTGAGAGAGGGAGGGAGGGAGGGGCAGAATCCGAAGCAGGCTCTAGGCTGTCAGCGCAGAGCCTGATGCGGGGCTTGAACTCACCAACCGTGAGATCATGACCCGAGTCAAAGTCCTAGCCCCTCATTATAATTTTTTAAATGGAAGATAAACCTGCTGTTATGTCCAGGAAATTTATTTTGAGGTCATCAATAAAGAATGAATGATTGGGAAGACGCACCACGATTTCAGGAATAAACTTGATCGGGGGTGACTCCTGCGGACAGAAACGGTACGCACTGCATTCTGGGATGCACAGGGATCTGGAAGGCTGCGAATCAGAGTCCCAGCTGTGAGTCTAAGGGGCGGCTAACATGCGGAAGTGGGGAAACGCTAGCTCTTCCCAGGGAATTCTTCTTCCGTGTGACTCTCTCCTCTCTAGAATTCCGATCCACAGCTTCCTGATGCCACAGCCTCCTGACTTTGATCTGCGGTTTCTCAACTCAGCAAGACCACCCTGCGATTTCTCCCTTCTCGTGTCATGCCTGGCACGATCTACTGCCCACTTCCTGTCTCACATACAGCAGGTATTCTCGAGCAGTGTGATTCCACAGACTATTTCACGTGGTTTGTGTTACTTCCACGTATATCATAACCCCATGTGACAGCGTTATTATTTTTGCTTTTAACAGTCATCGGATGCCTTTTATGTACATTCTGAAGAAATATAGTCCTTTGTCTTTATCCTACCTATCTTATTGATCATATCTGATATTCTTTATCCCACCCATCTAAGTATGCAACTGGTATCATTCATCTCCTTTGGATTAAAGGACACTGCTTAGCATCCAGGCCTGCTGGAGATTAATGTCTCACCTTTCATGTAACTGAAAATGTCTTTTATTCACCTTCATTTTTGAAGAATATCTCTGCTTGACATAGAACTCTTGGTTTACACATTTTTTTTCCGTTCATCATTGCAAAGACATCATTTCATTATTTCTGACAAGAGAGCTGTGGCTATTCTTACCATGTTCCCAAAGTACGAACATGTTTTCAATTCTGGCGGCTTTCAATTTTTTCCCTTATGTTTCATTTTCAGGAGCTTAATTGTGTACAAGTGGGGTCCCTTTTATAAACGTGAGATACACTAAGATTCTTAGATTTATGTTTTCATCATATTTGGTAAAAATCACCAATCCTACAAAGTTTTCCTACTCCTGTTTCACTCTCTTCTAGTATTCCAATCCTATGGATCCCTGAGCCTCTATTTATTTTGCTTCAGTCTTTTTCTCTCTATTCTTCAGACTGGATCATCTCTTTTGACCTGTCTTCAAACTCACTGGCACTTTCTTCTCATATCTCTAACCTGAATTAACCTCCTCCTGTGAATTTTTTAAATTTCTATTACTATACTTTTCAAGTTCTAAAAGGTCTATTTGAGGAACACCTGGGTGGCTTAGCTGGGTGACCCGACTTCAGATCGAGTCATGATCTCATGGCTCGTGAATTCGAGCTCCGCGTCAGGCTCCGTGCGGACAGCCCGGAGCCTGGAGCCTGCTTCAGATTCTGTGTCTCCCTCTCTCTCTGCCCCTCCCCTGCTTGCGCTCTGTGCTTCTCAAAAACAAATATTAAATTTTTTTAAAAAAATAAATAAAGGGTCTATTTGATTTCTTTCTCTGATGAGATTTCTTATCTGAACAATCTTTAAGGCTGTATTTTAATTGTTTAGTCACGACCTGAGCCAAAATCAAGAGTCAAACATTCAACCAACTGGGCCACCCAGGTGCCCCTGACTGCTTCTATTTTTTAACTCTGTATCCTAATCCCTATCCTGTCCCGATTTTTGTTTGGTTTGGTGATTTCTGATTGAACGCTGGTCACTGTCAGTAAGCCGTTGGAGCACAGAGCACGGATCCTGTTATCTTTCTCTGAAGATATTAATTCTTGTAGAAGAAGATAAAAAATACTTCCTGATCTCCTTGAACAAGGGTTAGCTTACAATTACACCCTTGGAGGGCAGATTTACAGAAGTCTGAGATTCATCAACTCGGGGCTTGAACGCACGACCCTGAGATCAACACCTGAGCTGAGATCAAGAGTTGGAGGCTTTAACTGACTAAACCCCCTGGGCGCCTCTGTACCAGTTTCCTTAACCAACCATCAGAAGGATATCTGGTTTTCCAATTTGGGGCTATTACAAATAAAGCTTCTGTAACCATTCATAAATGTACAGTTTTTGTGGGAATGCAAATTTTTATTTTTCTGGAATAAACAGCAGGTGTGCAATTCCTGGATCACATGGTAATTGCATGCTTATTTTTTTTAAGACACCACTAAGCTTTTTTCTGGCGTCTGTACCGTTTCACATTGCCTCCAGTAATGTGTGAGTGACAGACTTCACATTCTTGTCAGCATTTGGTATTGTCACCAATTTTTCTTTTTTAATGTTTATTTACTTTTGAGAGAGAGACGGAGACAGAGTGCAAGCGGGAGAGGTGCAGAGAGAGAAGGAGACACAGAATCCGAGGCAGGCTCCAGGCTCTGAGCTGTCAGCACAGAGCCTGACGTGGGGCTCGAACTCACAAACGGTGAGATCAGACCTGAGCCGAAGTTTTACGCTTAACTGACTACACCACCCAGGCGCCCCACGTACGTTTTTATAGTTGTTTATAGTGAGAGGACAATTTGGTACCAATCACTCCTTTCATCATGACCAGAGGCAGAAGTCATATAATCTACTTTTTTCAGGATATCTTCTTAGGATAAATTTTCGGAAGTCAAATTACTGATCCAGAATAATAGGACATTTTCATGGCCTTTGCTCTCAAAAACAGTGCCTGCCAATTGAAATTACTTACATTTGGACCTCTGCTATATAGCCAGGGAGTTGAAAAGCAAGCAAAATAAAACAAGACAAAACAGAGAATAAATTGGGGCATATAGACTTCTATGTAAGTGAAAGAAAACAGCTGAAAGATGTAGGCTTAGGACAACTAAACCAAATGGTCATGTAAAACTGAATCCACATAGAGCCTATCCTGATTAAAGCATTCCTTTGTTGAACGTTGTCCCTCAAAACAGAAACTAGACAACTAGGGAAGAAAGATGAAAAAAATAAAGGTGAGGAAGGAGCCACATTTTCTTCTCCATCTTCATTCCCTTCTCTAAAACTGTGAAAATATCTCAAGTGCAATCAACAGTCCCTCTAAAGAAGACACAAAGTTCTCCTGAAAGACGCACTGTATCAATCTTACCATCACTAACATACACAGTGAAAATGGCGAAGGACTTTATAAACAAACCCTATTATGAGTCAGTATGCCTGAACGCTGTTGTGGGAAAAGGTGGCGCGGAGAAAGTCAAAAGGACGGACGGGTGGATGGATAGTTAACTACTATAAAAACGTGGATTCTAAAGCAGATAAAGAGGACAAGTAGCAAGGGGGAGATCTATGGATAAAATGACTTCAGATTTAGCTTTATTTACCGTTCCATCTTCCATCAGCTTCAGACAAGAACCAAAATCTGCTAACCGAATATGTCCATTCATGTCCATCAATATGTTGTCAGGTTTGATGTCCCTGAAAAGATAGATATGGTCAATTTTTAGTCGGGGGGGGGGGGACTGAACCACTTATTTGGTAAGACAAAATTTTATTTGAAAACTTCAACTTCTTTTAAAATCAATACTCTAAGAACACCTATTTGACTAAACTTTATGGGTTCAAATCCTGGCTCCGATTCATATGAAAACTTCCTTGAACACACGCACTTTCAGTGTTCTCCTGGAGATAAAAACTTTTTGGCAGTTTTCATTCAGGTTGAATTAACTATATAATGTGCACAGATTCCAGTATGACCACGTTAGGCCTACTTTCAATACACGGAGAAGACCACAATGTCTTGACACACACAAAACAAACTATCCTTTGGCCGTGAAATTGGAGAGGGAAAAATACACTTCCTCGACCTCATAATAAATAAATTTCTAATTATTTCAGTTCAAAGTAATTCTAAAGACATTGCTTCATAAAGCTGATTTTGAAATTCATCTGACACACCGCTTGGTAGTAATTTACGTGATATGCTTGTAAGGTATCCAAATCTAATTAACAAATCACATCACACCAGTTTTTGTATCTGTTTCTACATTTGAATAAGGAAAAGTGTTGCAAACCTTGGCAAAAATCATACGTAAAACGATTCCTGTAAAGAAGACCCAGCAATGCGTTTTCTAATCACAATCTAAAACTTGTGAAAAATTAAGAGATTAGACCCTCTCAATGTATTCTACCTGGTGAGGAAGAAAAAGAATCTTCTATGAACATCATATATGCAAAAAGAATTCCATTATCATGTGGTTAGGGTCATTTTCTTTCCCATTTCTTTCCTTGACTTATTTATTCTATAACTGGAGGTTTGTACCTCTTAATACCATTTACCTATTTCACCTATCCCCCCCACACACCTCACCTCTGACAACCATCAGTGCGTTCTCTGTATCTAAGAGTCTGTTTTTTTGTTTCTTTCTTTGTTCATTTGTTTTGTTTTTTAGATCTACACAGAAATGAAATTACAGGACGCTTGTCTTTCTCTGATCTCACTTAGCATAATACTCTTCAGGTATATCCATCTTGTCACAAATGGCTAAATCACATTCTGTTTATGGTTAAGTAACGATCCGCTCTATGTATGTACGTCTTCTTCATCCAATCATCTATCAGTGGATACCTGGGCTGCTTCCATATCTTGGCTATTATAAATAATGTTGTAATAAACATAAGGGTGCACGTATCTTTTCAAAGTAGTGTTTCCATTTTCTTTGGCTAAATACCCAGGAATGTTATTACTGGATTATACGGTATCTCTGGTTTTAATTCTTTTAGGAACACCCCCTCCCCAATGTTTTCCACAGTGGCTGCACCAGTTTACAGGCTCACCAGTAGCGCATGAGCATTCCTTTTTCTCTACGCCCTCACCAGCACCTGTTATTTCTTGTCTTTTTGGATTCCAGCCATCCCAACAGGGATACCGTAACATCTTGTTGTGGTTTGGATTTGCATTTCCCTGATGATGAGTGATGTTCGGTACCTCTTCACGTTCAGCATCTCTATATGACTCTCTTGAAAAATGTCCATTTAGTGCTTATGCCCATGTTTTAAGTAGACAGTTTGGTTTTTCGTTATTAAGCTGGAGGCGTATTTTGGAGATTTGCTCTATATTTTGGAGATTTGCTCCTTATTGGACGTATCACTAACAAATATCTTCTCCCATTTAACAGGTTGCCTTTTTGTCTTGTTGATAGTTTCCTTTGCTGTGCAAAAGCTTTTTTTTTTTTTTTTAATGTTTATTTTTGAGAAAGAGAGAGAGAGAGACAGCGTGAGCGGGGAAGGGGCAAAGAGAAAGGGAGACACAGAATCCGAAGCAAGCTCCAGGCTCCGAGCTGTCAGCACAGAGCTCAACACGGAGCTTGAACCCACAAACTGTGAGATCATGACCTGAGCCGAAGTAGGACGCTTAACCGACTGAGCCACCCAGGCACCCCAAAAGCTTTTTATTTTGATGTGGCCCCCATAATTTATTCTTTTGTTTCCCTTTCTTGAGAAGACCTACTTAGAACAAAGCTGGAGGTATCATGATCCTAGATTTCAAGCTATACTACAAAGATATAATAATCAAACGGTATGGTATGGACACAAAAACAGACAGATGTACGGAACAGCATAGGGAGCAAATAAACCCAAGCTTATGTGGTCACTTAATCTACAACAAAGGAGGCAGGAATACACAATGGGGAAAAGACACGCTATACAACCAATGGTGTTGGGAAAACTGGACAGCACCATGCAAAAGAATGAAACAGGACACTTTCTCACACCGTACACAAAAATAAACTCAAAATGGATTAAAGACCTAAATGTGAGACCTGAAATCATAAAACTAGAAGAAAACATAGGCAGCAGTCTCTCTGGCATTGGCCTTAGCAACATTTTTGTAGATCTGTGTCCTCAACTAGGGTCATTTTAACTGGAATGATACCACTCAAGGTTTCTATGCCTCAATTTTCTCATCTACAATCGGGATAGTAGGACTGAAGACATTTCTGTGTGCAATACACCACAATATGGCAAATACTGACACGCAGGCTAAGTCCAGCCCATTGCCTGTTGTTGAAAATAAAGTTTTGTTGTAAATAAAGTCGCTTCCGTTCACTTGTAAGTACTGTCTCTGTTGGCTTTCCCACTATGACAGCAGAAGCAAGTAGCACTGACTACAGTGTGGCTTTCAAAGCCTAAAATATTTCCTGTCTGACCCTTTACAGAAAAAGCTTGGTGACACCTGTTGTGGAGGACAGAGAAAGGATAGATGCACTGAAAAACAACAACAACTTTTATAGGAAATTGGCTTCATTATCCTCAATGTCTGAATTCACCCTGAACTGTCAGAGTGGCATATTAAAAAAATATTCTTCTGTTGCTTGGAAACATCAAAGAACTATACTTTAGTGCTAGAGGACCCTTAGAAATTACCTAAATCATTTTTAGATGACGATAAAAAATGTATTATATTTTTATTTTAAGAGATAGTGGGCACCTGGGTATCTCAGTCAGTTCAGCATCCGACTCTGGATTTCAGCTCAGGTCATGATCTCACAGTCTGTGGGTTCCAGCCCCACATTGGGCTCCGTGCTGGCAATGTGGAGCCTGCTTGGGCTTCCCTCCCTCTCCCTCTCCCCTTCTCTCTCTCTTTCTCTCCCCCCCCCCGCCCCTCCCCAGCTCACACTAAGTAAACAAACTTTAGAAAAATATATATTAAGCTGAGGCACCTGGGTCTCAGATGGTTAAGTGTCCAACTCTTTATTTTCACTCTGGTCATCATCTCATGGTCACTGAGATAAGAGACCAGTGTTAGGCTCCACGCTGAGCATGAAGCCTGCTTTAGATTCTCTCTCTCTCTCTCTCTCTCTCTCTCTCTGCCCCTCTCCCTTGTGCTTTCAAAAAAAAAAAAAAAAGCTGTATAATTACTACACATAACTGTTCCTGGTGTATTTCTCAGATTAACAAAATTTTTTTATGTTTATTTATTTTTGAGATCGAGAGAGTGTGAGCACTGGAGGGGCAGAGACAGAGGGAGACACAGAATCGGAAGCACCAGGCTCAGAGCTGTCAGCACAGAGCCTGATGTGGGGCCCAAACCCATAGGCCGTGAGATCATGACCTGAGCCAAAGGTAGACACTTAACTGACTGAGCCACCCAGGCAGCCCTAGTTCTCAGATTTTATCTATTTATTTTTTTAATATGACAATTTGTATTTCAATATTTTCTGTGATTTCTTTTTTTTTCAATATATGAAATTTATTGTCAAATTGGTTTCCATACAACACCCAGTGCTCATCCCAAAAGGTGCCCTCCTCAATACCCATCACCCACCCTCCCCTCCCTCCCACCCCCCATCAACCCTCAGTTTGTTCTCAGTTTTTAAGAGTCTCTTATGCTTCCTAGTTCTCAGATTTTAAAGACTAAAAGAATTACAGAAAAGGAAAATAGTGAAAGGATTCATAATCATCATTTTTAAAATATTTTTTATGTTTATTTTTATTTATTTATTTAAAAAAAATTTTTTTTTAACATTTTATTTATTTTTGAGACAGGGAGAGACAGAGCATGAATGGGGGAGGGGCAGAGAGAGAGGGAGACACAGAATCTGAAAGAGGCTCCAGGCTCCGAGCTGTCAGCACAGAGCCCGACGTGGGGCTGGAACTCACAGACCGTGAGATCATGACCTGAGCCGAAGTCGGACGCCCAACCGACTGAGCCACCCAGGCGCCCCTATGTTTATTTTTATTTTTGAGAGAGAGAGAGAGACACGGAGCACAAGTGGGGGAGGGGCAGAGAGCGGGAGACACAGAATCCGAAGCAGACTCCAGGCTTCGAGCTGTCAGCACACAGCCCGACACGGGGCTTGAACCCACGAATACAAGATCATGACCTGAGCCAAAGTCGGACGCTCAACCGACTGAGCCACCCGGGCACCGCCATAATCATTAATATTTTAAAGATAGGAAATATTAAAACCTAATTAGACAAATAAATTGTATTTATATTTATAACAAATAATAAACAGTGTAACAGAAAACATTTACCAGGACGGTACTGACTCTCCCTAAGTATCCCATTTCCCTCCCGTATCATCTCCTTCCCCCCACTCCCGAGAGGTTAGCAACCACTACCCTGTTTACTGTATCCACATTTATTTTATGTTATTAGTACACATATATGCGACCATTAAGACTACGTATTTTTCTGAATGTCTTTAAACTTTGTAACTGATACCAAACTGTGTGTAGCCTGTGCAACTTGGTTTTCTTCTAATACTGTTTCTGAAACGTGTTATCCACGTTGATACACATTGTTCCAGTCTGTTAGTTTTAACTGCCATATGGACTACTTTCAAATACCGAACTTCTCAATTCTCCTGATTATAGAATTAGCTTGTTTCCAACTATTTCAGATTGTTGTAGGTTTCTGTTTTGCTAGTTTACAAAATTCTGAAATGAATATTTTCATAAATGTCTCCTGGTGCTTACCTGTGAACACATCTCCAGGCTGTGTAACCAGAAATGGAATTCTAGAATTCTACCGTGTGTGTCTTCAACTTCACAACTGTGATTACTAATAAAGGTTAAGAATCTTTTTCGTCTCACGTTCCTCTTCTGTAAAATGCCAGTTAATAGCCATTTTTTTTTTTTTACACTGTGTGTGTGCGGTTTGCTTTGGGTTTTGGTTAATATTCAGGAATTGTTTACTCAAACTTAGGTTACACGTGTTACAAATCTCTCAGCATGTGGGCGTGTTTTTCCTCATTGTTTATAATATCTAATTTGTAAAAAAAAATTATTTAATGTCAATGTAGTCTTCTAATTTGTAATTTGTGTTTTTGTCTTTTTCACTATTTTCAACTTTTGTGAGATATAATTGACAAATGAAACTGCCATATATTTAAAGTATACAACATGACAATGTGACCTACATATACATCTCGCTGAGTTAAGTAACACACCCATCACGTGTTTACTTTTGTTTTGGGTGGGTTTTTTTGGTAAACACTTAAATTTGACTCTGTTAGAAAAGCTGGGTTATATAATACAGTATCATCAACTAGTCACCATGTTATACATCAGCTTCTCGGACCTCATTCATCTTCTAACTGAAAGTTTGTGCTCTTTTACCGCCCTCTCCCTTATTTCTCCAGCCCCTGGCAACCACAATTCTATTCTCGCGATTTGTGGGTTTTGTCCTGGGAAATCTCCCTTACCTTCTCCCCGAGGTCCTAAGGGTGGCGTCCCGTATTTTCCTCTGTAAGTTTTAAGGTTTTACTTTTCACTTCAAGCCTTTAGTCTCCCTGGAGTAAGTGTTCGCATGTAGTGTGAGATGAGGGCCCTACCTCCTTCTGTCCCGATACCACTGACTTCTAATACCACGCAGGCTGCAGATCGAGTGGATTTCTTTCAGAACTTCCTAAAGCTATTTCCCTGAACAGTCGATGGAGTCAAAGGAGACCTACAAACAACTGCCAGAACAATCAACATAACCTGGAACTGATCCAGGCAACATTAGATACGTGATGACCCCGTGTCTGTGTCTACACCTGGACCAACACCACACTTAATCACGGAAGCTCTATAAGGACCCCTCCACACCAGCAGACCAAGTTTTTAAATTCTCATGGCTCTTCCAGATGAATGCTAGGATTAGCTTAACAGGGTCCATAAAACACACTGAGATTTTGTCAGGGATCACAATGATTTTCATATATTAATCTAAAGAGAACTGATGTCTTTATAATCAGACTCTTCCCATCTAAGTATACATTATATCTTACTGATGAGGATTCTTTTAGGTCTTTCAATAATACTGAATTTTTTTTCTGCAGAGAGCTTTTATTACCTATATAGCTACCTAGCTATCTTTTAGCAACTATATATCTATGTATTTATTTTATATCCGTAATTTTTATTGTCTATGGTTTTAGGTGCCTTACAGTTTTGGTGCTACTGTGAATGGGATTTTCTTCATAGAATCATTCTTCCTTCGCTTCCAATTTTTAAAAAGTTTTTCGTTTTAATTTTTTTAGAGAAAGCATGCGTGCAAGTGGGGGAGAGGAGCATGGGGGGGCAGGGGAAGGGGAGGGAGGAGAGGGAGACACACACACACACACACACACACACACACACACACACACACACACACGAGCAGGCTCTGAGCTCAGCAAGGAGCCTGACGTGGGGCTGGGTCTCACGACCCTGGGATCATGACCTGAGCTGAATCAGACACTCAAGCGACTGAGCCACCCAGGGGCCCTATTTTGCTTCCAATTTTAATGGGAATGTTCCTAATGTTTCGCCATTAAGTACAGTCCTTGGCTTAGATTTTCAATAGAAATTCAGTATTAGGGGGACAAAAATTCAGTATTAGGTTATGAGAATTATCTTCTACACCCAAATTGCTAAAAGTATCAGGAATGGATATTCAATGTTACTGTCATTTTCAGTATTGAGCTTATTTTATGGTTTTCCTCCTTCAATGTATTAATATAGTATATTACACTAATAGATGTTGTACTGTTGAAACTCCCTTGTAGCCTGGGATGAAACCCACGTGGTCATACTTGTTTGTTGTACCACATATCACGGAGTCTAAAATTCCACCAATTGTAAAGAGGCATCACTACGTCTAGTGCAGCTACAAGAGAGAATACACTGGCAACTATAATTTTAGAAGCCATTTCTTTTAAAAAAGCACTCCAATTTCAGAGACATTAAATCGAAAAATAAGTCTGTCTTATTAGTATTGAAAAACACATACACGCTAAATCTGATTCCATTTTTTCTTGATGATTCCTGCTCTCCTATTCATAAGGGACACTGCACCACACTAACGTTCGCCCCTTGTACCGTCCTCCTTTTCAAGCTTTGTGATCAAGATTTCACTACCATCATAAAGTGAGGGAAACAGATTTTTAAAAATTCTCAAACTTTCTGAAACAATTTACATAGGATTCAATTATCACTTTCTTAAAAGTAAAAGAGAACTCATCCGTGAAACCACGTGGAGTAAAAGAAGGTTCACAGCAGCTCTACTGTAAAGGCTCAAAAGTGGGAAAAACGCAAATGACATCAACAGCAGATAAACCATCATACGTTTATACAATGGAAGACCACTCACCAATAGAGAAAAATCTATTGACACATACATCGAACTGAATGAATCTCAAAAACCTTATGTGGATAAAAAGACATCAGACAGAAAAGAATACATGACGTATAATCCTATTTGTAAGAAGTTCCAGAACAGGTAACCCTAAGTTCTGGTGACAGAAACCAGAACTGGTGACTGGAGAAACAGAAAGAAGATGTTCACGGAAAAGAGCACTAGGACATTCGCAGGGTGATAAAAAAACATTCTATGTCTTGACTGCAAAGGCGGTTACACAGATGTATCCGTTGTCAAAACTCTTCACTGCACACTTAACTCCTGTGTTAACTTGACGCGTATTTCAATTTTAAAAATCAAGGAGACAAGGCACCAAATGCCTAAAAATAGATGAGAGTGAAGTTTTGTGGAAGGGGAGCTTTCCATTAGACTCAGTTTCCTTAAATGTTCTTAGGGTATTCAGATAATTTCTATTTCTTCCCAAGTACACTGCAGTGGCTTATATTTTTCTAATGCACATTTCATCCACATTTTCAAATTTACTGGAGTACAGTTGCTCACAATACTCTTACTATTTTTTAAGCCTACAACATACTTGCTTACAGTTCTATTCCTACTCTCATTTCTTTGTATCTCTTCTGTCTCGATAAAAATAACACCTAGTGCTTATTTAGTACTTTCTATTTTCCATGCAGTGTTTGAAGTGACAGTCACAGCTTTTTTTTTTTTTTTTGCTTTTTTTTTTAGGTCAGCAAGTAAAAACAACTAATTGCTGCATACCCAAGAAATGCTCAAAATGAAAAGAATAAAAATAAGGTGAAAGAAAATTAGAGGATATGAATACCATTACTGAAAGACTGGTGTATTTATATTTTACCAGGCAAAGTAAATTTCAAGGCAAAACAAAACAAAATGCCCTAATAGTGATTAAAAAAAAAAAAAAAAAAAAAAAAGGATCCTAGGATCCTTGAATCAGACTTGCTTGATATAGAACAAGTACACATTTGCATATTCCGCTCTCCCAGGGAATGAGGAAGTGAGGGAGGAAGCTGAGAGGGTGATAGAATTCTTCCCTCCTCCCCTCACCCGCCCCATCTGAAGCAGGGTCCCAGGACCAGGGCCGCACCTGTAGGCGCCAAAACCGACGATGGTTCCTAAGTGAGGAACTCTACCTATGCCTTTAAACCTTAATGTCAGAATTCTTACGGTCCTGGTGGGGTGGGTTACACCTTACCCCATCTGGCAAAACCAAGCTAGGCAGGGAATACTGCTGGACTGCCAGGTGGTTGAGCTAGCCCACAGTTTCTGCATCTAACTCTGCACTGAAAGAATGTACTGAGAGGGAGGCATTTGCGAGACGAACATTGCTGCTGGCATTTGGGCCAGCACAGAGGTCAAGCTGAACATCCCTTCCAGAGGTGGAAAAGTTTGGGCAAAACGAAATGATAAATGGAGAGGAGGAGGAATAACTAGGGCTAAAGCCATCAATAAATGGGTTATGCAATGAGGGAAACCCAACATTACACCGATGCTTTCTCTGTGAGAGGCTCAGAGCAGAAGACGTTATTGCCCCTTAGCTCAATGACACCAAACGCTTAAAGTGGTGAAGCCATGTGTTGCCAAGATGCTTCTGCTTTGGGGACGGGACACAGTCAAAGGGGAATGCGCAAACCTGGGTGGCATTATTCTGGGAGACGTTTAATCACGTGATGTGATGATGGTCTAGAGGGTGAATGACTCACGGGGACACCAGGAATGTGCTAGTGCCTTGGCTTTTATTTTTCAAGTCACGTCTACTGCCATATGGTGTAACCCCGGCCTGGGTGGTTGAGATTCAGCCCTGCTGTGTAAACAGGTCTTAGGATAATACTGATACCGATAACTAAACGTATTAGGAGATTTGGTTAAAGCCTCCACAGGATCTGGTAAAACGACCAGCCTGAAGAAGTAGATTCAGCTAACCATCAGCTGTCTCTACATGGAAGAGTTCCACACAAGTTTATCATACAGCAAAAACAGTAGTAAAGGGAGAAACAAATAATTAAATTAGTACAAAAATATGAAAGTATATGTAATGACCATATAGAATGGGCTTGTGGTTAAATGACAAACATATTCACACTACTGCTGATATAAACGCTATACTAAATGTAGATGCCCAAACAAATACGATCGCTTTGCTCTCAGAGAGCCTTGCGTTAAGGCCACGGGGTGGCCTGCGTCACGAAGAACAAACCCAATGAAAGGTCTGGCCTTTGCTTCGGCTGCTGGGAGGTGATCTCTAGGCCACTGGAATATCATGCCTGATCGGTGGTGTGTCTTTGCCTGGAGGCTCTGGCCACCAGACAATCTAACAACGTAATTTGTGATGTAATTTACCTGGGCCACACAGTATCAGTTTTACCTCTGGAAGGGACCGGAAACTAATGGTATCATCCCAACTTCAGGGAAAGGTCAATCATGCAGACCGTACGCTGAGCCCCCAAAACTCCGGAAACCCAATGCTCAGGTGCACTTGCTTGGTTAACAGTCCTGGTGCCTACCGTCACCCACGAATGGCAGGTAAGTAGAGCTGTTCCCAGCTCCATGGGGAGAGGACGACAGACGCTCCCCTGGACTCTGCCCTACGCGCTTCTTCCCTCGGCTGGTTTCCATTTGTACCTTTTCTATGCAATAAAATGTAAGCAGGGAAGTGTTCAGTAATTCTGTGAGTCCTTCTTGCAAATTATGGAAACCTCAGAAGTTCATTCTGATCCTTCCAATTCAAATTCAGAAGTACACAGAGTTCATACGTGTCCTCTTCTGTTTTCTCGGTATCTCCTTTTTTTCTATACCAAGAGGCCAGATTCTCAAGGACACAGGGGACAACAGAATTAGAGTACTCCATAATCACTCATTTATTTCACATTTACACTCAACAATCTCAAAAATAACATGACGAATACTACCCCAAAATTTTACTGAAGACAATTTGAAAAAAAAATCTGCATAAATTCTCCCAGTTAATCACCACTGACCTTTATAGTTCTATTAGATGTCCATTATTAGAGTATGCAGCCATCAATACTGTTCAGTCTCCCTCTTTTTTCCTGTTTTAATCCATAACTGACTATTTAACGAGCAACGCCAGTCCTTAAGCTAAGGTCTCTCTGGTCATTTTGGTTGTCTGTAGCTCATTCTCTCGTGGAATATTCCAGATTCTTCAGGAAGAATTCATGGGAACAACGTTCCCCAGGCTCCTGCAAGTTGACAACACTGCTGTGTGTGCTTTTTATACCTGAAAGTTGATTATGTTCATGTTCTCTTTTCTGGGGTATCATAAATATTGAACACACTTTTTTCCTGTCATAAAGTTTTGTTGTTGAAAAGTCTGATTATAAACTAGTTTTCCTTTCCCTGTCACTTACTTGTTTTGTCACCACAGGACTTTTTCCTTTAAAAAAAAAAACAAAAACAAAAAAACTCCAAAGTTCTATAATTATACTAGCATTTGTTTATGCCCCATCTATCCATTATGTTATAGTTGTCACACATATTACATATGCATTCATCAAGTATCTACCAAAACAAATCTCTTTAAACAGTCACATATTTTAGGGAGCCCGGGTGGCTCTGTCAGTTAAGCATCTGACTCTTGATTTCGGCTCAGATCATGATCCCAGGGCTGTGGGATCGAGTCCCACCATCAGGCTCTCCACTGAGTGTGAAGCCTGCTTAAGACTCTCTATCTCCCCCTCTGGCCTTCTCCCCAGCTTATGCTCTCTCTCTCTCAAAAAAAAAAAAAAACAATAATAATAATATAAATACATAAACAGCCATGTGTTTTAAAGAATTTTGGAGAGGGGTGCCTGGCTGGATCAGTTGGTTTAGTGTGTGGGTCTTCATCTCGGGGTTGTGAGTTCAAGGCCCACGTTAGATGTAGAGACTACTTAAAATAAAGATTAAAGTTTAATCTTAAAAAAAAAAATAAAAGAATTTAAGAGAAAAAAAGGTGTTTTATGTATGCTGAGGTTTTTGGTTTTTTGTTTTTTTTTTTACCATTTATTATGCTCTTTCTTCTTTCTTAAAGATCTCCATTTCCTCTGCTGACTCTTCATTCTGAAATATGTCATCAGTGTTTCTTGTAAGGAAGGTCTTAAGCAATAAATGCTCTTGGGTTGCATCTATCTGAAAATATCCTCTTTTTAGCTTCATTCCTAAGGAAAGTAGGTTGATAGTTTTCTTCTTTCCAGTGTTGTCAAAATTTTATCTTTTAGTACCCGTGGTTGTGATGAGAAATCTGCGATCTTTCAACTTGTAAAATGCTTTTTTTTTTTCCCATGTAAAATGCTATTTTCCTCTAGATGCTATCAAGACTTTTCATATCCTTTAATTCCATATTTTGATTTGAAGGTGCTAGGAGTGATTTTCTTCGAATTTCTATTGCTTTGGCTTGACACAATTGTTGATTCTATAAACTCATATGTTTCTCCAAACTTGGGAAGTTTTAAGCCATTATTTTTTCTGCCTTATTCTCTTTTTCTGGGGCACCAATTACATACGTTGGATCTTTTCATCTCTGATCTGTTCACTCTTCCAATCTTTTCACACCTGCTTTGCATAAGAGAATTTCTACTGATCTATATTCAATTTCATAGACTTTTTCCTTTGAGTCTCCTTTCTGATACAGAAACCACTCAGTGAATTTTTACCCGAGATACTGTATTTTTCTTTTCTGAAGTTTTCATCTGTTTTTTTTTTTTTCTATTACTGAGATTTTCTATCATCTCATTCATTTCAAATGTGTTTTCTATTACTTCATTAAGTATATTTAAAATAAGTACTAATCTAAGTATTTAAGTGATATCTTTCACTATACCAAGAGGCCAGATTCTCAAGGACACAGGGGACAAGAGAATTAGATCAGGTTTTACCTGATAATTCTTATAATTTAAACCTGGGTGACCTGGGTCATCTTGAGCTAGGAGTCCACTTTCTCCTCTTGAGACTGAATCATAATTTCCTGATACACTGAGTAATTCTGGATTGTTCTGTGCACGTTGTGATCCCATGCACACTGTGGATTCTGTCAAAAATCTCCAGAGAACGTTGGTATTTTAGTTTCACCAGTCAACCTAGTTAATCTGAGATGTATCTAACATCCTCTACAACATGCCTGAGGCTTAAAAACAGTATGCTGAGGGGCGCCTGGGTGGCTCAGTCTGTTAAGAGTCCGACTCCGGCTCAGGTCATGATCTCGTGGTTCGGGAGTTCGAGCCCCCGTGTCAGGCTCTGTGCTGACAGCTTGGAGCCTGCTTCAGATTCTGTATCTCCCTCTCTCTCTGCCCCTCCCCTACTCATGTTCTCTCTCTCTCTCTCTCTCAAAAATAAACTTAAAAAAAAGAAAGAAAGAAAACAGTATTCCAAGTGAAAGAAGCCAGTCAAAAGAGACCCATTACATGATTTCATTCAGTGTCCAGACTAGACAAATCTATAGAGACAGATTAATGGCTGCTGAGGGCGGGGGAAACAAGGGAACAGGGTTTCTTTTTGAAATGATGACAATGGTTTAAAATGGACTGAAGTAATGGTTGAATGTATCTGCGAAAATACTACAAACCACTGTACGCTTTAACTGACTGAATTGTATGGTATGTGAATTACAGCTCAATAAAACTGTTAAAAAGAACTATTTATAATTAGATCTTAACAGCAATTTTTAATGAAGATCCCCTGAATATCACTGGCAAGTAATACAGAAAGGTAGAGATCACTCTTTCCTCCTACCAGCGGAAAAAAGTTTGGGAAAACGGCAGGAGCCAGTTACATACCAATGACAACTATTAATGTTAATTATCAAGGATAAGATCTAATGCTTTTATGAATAGAGCCAATTAAGACAAGTTTGTGATTTTTAGATCGTTTTTTACAACTGCTTCTGAGGGGCGCCTGGGTGGCTCAGTTGGTTAAGCGTCCGACTTCAGCTCAGGTCACGATCTCGCGGTCAGTGAGTTCGAGCCCCGCGTCAGGCTCTGGGCTGACGGCTCAGAGCCTGGAGCCTGCTTCTGATTCTGTGTCTCCCTCTCTCTCTGCCCCTCCCCCATTCATGCTCTGTCTCTCTCTGTCCCAAAAATAAATAAACGTTAAAAAAAAAAAAATTTAAAACTGCTTCTGAAAGGTTTAGAATAGAGAATTCTCCATTTTAAAAAACCGGTTTCACAGTCTACCATTACCTAACTATAAGGATATCTATTTCCACAAAGAACCGTACAATGACAAGTGATCTAACATAAAGAAAGGAGCTTCTCTCTGCAGATGATATACGCATGTCTAATTCTCTCTAATCGACAAGCTTAAAGCATTGTTATACATTGTTAATACTTTCTATTATCACTGATCTCTGTGACCTGCCAGCCCTCAGTGACCTTCCCTTCTCTATCAAAGTAGTTTCTAGTAGGGTCCTTCTGGTTTGTAGACAACAGGTGCACCGCTCTTAAAATGGTCATATCACAGATAAGACTCCACTAGAAACAGAAATCAAGGTAAGACACAATATTGGCTGCTAACGTTTTGGTACCAGAATCAACATTCTGATGATCTCTGTATTATTAAAAAACATCACAAACGTCCTCATCTTTCCATTTTTGTCATTTCAAACTATGCCACGGGATCATCAAACATAACATTCTGATCAGATGAAGCTTATTTTTTTGGTTGTTCTAGCAGGATTTTATGCCTTTCATCATTAGCATGCTTAAAGTTGTAGCTGACAATCTGAACACCAAGCCTGCCGCTGAGTTTAATTAACATATTTAGAAAGAAGTTGGGGTTTTTTCCCCAACCTATAATTAGGGCTTGCTTTATTCTAACCCAACATTTGGCGTGTACTTTCATCTACCGGAGTCCGACATATGCCACATGATACTGTTTACTTGTTAGAAATAATCTCTCTCACAAATTTTACATTCAAGTAAATAAATGATTGAAAAGAAAAGACACACTCTTAAAATGCAAACTGCTTATTCAGCAAATCAAAAATGGAAATGTTGGCATTCAGACTTCAAGTTGGAAACTGGAGTGCCTCTGTGGCAAAGGCGAAAATCTGAGTTGACAGACTGAAAATAAGGTATTTTGGGACAGCTGAAATAGTGTTTCAATAAACACAGGGAGAAAACCAGCTATTTTGCTAAAAGCATTTAAAAAATATGGACATGCTTTCACAACAATATTTTTATACTGTATTTTCCTAAGTATTTAAGTGATATCTTTCACATTAAAATAATGACAAAATTTTATTTCTAACCGTTAACAGTCCATCGTTGTAGATCTTGCTTACTTTGGTCTTCCTCAGGGAAGCTATTTCAATGTCTTTTTTTTTTTTTAATAAATTTTTAACATTTATTCATTTTTGAGAGACAGAGCATGTGTTGGGGAGGGGCAGAGAGAGAGGAAGACACGGAATCCGAAGCAGGCTCCAGGCTCCGAGCTGTCGGCACAGAGCCCGACACGGGGCTCAAACTCACAAACCGCGAGATCATGACCTGAGCCGGACGCTCAACCGACTGAGCCACCCGGGCGCCCTTATTTCAATGTCTTAAACCATCTACTTCCTATCACAGACAGGTTTCCTCCAAGAGGTCCTCCTGATTCACTTGTTCTCACTCTCCATCTCCACAGTGTTTAGGTATGTAATTCCTACTGCTTTCTTAAACCTGCTTTTGTTGTCATTCAACTGCTCTCTATCATTAGAGTTAAGCTTATCTCAAAGTAATTTTTCAAAATAAAGGCATTATTTCCTCCACTCCTATTGAGATACTCAACAGGAGTACCTCACCTAAGAAAACAGGTAGAATATTGAGCAAACAGTGCTGGCTGAACAATACTTTCACCATGAATGAATTTATAAAATTAAAATCTGTCCTACCCGGGCAAAACTGTGAAGCAGAAGTATTTCCTTAAACTTAGTCTTTTTTCAAAAGGCAATAAACTGAATGTAAAGAGCATATGACTTCCATAAGGCAGCCCCTACTCCCATTCCAACACCCAGGACACAAAAAATGATATTACATGTTGGTTTGGAATGCATCAGCTAAGGGGCACCTGGGTGGCTCAGTCGGTTAGGCTTCTGGCTTTGGCTCAGGTCATGAGCTCGCGGATCGTGGGTTTGAGTCCCGCATTGGGCTCTGTGCTGACGGCTCAGAGTCTGGAGCTGCTTTGGATTCTGTGTCTCCCTCTCTCTGCCCCTCTCCTGCTCGTGCTTTCTCTCAAAAATAAACAAACAAACATTAAAAAAATTAAAAAAAAAAAAAAAGAAATGCATCAGTTAAGACATTAATGTTATTAAACATAAAGGGAAAGATGATTTACTTTATTCCGCATATTCTCATTATCTTCCTCCAATTGTTTCTTCTTAGTTTGCTTCGTTGGCCACTGCTACTCTACCCGATCTCGAAATACTGAAACTCCTCAGGGCTCAGTCCAGGGTCCTTTTCAATGCTGACTTTCACTAAGTGGACTCCGCTTACCTCCTGAATTGCACATCATCTAAATTCTGAGTTACAGAAAGAAAAACCACTTCCTGGCAGGCCAGAAGCCTAAGCAAATTTGGCAATCCTGAGGAATTCACCAAGACAGAGAGTTTCCTGGGCCTGGTTTCCAGACTTGTGAAAAGAAAGTAATAGAGGTAATTTTTTTTTCCCTTAAAATCTTTCCCTTTTTTAAGTTTATTTATTTTTGAGAGAGAGAGGGAAAGCAAGCAGGGGAGAGGCAGGGAGAGAGGGAGAGACAGAGTCCCAAGCAGACTCCACATAGTTGGCGCAGAGGTGGCGTGGGGCTCGATCCCACGAACCACGAGATCATGACCGGAGTCGAAACCAAGAGCTGGGCTTAAGCACCCACTGAGCCACCCAGGTGCCCCCAAACCTTTCCATTTTGAAATGATTACAGAGTCAAAGGAAATCGCATAAATAGTACAACGAGTCCCAGGTACCCTTCCATCCGGCGTCTCTACTGGTTACAACGTATTACGTCCAGGGCACAATAGCAAAACCAGGAAGCTGACGCTACTACTACGTTAATGTTCTGTCAGAGACCTTTCGGCTTTTATCCTTTTCTAATCTGTGCGTATTCCATGCGATTTTAGGCCACGTACAGACTCATGTAACCACCACCACATTCAAGATGCCCAGCTGTACTATCACCACAAAAGAGAACTGCCCCGTGCTGTCTCACTCCCCACTCTGCCTCTGACCTTGTCCCCTGGGAACCATCCATCGGCTTTCAACCTCTGTAGTTTTGGTAATTCAAGAATGTTAGGTAAGTGGAGTCATAAACAACATAACGTTCTGAGTGCCCATGCTCGTCACTCAGGACCGTCCGGGGCCGCCCAGGTTGCCGCGTGCTCCCAGTGCCGCGGGCCCACGGGGCGCCCAGCAGGTGGCTACCACGCCACCCGGGAGGGACTCGCGGGCCATTTCTAGTATTTTGCGGTTACAAACAAAGCTGCTACGAGTATTCACGTACAGGTTTTTCTGCAAATATGTTTTAAGTGTTCTGGGATAAATGTCTACAAACGCCAACGACTAGGTCACATGGTAAGTGCATGTTTACCTTGTTTAAACTTGCAAACTGTTTCCAGAGTGGCCAAACCATTTTACCTTCCTACCGGCAATGTGTGGGAGATCTCCTTTCTCCGCAGGGTCATCAGCGCTTAGTAGGACCGCTGGTCCGTGTTTTAGCGGTCCTAATACCTGCTCACTGGCCTGCCTCTCATGGTGGGTGTAGTTCGCGGTTTGCTAATGGCAAGGGCGCTGAACAGCTTTTTACGTGCTCACTGCCATCCGTATCTCCTCTTGGGCAAGGTGTCTCCTTGGGTCTTTCGTCCATCCTGTAACTGGACTGTCTGAGGTTTCTTGAGGATTGTGTTTCGAGTTCTTTATATATTCTAGACCTAAGGTGTACATCCTGTATGTGGTCTGCAAATATTTCCCCCCCTTCTGGCGCCTGCCCTTTCGTCGGCTTACCTGGGCCTTAGAAGTGTGCGTTTTTAGTGCTGATGAAGTCCACTTGAGTAATCTTTGGTGTCCTAGGAACTCCTCACCAAGCCCTAGGTCCAGAAGATGTTCTTTGATGTTTTCTTCTGAAAGTTTTATACTTTTACGTTGAATATTTTTTTAATGTTTATTTTTTATTTTTATTTACTTACTTTTTATTTTTGAGAGAGAGCATGAGCGGGGGAGGTGCAGGTGCGGGGGACAGAGCGTCTGAAGCGGGCTCTGCGCTGACAGCACGGGGCCCCGCGCGGGGCTCAAACCCACGAACCTGACCTGATCGTGACCTGAGCTGGTCAGCTGCTCAACTGACTGGGCCACCCAGGTACCCCTATGTCATCTACTTGAATCCACGACCCATTTTGAACTATTTTTCACATCTGTGTGAGGCTGAAGGAAGTTTGTTTTTTTGCTTACGATTCCCGTACTGTTTGCTGAAGATGATCCTTCCTCCACTGAGTTGCATCGGCACCGTCGTCAAAATCAGCTGGAGGTAACTGCGTACGTTTCGGCCTGGCTTCTCCTTTCTACCTGGTGATCTGTGATGTCTACTCCTCCCCCACCACGCAGTGTCTTGCTTATTAAGGCAGCAACGTAGTAACTCTCAACGGTAGGTAGTTATTCTGACTACTTCGTTCTCCTTTTCCAAAATCATTAAAAAAATCATTTTAGCTACTCTAGTTTCATTGCATTTCCATGTAAACTTTGGAGTAAGCCTGTTTGTACCTAACAAATAAAAAATCTTTACTGCTCTAAAGGAAAAACCTGTGAGCTGTCGTAACTACTGAAAATGAAATGATGTTATTAAATTTGTAGCTAGGGACAGTCGCTTAGGGACAAGCCAGGAGCCTGAGGCCTAAACACAACTACCAACACAAGGGCAGGAGCCGGACTTGTTGCAGGTGGAGAGCTCGACAAGTACTTTCACCTGGATTTAAAAGAACAAGAAAACAAGAACCCTGCTGGGATTTTGACAGGCGCTGCATCGAACCTGCAGATCAGTTTGGGGAGAACGGACATCTCTAACGTTTAAAGCACCTCCATCAGCCTCGCTACCAACAACAGCTCTACTGCTGCCATGTTTCTTCTGTCCTCAGTCCCACTGCGTCCTTTCCCCGCCTCTTTAAAAGGGGAGGAGCTTGGGGCACCTGGGCGGCTCAGTCGGTTGAGCATCCAACTTCGGCTCAGGTCATGATCTCGAGGTTTGTGGGTTTGAGCACCACGTCGGGCTCTGTGCTGACAGCTCAGAGCCTGGAGCCTGCTTCGGAGTCTGTGTCTCCCTCTCTCTCTGCCCCTCCCCCATTCATGCTCTGTCTCTGTCTCAAAATAAACGTTAAAAAAAAAAAAAAAAAAGAAGTTTCAAGTTGCTGTAATCTCAGTGATAAATCATGTTTTGGAATCTAAGTTTAAAAAGCTTATGGGGGAACCAGAACAGTGCATAAGTCTGCTGGCACTGAGCTTAATGCTTGTTTTTACTACATCATGTTACTAGAAAATGTCTGTACTTTATGGGGTCAGTTTGTAAATCAATTTTACAACCTTCCAGAGTCAATCTCTGGGCTTCTTATTTCCATGTCCCCATTCCTGTCTCTTTCATCTCATAATTAACATCTCTGAAAACAGGTAACATAATGCCCTACAATGTGTTTTTAAAGTGTATTTCTAGACATTTCAAAGGAAATTGCAATGTTCTTGACTGAAATCTCACAATGTGCTCAACACTCGTATGTATGATTCCATGATTCTTCTCATGCACTACTCTCCACTGCTCCTTTCTCCCGATGCGTAAGTGAAGACAAAATTTTCATATGAAAATGTCTGTGCTGTCAGAAGACCAATAATGTATTTTATAGGTTTGGAAATAAATGTAGTTTGAAAGAGCACAAGGGGAGGGGCACCTGGATGCTTTGGTCAGTTAAGCATCTGACTCTTGATTTTGGCTTAGGTCATGATCTTACGGTTCGTGAGTTCAAGCCCCGCATCGGGCTCTGTGATGGCAGCACGGAGGCTGCTTGGGATTCCCTCTCTCCCTCTCTCTCTACCCCTTCCCTGTTCTCACACACACTCTCTCTCAAAATAAATCCATAAACATTTTTAAAAAATAATAAAATACAAGAACACAAGGGAAAAAAAGTATTTCCTTCCCCGAACACATCCAGTCTCCACTACTCCCTTTTTGTCTTCTCTAACTCCCTCTACTTGAAATTCATAACTATAAAACATTCTGAAATCCAGCAAAACATGAAAACTGATACACAGTTTACTGTAAAATCAACTCACTTAACACACTGTTTTAATCAAACACTACATTACCTAAAAGTATCGGTAACTTGATGGCTCCCAAGATCTAAAGTCTACAGCATGGTGTTCAAACGTTTCCACAACAGGGATTGAAATCTCTCTTCCTAAACTCCACATGAGCTCTTTTCTTCAGCCGAGTCACCTACCAACCCTTCTCTAGACCCGCCCTCTGCCCGCCTGTGTCCCTGTCTCCTTCATCCCTTGTTTCTAGAACGCCTTCCTCTCTGCCCACAGAAAGCCTTTTTATTCTGCAAAGTCCTACCAATAAAGCTTCCTCTTATGAGCAATATGATGTTATATGAACAGCATAAATTCCGGCATCAGCCTGACTTCGATTTTAATCCAGCCTATGCTAATTACCGACTCATGTCTCTGAAGCTGGGTTTCCTCATCTGTAAAATGGAACAACATCCATTTTAGATGACACCCAAATCACAGATTTATTGTCAGAATTAGAATAATACAGGTGAAGTCCGTAACACATAGTGAGAGCTAAATAACCAGTGGAAAAAACCATTAAGAATGGTTTTCTTAATGAATGGTAATCTTAAGAATTAAGATTATTTGTTTCTCTGAGTTCACTGTAATTTGCTTGTATAACCCAACAAAGAGTTCGCAATCTGGGCTCACTCCATCTCTTAAACTTTTGCCCTAAGTGATTATTTAACTTTTATTACTTTAGTTCTTATTTATGTCTTGTGTTTTGTGTCCCCAAACGGACTGGAAGCCTTTTCCAAGTCAGGACCATATGCTACACTCACTTAAATTTTATGCAGTTTAGCACAGTGCTATTTATAAAAGAAGACCCCAGGAATATTTCCTCAGTAAAGCATCTACTAAAATACAATGTGTCCAGAAAATGAGAGCCACATTTTAAGAGGTACGTTAACCTAGCAGAACACGTCCACTGAAGAGTAAAGGGAGAGAGAGGAGGGAGAAGCCACAAGGTGAGGGTGAGGGTACTATGTGCATGTCAGATAGTGGGAGACAGAATGTGTACATAAGCCTTGAGAACACAGAAACTACAGATATTTAGATGTTTAGCCTAAAGAGAAGACGGCTTCAGAAGGCATGGTAACAAGATAAATTAGATTATTGTATGTGGTTCTACAGCAAAACTAGGACCAACGATTAGGAGAAAAAGAAATTCAGCTTAACATAAAGTAAAATTCTATGACATCGGAGCTGTCCAACAATGAAATGAATGGGATTCATTTAACGTTAGGTACCTCGTAAAATTACACATATTTAACAGAGCTCAGGGTTGAAATGCTTCTCAATGTCAACATCAGAAAGATAGTTGTCAGGTAGAATGCTGTGTTGAGAAGAACTCTAAGACTGCACATACAGTCGGTGGGAAAGGGTCTTATGATCAGTTAAGAGTATCTGTGTCACAGCCTGGAAGAAGGGCAGGTAACACAAATACCTCATATTTACTATCTCCAATCCAGAGGAATTATTTTCAAAAGTAATCATTCCTTATTGAGAATTTAGATATGAACTGGGTACAGTTTCACAAAACCCCATGAAACTAACATTCTTTAAATGTTCAATAAAATGATATTTTTAAAGTATTTTTAAATGAGTCCTCAGCTAGGACCTTGGGTTACTGTTTGAGCAAAGAAAGAAGCACTTTGGTTCCTCATCCTGTAATTCGCTCTTGAGACCCTAATACCATCATAAAACACGTCATGTTTTACAATTTTCAAAGTATATTCATCTTTTTATTTTTAGTAGAATTTGTGACTATCAAATATCAATAGGGAAAAGCATATGAGTAGGCAAGAGCCACAGTGAGATCTGATGAATAGAAAAGTTTTAATCAAAATGATCTTCCTTTGGGGTGCCTTGTGGCTCAGTCGGTTAAGTGTCCAACTCTTGATTTTGGCCCATGAACGATCTCACAGTTCGTGGGATCGGGCCCCACGATGGGCTCTGTGCTGGTGGCACAGAGCCTGCTTGTGATTCTCTCTCCCTCTCGCTCTCTTTCTGTCCCTCCCCCGGCCACTCTGGCTCTCTCTCAAAAATAAATAAATAAACTTAAAAAACATTTTTTTTAATAAAAAATAAAAATAAAATGTGAGACTGCTCTTTAAGCTCTTCGCCTAAATTATTATGAGCTGTTCACAGAGAAAGAGACTTCTACCATGTGTCAACAGGTAGAAGAAGAATCCTAAATGAAAAATCATTTTGTAAACAGGCCCATTTTTATCATTCCATCTTACACCGCATACGATCAAACACACATCTGTAGGGAAGACTTTAAATCAATCATTACACCTGTCAAATAGTTTACAAAGACAAAATTCCTCCGTGGCCATCAAAAGCACCACGTTCCTCTAAAAACGTCTGCTTCCACACTCACGCAGCCCGCTGCTGCGTAAGGTCTTACCCACCTGTGTACGTAGTGCAGCTGATGAACGGAGTCGATTGCTATCACCATCTCAGCCAGGTAAAACCGAGCCATATCTTCAGGCAGTCTATCTTCAAATTTGCTGAGCAGAGTCAGCAAATCCCCACCAACATAATAATCCATCACCAGGTACTGGGAATGAGAAGAAAAAAGTAATCAAATAATAAGGGTGAAAAATTAATATATGTAATAGAACCCAAGGTCAAACAGCACTGGGGTCAAATACCGTTGTTGTTAATTAACAAGAAGCTGTGTGAGATGATCATCACGAAGCCCGCGTGCTTCCTGAGGCAAGAATATAAAGTTTTTAAAAATTGAGGCAGGGAACAACGAAGGATTACCATTGTTTTGTTGTTATACTCTGCCAAGTAACGACATCAAAAAGGAACATCAACATCATCGCCTATAACAGACCACAGTTTTATCAACGTTTCATAGAAGAATAAACATTTTAATTCACAAATGATTACAGTAATTCCGAATGCAAGACAGCCATGTATGTTGAATGATTCCTTTATCACCATTATTACGTTTTCCCTCTTTTCTCTTGGACTGGTAGCAACTTTATTAAACCGGCACTAGACCAGCATTTGGAAAGCACTCTTATACTGGATATAATAATTTCCACGATGTACATACTCCTCTTATTTCTGATAGTGCAGAAGTATCCAAACGGACTCTTCTTAGGTCTATATAAACAGAAGCCAAGTAATTTTAGGTATGGACTCCCACGAGTATGCGTATACGATACTGTGATTTATAGTAAGAAATACATACATTTGTTGGCACAAAGCTAGCTTTTGTTATTTACAAGAAACTCCTTTCAACCACACTAGTATTTATGTTGATGAGGTGACTTTTGCAAAGTCCTTGGGTAACCTAAGGACGGGGCTGGTCGCCAGGGGAACCAACTGAGATTAGAAGGTTGGCAATTTCTAGGGAAGGGCCGAGGCTAAATCCATCCTTAATGCTAATGACTTGATGGATCATGCCTATCTAAGGACGCTGTCCTAGAAACCCAAAAGGATGAGGTTTGGAGAGCTTCCAGGTCGGCCAACAAGTGGAGGTGCTGCGGGGCGGGGGCGGGGGGAGGCTCCACGCCTCCCTCACCGTACCCAGCCTTGTGCACCTGCGTCACGGAGCTCCTCCTGAGTCCGGTGAGCTGCTCCAGCAGACCAACCGTATCTGAGGATTAAGTCGTGGTGATCTCCAACCTACCGTCCGTGAGTCAGAAGCACAAGTAATAACCTGAACTTGCCTAGGGGTGAGGAGGGAGTCTTGTAGGACTGGACCCCTTAGCCTATGGGATGTGACACTACCTCCAGGTGGATGGCATCAGAATGGAGTTAAACCACAGGATACTCGGCTGGTGTTGCAGAAACCCACACATCTCATGTCAGAAGCAAAGCAGTACTGAGAAAGTACCGGGGAACGTAAGTGAAAACAAGTCTTCCCTTACCATAGGTATACGCCAAAAATGAAAAGATGAGTAGACACCAAAATGTTCACAGGGATTAGCTCTGGGTTGCTAGATTACCCATGGTGTCATAGACATCTGGTGTTTTCTTTCTTCTTTGTTTTAAAGTTTACTTATTTATTTTGAGAGAGAGAGAGAGGGAGTGCGAGCAGGGGAGGGGCAGAGAGAGAGGAGGAGAGAGAATCCCAAGCAGGCTCTGTGCCATCAGCATGAAGCCTGACATGGAGCTCAATCCCATGAACCACGAGGTCATGACTTGAGCCGAAATCAAGTCAGAGGCTTAACCGACTCAGCCACCAGGTGTCCCGCTTTTTGGTATTTTCTAGATTGCTTTATAAACACGTATATATGTGTGTGTGTTATAGTATAGTATAGTAATTTTATCGTACCATAGCATATCATATCATACATATTTTTTAGGTTGAGTGAAAACAAGACAGAGTGAAAAGATGATCTTTGTAGTCAGAGAAACCTGTATTCAAATTCTGACTCTGGATTATCAATGACTTTTGAAAAATAAATTAATCTCTTTGACACTTTATTCTCTCATCTATGTTATCTATGATAACGACACCTTCTTCTGAGTGTAGCACTCAGCATGAAGGACAGTAAACAGAAGATTCTTAAATGTCACTTATTAACACCTTCAAGTTAAAATGCTTTTATCACTGAGAGGCACCTGGGTGGCTCAGTTGGTTAAGCATCCAACTCGTGATTTCAGCTCAGGTCGTGATCTCACGGTCGTGAGATCAAACCCTGCTTTGGGCATGGAGCCTGCTTAATATTCTCTCTCCCCCTCTCCTTCTGTCCTCTCCCCTGCCTGTAGGAGCGCATGCTTGCTTGGCCCCTCTCTCAATAAATAAATAAGTAAAATTATTTTATCGCCAAATAAAGATATTACTTCAGTGATATCACCAAGTTGACATTTAAGATTTAAAGAGTCTTGAGAAAATTCACATTCTTGTCACTATACATTAAAATGATAAGCATGGGCAATTTTTATTAAATAAAAGCAACCAACTTCATTTTTTAAATCCTTGAAAATCAGAGAAACAATGCATTTCAAATTCTGGTCTATGGTTTACTTGCTATATTTACTAGACCTAATGTTTAACAGACCCTATCATGAAGATTAGAACAAACTAATATAATGAAACTCTTGGTGTAAATAAACATGTTGCTAGAAATGACGATGGCTGTGGAGAAGAAACCCACATCTACTACTCTAAAGTTAAAGTACTTCAAGTAGCAAACACAAAAACTTTTCAAATAAAAAAGTCTGCTATTAAAACCGGAAACAAATACTTACACACAGAAAGTTGTGAAACACAACTCACCCCTTCAACAAACATTCACCAGGTGCCAATCAGGATTTTTCCATCCCAAACCTGGAGAAAACCCCAGAGGATAAAAAGGCAAAAAGGTTCCTACATCAAAGGCTTTCCTGCCTCGACAGTGCACAGTAGCTGTTCTCACTACCCCAGGCTCCTCAGGTCCGAGCATAACCATCTACCAGAAAACTGCTGAAAAACATTCGTGTCAACATTTTTGCCACCCACGGTCACCTTCAAAGTCTAGGCTCCCTGTGTCAGCCTATCGCCTACTTTCACCCATAATCCGCTCTGTTCTTCCTCTTAATAAACCCCGTGGATCCCTTTCCTTCAGCCTCTCCATGTGCCTTACTGGACCTCTTCTATGATAAATACACCTCCTTGAGACAGCATACAAAATTATGAATACACAGGGGGGCCTTGCTGGCTCAGATGGTGGAGCGTCCGGCTCTTGGTTTCAGCTCAGGTCGCGATCCCGGGGTTGTGGGGTCGAGCCTCGCATCAGGTTCCACGTAGAGCATGGCACCTGCTTGGGATTCTCTCGCTCTCTCAAGGAAAATTTTTTAAAAATTATAGTACCTAATTATTCCTAGTTTCCCTTTCCTGCGGCCTGTTAAACAGAGTTCTGGCTCTGTCTGCTCGTATACTCTTCCCCTACCTTGCCCTCAGAGGTCAATTCACTGTTTCTAAGACAGAATTCAGCAACTGGAGAGAGCAATGAGCAGAAAACACAAAAGAAAATTCGCAAGAGAAAAGCGATGAGTTGAAAATGAACTATGCTCGCAGTCGGGTTTTGGTATCAGGGAGACAAGATGCGTTAGAAACGGCCAATAAAAGCCTCACATAGGAAAAAAAGCTCCTTTTGTCCGTAACACATACCAGCAGATCTCTCCAAGCACTGCCCAGTCGTTCTTTTACGTGTTCCCCTTTGTTCAGGACAACATTCAACTGAATCACCAAGGTCCTGCTGCATCTACTTCCTACTGAATCTCCATGGAGTCCATCCACTTCCAGCCCCACCCACTTCCCCAATCCCCATCCAGGCCCCTGGCCTGTCTTGATGACATTAAGCTAACAGGTTTAGGGACAAAGTAAACAGCTTTCTATCTGATATATTATTCTGTAAATGACTTTGTTGCGAAAGGAAGACAGAATACAGAACAAGAGGGGAACACACAAGCTCATTCACAATTCCACAGCGAGGAAACACCCACTGGGTGCGCCCATCACACCCCCCAACTGAGCCGCCACAGTGAGTAAGGGCTCCTGCCTTGACGGAATTTACAATCTAAAGGAGAAAAAAACACAAATCAGTGGGCAACTTCAGTGTCATGCAAATACCGTGACAGAAATAAGTGGAGGGTATTGCTGTAGGCCCTTAAAGGAAAAGAACCTGACTTTGAATCCCGTTCATTCATTCATTCGTCTAAAATGTCTTTTTGTACAAGGTGTGAAAACTATTCTCTTCAAGAGTCAATTATCTAAAACAAGTAATTACATATCCATTCTTTCTTGTAATTAGATTGAAACGTCTCCTTACCATAATTTAGGATGTGAAATACACTTGGATCTGCTCTTGGGCCTCTATCCTGCTAAGGTTGTCTATTAACATGTCAGTATCATATGGCTCTCAGTGAGTAATTAGTAAAGTTTAGTATCTGGTAGAACAACTTCCTACTCATAAACTATCTTTAAAATAGTACCCAATATGGCCAAGATGCCTTTAAACAAGTTTAAGAAAAATATAGACTGAGAGGTGATGTTCGTAAGATAGGTCAAGGAGATAATAATCCTAACATAAAGGGCCCCCACCAGGGGTCAAGAAGAGGGC